>NC_047670.1:64133726-64446226 GCF_011762505.2 Arvicanthis niloticus
CAAATGCCACACACATACTACACACACACACACACACACACACACACACATACTTGCACACCACATACACATTCATGCACACATGCATGCACACACACACAAATACCACCCACACACCACACAGACACAGAGACAGACACAGACACACACAGACACACACACACACACACACACACACACACAAAATCCACAGTGGGATGTGGTGGTGCACACCCTTAATTCCACCATTGCAGGTGGATGTCTGTGAGTTTGAGGCTAGCCTGGTTTATTTGGTCTATATATAATAAGTTCCAGGCCAGTCAGGGCTATATACTGAGACGTCTAAAATAAAACCCACAAGATTATTATGAAAAGGTGAGGCAAGAAATTATAGGTTTATTTCCTGTGTTTTAAAAATTACTTGGGGCCCAGGGATGGTGGCATACACCTTTAATCCCAGTACTTGGGAGGCAGAGGCAAATGGATCTCTTTGTTGAAGCTATCCTGGTTTACATGGTGTGTCTCAGGATAGCTAGGCCTATGTAGAGAGACTCTGTCTCAGAAACCCCAAATAAATAAATGAATAAAAATGATTTGGAAGGTTGTGAGATGGTTCAGTGGGTAAATGTGCTTGCCAACCAGCAATAACCTGATAACCTGAGTTTGATGCCTGGAACCCACAGGGTAGGAGGAGAGAACTGACTTCTGCAAGCTGCCCTCTGACCTCCACATGTTATATGGCCTAGAACTTTTAAAGATTTTTTTTTATGTGTATGGATGTTTTGTCTACATGTATGTTTGTACACTGGATATGTCCTATACCTGTGGAGGCCAGAAGAGGGCGCTGGATCCCTTGGGACTGAAATTCCAGGTAGTTGTGAGACACCATGTAGGTGCTGGGAATTGAACCAGGGTTCTCTGGAAGAGCAGCCAGTCAGTGCTTTTAACTGCTGATCCATGTCTCCAGCTCTGTTCTAGAACTGTTGATTCCCCTGCCTCAGTTTCTTGAGTGTTGAACTTCCCGAGAACAATATACTAAAACAAATATTTTGCAAAAGATACTTGGATGGCCAATATGCCCATGAAAAACATCTCAGTATCAGACCAAACCTGCTATTGGATAAGAACATGCACTATAGAAAGGATGAAGCCGAAGTCTTATGATACTGAAGAGAACAAAGAGGGGATGGGAGAAGCTGGAGTGTCAGTGTGCTGTCACTCCAGACAACCGCTGGGGCTTTAAGAACTTAGCCTGTATCTCCCTGCCTGCCATGCCAAAGTGTTGCGGCCCTCTCCACTCCAAGCTTGGTGGCCACTGTTTCCCAGCCCAAGCTGCTGCTCCCGTCTTCAGGTCAGGGGTGAGAGAGAGAGAGAGAGAGAGAGAGAGAGAGAGAGAGAGAGAGAGAGAGAGAGAGAGAGAGAGAGAGAATAAAGGGGAAGAGACACAAAGAATGGAGACAAGACAGAAGTTCTGATCAAGTCTCAAGTCTCATTTATTGAAGGGAAATCTGGGGTATTTATATGCTTTTGCTACGTGCCTTGCAGGTGTTGATATGGCGTAAGCCTTACAGGTGTGGATACCACGTGCACCTTATAGGCATGTATGGCATGGATAGCACGTGGACAGCACGTGAACTGCATGCCTTGCAGGCGTGGCTACCACGTGTGCCTTGCAGCTGGGGGCAGTAAACAGCAAAACAAAATATGTTGGATATCAGAGTGTGCTTCAGCTGTTGTAGGCTGTTGAAAAACAAGTCTCACGTCAGGGTATATGGCTCAAGATGGCTGCAAAGCTGATAGCCGCTTTCTGCTAAAAGTTGGCTCCCAACACCAAAGTCATGGCCATTCTCAGTACTGACCCAAGAGAAACAAGAAGTGTAAGTTTAGATCAAAACATACACAAATCTCCAAAGCAGTTTTACTCATAATTCTAAACTGGAAATAACTCCATATGGTGGTTTGAATAAGAATGGTCCCCAGTAGGCTCAAATACTTGAGAGTTGAGTTCTCAGTCGGTAGACTGTTTAGGGATAATTAGGAATTGTAGCCTTGTTTGAGGAGGTGTGTCACTGAGGGTTGGCGCTGAGGTTTCAAAAGGCCACTGTCTGGTCTCTCTCCGCCTGCTGCCATGCTCCCCACCATAATGGTCATAAACTAACCTTCAGAAATTATACGCCTCCAATTAAATCCTCTTTTACGAGCTGCCTTAGTCATGATGTCTCTTCATGGCAATAGACCAGTAACTAAGACACTCAGATGTCACATACACAGATAAACAGATAAGCAAGCCAGGTAGGTGGTAGTGGCATATGTCTATAATCCCAGCACTTGGGAGGCAGAGGCAGGCCGATTTCTGTGAGTTCAAGGCCCAACCTGGTCTACAGAATAAGTTCCAGGACAGCCAGGGCTACACAAAGCAACCCTGTCTAAAACCAAAACCCCAAATCCCCAAACCACTCCCCCAAAAGAAAAAATTTATTATTTCTTTCTCTTCTCCCCTCCTATGTCTCTCTCAGTATGTGTTCTTTCCACCCTCAGCCCCCTAATCTCAGATCCATGTAGTCCAGGTTGGCCAGGTTTTCATACTTGTGGTCTTCCTGCCTCATCCTCCAGGGTGCTGGATTGTGGGCTTTCACTGAAATGAATAACCCCCACTGGTTTCTCTACTGTCTCTGTGGCTTTGAGGAGACTTACTTAATCTTCTTTGTTAAATGAAGACGATGACAGTGATTTTCTCAGCGATCCTGTGCCACTGAAGGAATTAATACATATAATATACTTAGGATGGCACATTGAGTGCCCAGCATAGTTGCTGTTGCTTATTTCTTCTTAACTCAAGCAGTTTTCCTCAAGCTTTGTCAAGATCTGGTGAAAACGTCCCTCTCTGTGAAATAGTAACCATTGCCTGCCCTTACTAGTTTTAGAGTGGGAACTATATTACCCTTTGTGTTCCTCAGGGCCACATGAAAGATGTCTTGGACTAGTGGTCCATGACGGAAGGGACACATCGTAGTTGCTCAGGATTCTCACATAAATCCAAGCTGAGTATGAACTTACAACCCCTGAAGCATCAAGCCTTCCCTGGCACTACCTACCTGTCGCAGTAAGGTACTGCAAAAAATAGGGCAGAGTCACAAACGGTCACACAAGAAAACTAAAAATTTAACACAGATACACTTGGAAAGACTAAGAATGAAGAAAACCTCAAAACCAAATTCAAATGAAAGCCAAAAAGTAAAATACAATAAATATAAAAACAGAACACGAAGATTTACGAGTGTACCATGTAATGTTTCTAAAAATACAACAGGATTGACAGTGAATTAAACACAGTAAAAGAGAGAATTACTGCTACGGAAGTCAGATTTGTGAAAAACATCCAGAATAAAAAAAAAAAAGCTTCAAGGTGGGCTAGGGGTGTAGCTTAGTGGCAGAATGCTTGCTCAACATGCATAAGGTCCTGGGTTCAATCTGCAGCACTACAAAAAGAGAGAAGAAAAGACTTCAAAAACCTCTGAGTCAAATAACTATCAGTTTAGGATTGCATGTGTCAAATAACTATCATCAGTTTAGGATTGTATGTTGGCTCGGCTGTCATTCAGATAATAAAGGTAGACTCAGGCATGGTGGTATACATCTGTAAACATGGCAAGACAGATCTGTAAGCCTATCACTGAGGCTGAGACAGGAGGATTACAAGTTTAAGGCCAGCCTGGGATGCATGGTAAGACTCTGTGTTGTAGTCAGTATTCTATTGCTGTGAAGAGAAACCGTGACCAAGGCAACTATTATAAGAGAAAACATTTAATTGGGGCTGGCTTACAGTTTCAGAGGTTCAGTCCGTCATCATCGTGGTGGGGAGCATGGCGGCGTGCAGGCATTCGTGCTGCTGGAGCAGCAGTTGAGACTTCTACATCCAGATCCCGAGGCAGTAGGAGGAAAGAGACTCTGGCCTTAGTATGGGCTCCTTGAAACCTCAAAGCTCACCCCCAGTGAAACAGTTCCTGGAATAAGGCCACACCTTCTAATCCTTTCAAATAGTGGTATTTGAAATCTACTAGTATTCAAATCTATGAGCCTATTGGGGGCCATTCTCATTCAAACCACCACACTTAACTGTCTCTGTCTCAAAAAAAATTTAACGAGGCTAGAGAGGTGGCTCAGCCATTAACTGTGTGTCTTGCTCTTGAGTTTAGGTTGGCTCGAAACCCTCTTCTGGTGTCTGGGGTACCTATGCTCACATGCAAAAGCCTACACACAAACACACACATATGCATAATCAATAAAATATCCTGAAATGTCAAACCGAGGGCAGAACAAAGATATTTTAATGAAATACAAAGCGCTAACATTACAAGACAGACATGGGACATTTCTAAGGGATGTGCTTTCAAGAAGATAATTGAAGACTCAGAGAACTTAAAGAGTGAGAAGCAAGAAAGAACAGCCAATGAGGAAACTGGCCAACATGAGGTGAAGTCTAAAGGAGCACTCACTGTTTGACCACAGGCGTGATAACAAAGATGGCTAATTTTTAAGTCAAACAAAAATTGGGCAAAACCGTATAGACTAAGAGAATCAACTGGAGCTTACTATGAATTCTTTTTTCTTTTTTTTTCTTTTCTTTTCTTTTTTTGTTTTTTTTGTTTTTGTTTTTGTTTTTTTGTTTTGTTTTGTTTTTGTTTTTCAAGACAGGGTTTCTCTGTGTAGTCCTGGATGTCCTGGAACTCTGTAGACCAGGCTGGCCTCAAACTCAGAAATCCACCTGTCTCTGCCTCCCAAGTGCTGGGATTAAAGGCATGCGCCACCACCGCCCGGCATGAATTCTTTTTATGATATGAAAAAGGATACTAATTAGTGTAATGTTTATTAACTATGTAATTTAAGTGTAGTTGTGAATCTGATAAGAAAGGCTGCATGCATCACTTCCAAAACAATGAGAGGAAGGAAAGGGAAACAACGAAAACTTGGACAGTTAAATAGAAGGTAGAAATGAAGAAGAGAGCTACACAGAGAAAGAACATCACAAAACGAATGATAGAAATGAATTAAGATGATCCCTGGACTGAAGAATGAATAAACAAAAGGCAGTACCTCTATCTACACAGTGGAATAGTATTCAGCAATTAAAAAGAAAGACATTATGAAATTTTCAGGTAAATGGATGGAACTCAAGATTATCATCCTGAGTGAGGTAACCCAGACCCAGAAAGACACGTATGGCATGTACTCACTTATAACTGGAGATTAGCCATAAAGTGCAGGATAACCATGCTACAAGCCAGAGACCCAAAGACGCTAAATAAGAAGGAAGGTCCAAGCGAGGGTGCTTGAATCTCACTGAGAAGGGGGAATGACATAGTCACACAGGGGCAGATGGAGGAAGGGAACTGGGTGAGAGAGGGCATGGGGAGGAGAATGGGGGAGGGACAGTAGAGATGGCCAAATGGCCATGAGAATTAATGGAAATCTGCAACTGGCGGGGGTGGAGGGGTGGGGGGCAATTTGAGGACTTGACAGACACCTGGGATATGGGAGGTGCCCAAGAATCAATGGGGTGACCTTAGCTGGGACTCACAGCCTTGGGGGTACAGAACCTGAAGAGAAGACCTCCTGTAGCCAGGCAGGAACCCCAGTGGAGCGATACGGACACCAACCCACCCACAAAACTTTTCACCCAAAATTTATCCTGTCTACAAGAAATGAAGGAATGGAGCAGAGACTGAGGGGATGGCCAAACAATAACTGGCCCAGCTAGAGACCCATTCCACGGGCAAGCACCAATTCCTGATGCTATTAATGATACTGTTATGCTTGCAGAAGGAGTCTAGCATAACTGTTCTCTGAGAGGCTCCACCCAGGAGCTGACTCAGACCCACAGCCAGACAGTGGACAGAGCTTGGGGACTCTTATGGAAGAGTAGGGGGAGGATTGAAGGCCCCAGGGGGATAGGAACTCCACAGGAAGACCAACAGAGTTAACTAACCTGGATCCTTGGGGACTCTTGAGACCAAAGAGCATACAAGGAAGGGGTGGACCTAGACCCCCACACATTAGTAGCTGTGTTTCCGGGGAGAAGGCTGGCCCAAAAGCTGTTGCCTGTCTATGGGATATGTTCTTCTAGTTGGATTGCCTTGTCTGGCCTCAGTGGGAGAGGAACTGCCTAGCCCCACAGAAACATAATGGGGTGGGGGCAGCAATCAGGATGTAAAGTGAATAAATTAATTTTTAAAAAATGATAATATATATATATATATATATATATATATATATATATATATATGTGTGTGTATGTATGTATATACAAATACTCACACTGGTTTTCATTCTTTAATGCTTAAAAACATGTATTACATGTATTAAATCTTAAAAAAAAGATTTCAAACGATTTTATGTGTAGGAGTGTTTTGCTTGAACTTTATGTGTGCTGAATACATGCAGTGCTTATTGAGGCCAGAAGGGGGCATCCAAACCATTGGAACTGGAGTTACAGATCTCTGTGAGCCATCCTGTCGGTGTTGAGAACTGAACTGGGTCCTCTCCAAGGGTTGTAAATGGTCTTAATCGCCAATCCATTTCTCCACACTTTATTTGCTCTGTTTTTGTTTTGGAGACAAGAATGGTCTGTGTAGCCCTGGCTGTCCTGGAACTCACTCTTGTAGACCAGGCTAGTCTTGAACTCAGAGATCCACCTGTGCACTGCTATGCCTGGCTTGTTTTTTGTTTGTTTGTTTGTTTGTTTGTTTGTTTGTTTGTTTTGTTTTGAGATATAGTTTCATTATGTAGTCCCAGTTGTCCTAGAATATGTCATTTTTTTTCCTCTTTCGGCTACAAGATACAGGGAAAATCTTCACAAACTGCACAAATACAAGTATTGTCCAGCCCATCTTTCCTGGACAGGAAGAAATCATTAATAGCTAGCCCGAAAATATATAGTCTACATTTGGAAATGTAAATAAGCATATCCTGTAATCCCAGAGCCAAAAATGTAACAAAATTTAAAAGTGAAATAAAAATATTACATATCAACACTATAACTCAAGTGGTAAGTGGAAATTAACCGTGCTGAATGTTTGTGAAGAACTTAGAAAAAAAATGAAACACTGGAAATGAATCAGATAATATCCAGCTCAGTGAGTTTAGCAAAACTAAAAAACAATGTAGAGAAAAATCAAGATAGCATAAAATGAAAGAACTGAGGAAACCCGACAAACGTGGAGGCTGACGTACTGGTGGTTGAGGAAGCCTGAGATACACAGCAAGACTCTGTCTCAAACATCAAAGACCCAAACGCTGAATCTTAAGAGATTATTATTCCTAGAAAAAGAAAAATCAGACTCAAGATGAGATGGAATATGAATATAGTTTTAGATATTACATAATCGAGAGTAATAAATACACACATGCACACACTCACACACTCACACAGACACACAGTGGGGATCTAGACAGTCAATTGTAGTCGGTCAATTTAGCACTCAGAATTTCACCTACTCCGCAGCAAGGAGGTCTGAGCTGAAATCCGGTGTAATCTTCTAGATGACGGTTTAATCTCCGGCTTACTTATATAGCAAACCAGCTGCGTTGCACTATGTACCAGGGCTTGGACACAGCAGATCCAGAGAGGCTAAGAAGACCTGTCTCAACAGGGAGCCCACTTTCTGGCAGGGAAAGACAGACGCTAAGCAACCAAAAAAAAAAAAGAGAGAGAATCACAGTTCTTTGAAAGACAATGGCAGTTTTACAAAAGAGAAACCAAATCAGCTGAAGAGAGCAAAGAAGCATGGGGTGAGGTGGGTTCACAAAGGGAGAGATGCAGCCTGGGAGAGGAAGGCATCTAGGAGATGGTCTGGGTGAGCTGAGTTAACAGGAGGGAGAAGGGTGTCTGCAGGAATGATGGATGGAAGGAAGGGATTCCCATGGATGGGGAAGACAGGCAAACAGAGGAGCCTACCGGCCATGCAAGGTCAACCAGAGGGTCAGTGGGTAGGGATGGAAGTATGGATCACAGGCCAGAGTAGACTTAGGATGTGGAAGGGCTGAGCATGGAGATTGTCACTGTCACTGGAGATTTTGGGTCTCCAGGGGATGCTTAAGCAGTGGACCCTTGGCAATGGCCCGGGGAGCAGCTGCAGGAGCAGTGGGCTGAGGAGACCGTTGGGTATTTGCTCCCAATCCCGTCCACATGCCCGTGCACTGTTCTGGATGCACTAGTCACTGATCTTTCTCCACCCCCAAGTCTTTTGAAGCCCTGTAACCGAAAGTGCACCAGGAGGTGGGGAAGCAGTGTGGATAGTCAAAATAAGATCTTTCCAGAATTTTGGCCCTGGTGAAAGGAAGGAATAAGCAAGCCGCCCTGGCATTTGAAGGTAGAGCCGAGGCAGTGCCACTTTGCTGGGGGAGATGGGGGTCTGATGGGCCTGAGGGAGGACAGCTGGAGTTGCTCAAGAGGCTTGGGAGAGGTAAGGAGGAACCTGGAGTTGTTCTCAACGAAATAATCGCTAAAACACCTCTGTCTCATTAATTCAACCTCGGGGAACCCATTAGGAAGACATCCATGTTTCAGTGTTTCTGGGCATTGCTACTGTTTACTAGGAAGCAGGTTGGGGTACTGTGAGATTCACTAAGTGTGGGCCAGCACTGTGCAGGCCACAGGCTTGATGTCACCCTGAGAGTGTGAAGGCTAGCAGAGGCCAGAGATTGGTCAGTCTGCAGGTAGCTGGTTAACAAAATGTGAGACTTTCGCCCCCAAAGCTTGGCAACCCAAAAGAGGCCACCCATAATTAGATTCACTCCATAAGGGGAGGCTTAAGGGCTCCCAGGAGGTCCAGTTTAGGGTAGTGAGCCTGAAAGGGTAAGACCTAGGGCTCTGAGTCCATTCAGGTCAAGGACATGTTTACAGAGTGCCCAAGGCTGGCCTGCTGCCTGATTGAGGACCTGAGATTCCTCCATTCCTGTCTCCTCACTGGTGGATTCTGGCCGTCATTTTCCAAGCAGGCAGCTAGTTTAGGGGAAAAGGAGGCTGGAAATAAAGATGGGTGGAGGTCCTGATGGGAGGGATTGGGTTTAGCCAGAGGGAGTTGGGACATGGGTCAAGGTGGAGAGGAAAGAGTCAAGGGAGGAAGATGTTAGAGAGTCCAGGGTCAGGAAGCAGAGTTTCCTCTCTGGGTTGGAACACAGGAAACCCAGCCCTGAGCTTCCCAAGGTGCTTCCTGGAGATAAGGGAGACTCTTTCCTCTCCTGCCCCTCTTACATCCTGCCCTAACCCCTAGGGTACCCTAAGTTGCACCATTCAGTCACACCTTGGGAGGGGCTTGGAGGTCAGAGCCTACTGGGGCTTCACTTCTTCAAGCACGGAGGGGTCCACCCAGGCTTGAGGGTAGCAGGGAACAGACGCACAGAAGGGCGCTGGAGACTTAGCTCTGCCGGGTAAGCGGGTAAGCGGTTCTTTTGGGAGGTTCTTTAGGGAGAAGACTCTTCCTCAAGGGGTAGTGCTGTGGGAGTGAGCCAGGTGGTCCATGGAGGACAATGTGTGTGGTTGCGATTGGTCAGAGAGCCCTATATGGAGTCATGAAACATTTTGGGAAGGTGGTGGATCCGTGGGGGAGTGCAGGCTGTTCTGGGGGGAGTCTAACCAATCACTGTTCTGTGTGGGGTGAGGGCATTTCTAAGGTGACCCAGGTGGTCAGGGGGTGGGATCTGGGGAGGCGCTATCGTGTATAGGACCAGGGCAGTCCAGGGTTATTCCTGGGATGTGCAGGAATAGCCAGTTTTGTGGGCGATCCAGGGTTGCTCACGGAGAGGGTAGGAGAGGCTGTGGCTGAGGGGATGCTTTCTGCCACTGGCAGAGTTCCCGGCCAGGCTGCTCCACAAAAGCTGTCCAGCTTGTGCCGCCACCTATGAGTGGCTCTCTGGGGCCGTTGGGGGTGAGGTGTAAGTCTAGGTATGCGGGAGAATGCAGTGGAAGGCAGTAGACCCTACTGAGAGTAGGGCAATTCATCCATTCAGGGGGTGCACCTTTCTGGGCCTTGGGAGCTGGGCCCCCGTGCCTTGGGCACTTCCGTGGCAGCGCCGGGCTAAGGCTGGCACGCCACGCGGGCGGCGCCTGAGTTGGTTCACTCGCAGCTCTCCCCTCCCCGCCCACTCGTCACCCCCTCCCGCCGTTGCCACGACAACGTGTGAAACTAAAATTCAGTTCCCCGTCGCAGGTGGAGACTAGTGGCGCCCCCTCCCCTAAGCCTTTCCTCGTAGGTCGCACCCCCAGCCTGCTGTCGCTAAGGTGACGGGGAGGGGGCGACCAGCTGCAGGGTTGGGCCAGCCAAGGTGAGGGAGGCCGCAGAGTCCGGACAGACTCCCTAAACTCGGTTGCGGTGGGGGCCGAGAGGAACACCCTGGGCGCGGTTAGAAGGGTTGGTTTGGGGGACGCTTTCGTGGACTGCAGCTCCGCCCTGCCCTCGCCTGGGGTCTGCAGCTCTCCGACTCCCACCCAGCACGGTGCCCGGGTGACCCCACCACCTCCTTGGGGTCTAGAGTGGGGTCGGCAGACTGGGGAGATTTCTACCCCAGGACACCAATTTTCCTGCTTGTCTCTCTCTCTCAGTCGGCTTGTGGGTTCTCTAGCCCCGACGCGTCCCCCACCCAGCTCCAGAACCCTCCGTCACCCCAGTACGGTGGTCTGCGACGCTCGCCTGCAGCGGAAGCGCGGCGTGCCATCCCCCCCGCTGTGTCAGCCACTCCCCCTCGACAGCCAACCCCCCCCTCCGGCGCCGGCCCCCGGCCCCCGCCCTCTGCACCACACGCCCACGCCGCCCCGACCCCGCGGGGGACCCCAGTTTCCCGGCCCCGGGCTTCCCATCCCCGCCTCCGGCGCGGCCCCCTCCCCGCCTCCGCTCCGCTCCGGGCTCGGGCCCCCTCCCCCCCGCCGCCCCCGCCCCCGGGGAAGGCAGGCGCCGCTCGAAGCCGGGGCCGATGCAGCTAAACCGTGCCGCCGTCGCCGCCGCCGCTGCGCCTGCGGAGCCCCCGGAGCCGCTGTCCCCCGCGCTGGCCCCGGCCCCGGCCCCCCCCGGCCCCCTCCCGCGTAGCGCGGTCGGCGGGGCTCCGGCGGGGGGTCAGGGGGGGCCAGGGCGCCGCGCGGAGTCCCCGTGCGCTCCTCTCTCCGCCGGGAACAGTCCGGGCCCGGGCGCAAGCACCGGGATGGACGGCCCCGGGGCCAGCGCCGTGGTCGTGCGCGTCGGCATCCCGGACCTGCAACAAACGGTGAGCCTTTGCGATCTCGCCGTACCCCTGTGTGGCCCGCTAGCGGTGACCCCCGCCGGGCGCGCCCTGCGCCAGGACCCCCGGCCGTGGCCACTCGCCCCTCCCCCGCCGCCTCCGCGGGACCCTCCCCATCGCCGGGGCGGGGCCCTGGAAGCCCAGCCCCGGGGCGGGGCCTCGGCCTCTGCGCCGTGGCGCGGGGTCCCTGCTCTCGCTCCCCAACTAGCCCTCCAAAGCGGGGCCCGGGGCGCGGTGCCCTGCGCCCGCAGGTCCGGGCTCACGACTCGCTCCGCTGCAGAAGTGCCTGCGTCTGGACCCAACCGCGCCCGTATGGGCCGCCAAGCAGCGTGTGCTCTGCGCCCTCAATCACAGCCTTCAGGACGCGCTCAACTACGGGCTATTCCAGCCTCCCTCCCGGGGTCGCGCCGGCAAGTTCCTGGATGAAGAGCGGCTCTTACAGGACTACCCGCCGAACCTGGACACGCCCCTGCCCTATCTGGAGGTGCTGGGCAGACCAGTGTGGGGGTGGCATGGGGCGCACAGGGTGTGATCTTTGAGCTCCTTGGCTGGAGCAGTGAAGGGCAGGCCGGGAGGAGTTGGCGACAGGAGCGGGGGTGGGGGGGGTGCTGTGTGCAGCCTGAGTGGTGTGCTGAGAAGCCGAGGTGGGTACACCGAGGGCAGTGGGTAGGGTGAAGTACGAGCTGCATGTGTGGTTAAGTGGTGTGCTGCAGCTTAAAGCGTGGAGAACGGTTGGGAGCACGGTGTGGAGAGAGCGCTTTCAGCAAGCAATATGGACAGCACACAATGAGCACGGGACAGCACGGGCACACTCAGCGTGTGTGGTGTGAGCAGTCCGAGCCCTGGAGGGAGAGGTGTGTGAAGGAGTGAATGCGTGAGGAGTGCACGTTTGTCTCTTGCCTCTCACTCCCAAGTCTTCTGAGGTTAGCCCAAAATCTTAACACCATTTGTGACATGTAAAGGTGATTTGAGTGCCATTCCATAGAGACTGAGACTTTTAGTCCCAATAGGAAGGGTGTGTGTGTGTGTGTGTGTGTGTGTGTGTGAACACCAAGGTCAAAGTTGGTCTGACCCTCATGGGTAGCACCAGAATTGGGTTATTTCTACTTGGAGTGGAAGTGTCTAGGAAGAGAAGCTTAGTTTTAGATCTTGGGAGAGCAGTAGAGTTTTCTAGGTCTTGGCAGTAGAAATGAGGCAGGCAGGCTGTAGGCCCGCCAGGCCTTGAGTTGGCCAAGTACTTCTCTGGACTGCACATTGTTTCTGTGTAGTAGGTGGTTGGTAGCTGTTGGTTCTTGTCTGTCCACTCTGTGTGTGTCTGGGACTTGTATGACGGTGTGCTACAGTGACAATGTGGACAGGAGGGAGGTGAGCAGTGAGCAGCACGAGGTGGTAGCCACCACTTGCTCACATGGGCCTGTGTGGGTGCCTTCTCCCCGCCTTTTCTTTATCTGAGCAGTTTCGATACAAGAGGAGAGTTTATGCCCAGAACCTCATCGATGACAAGCAGTTTGCAAAGTTACACACGAAGGTAAAGAGGCGGTCCCTGGAGGGGACTTGCCCTGCATGACCACTGCTCCTAAACTACCTTGGTTCAGCCTGCTTTCCCTGAAGTGGATTTCAGGACTTGGTCCGGGGTTGGGCGCACACTCCATGCCCATGACTTGTCCAGCGATAGGTTGCAGTTTAATCAGATTTTGGCTGGTATAGGGGTGAAAGCCTTGTTAGAAGTTGGGGGGGGGAATAAGGGGGCATGAGAGGGAAGAAAATAAGCATCCAGTGTGTTGGCTCTGAGGGCAAGAGGTTGAATGCCTAGTGTTCCCTAGTATAAGGAACATACAATTAGGTATCTCATTAACTCTCTTCCAGGAGGGATTTGGTATACATCTTACAGGTGAGACAGAGGGGTTGAGTCACCTGCTGTGACTGCCCAGTGAAGCTGGCCCAGATCTGTCTGACTATTTAGGCCCTGTGGCCTGGGTATACTTACTTGTCCAGTGTCTTTGCTTCTGGGACCTACTCCCTGTAGGGCCCGGCTCTATTCACTTTTTTTTTTTTTTTTGAGGGGTATACTAAACTCCTCTGGGTGTCCAAGAGGCAAGGTGGATGTCATAGCCCCTTTCCAAATCCCCCAGCTCCCGTGGGCCCATGGGAATTTGTTCTTGGGATATTTCCTTGTTGGTCTCTGGAGTTTAGGGAAAGGTCTTTGTGACGCTATCTGCGGTCCTAGATCCTCAGGCTTCTGTAGCAGACTTTTCTGCTGCCCCAGAGCAAGTGACAAGAGTCAGTGGCCATGGCTCTATGCTGGGTAGAGACTATGTCAGAGAGGTCTCTGTCTCCCTCCATTGGCCCTTGTGTGACCCCGCCACCCTGGGTTCTGCAGCTTTTTTCTTAAGACAAGAACTACTTGCTTTTCAGAAAGTCATTTTAGGATGGACCCGAACTTCTAACTTCAGCCTTGTCCCCTGGCTTGCCTAGGGTCCAGCTCTCTGTTACCTTGGGGCTGGCTAAGGTCTTCCTAGAGGATTTGCATAGTTTCTTATATGGTTTCATCACCCTGACCCATGATACTGGTCCACGAGCACCCTTTCTTGTCTATGGTACATGCTGCTTGTAGATTCTTGGGCTGGGACCCCTTGCCCTATGTGGCTGATACCTGTGCCACCGGACAAGCCAGTGAAGCTTTGCCGGGTGAAGGGATAGGAGGCACGGTCATGTCATATGTGTGCCAGGGGTAAGATGGGGTGGAGGAATAAGGCCAGAGTTGTTAGGATTTGACACCTGTCAGAATGGCCTCAGTGTTCTTTTAGGCTGAGGGAAGGGACTCAGCTGGGGTCCATGACTAGGGTGACCAGGCTGGGATGGGAGTGGCCAGGTTCAGGCTGACAGTTGTTGAGGGTTTGCAGAGAAAGGCCTTGAAAGCACATGGGTCCAGCCAAGCTGGAAAGGGACTTGAGGTAAGACTATGGGGTTGAGAATGAGCAAGCTGGGTGACAGGTTAGACATATTGGGGTTAGGGATAGTGTATGCCTTACAGGTGGTCTGGAGCTTGCTGGAGGAAGGGGGTGATGGTAAGATGACCCTAGCTGTGGCACCCAGCTGACTGGGATGGCTGATGTTCTAGGCAAACCTGAAGAAGTTCATGGACTATGTCCAGCTACACAGCACAGACAAGGTGGCCCGCCTGCTGGACAAGGGGCTGGACCCCAATTTTCATGACCCTGACTCAGGAGGTGAGGAGAAGAACAGGGAGGGGCTGCATTTTTTACTGGTTGGGACCCTAACCTTTATTTATGTCCAAACCCAGAGTGCCCTCTGAGCCTTGCCGCACAGTTGGATAATGCCACTGACCTCCTGAAGGTTCTTCGCAACGGCGGTGCTCATCTGGACTTCCGAACCCGAGATGGGCTAACAGCTGTTCACTGTGCTACCCGCCAGCGCAATGCAGGGGCATTGACGGTTAGTGAGGGCAGGACCCTGGTTTGGAGGGACTCAATGCAGAAAGCTGGGCTTGGCCATGGATTCTGAGGTGCCTTACCCTCAGACCCTGCTGGACCTGGGGGCTTCACCTGACTACAAGGACAGCCGCGGCCTGACGCCACTGTACCATAGTGCCCTAGGGGGCGGGGATGCCCTCTGCTGCGAGCTGCTTCTCCATGATCATGCACAGCTGGGGACCACTGATGAGAATGGTTGGCAAGAGATCCATCAGGTGAGCAGGGAGCCTATGTTGGGTCCGGGCTGTATGCAGGTGATGCTGGCCTCTGTCTGGGCTGCTTCAATACCTCTCTTCTCCTCAGGCCTGCCGCTTTGGACATGTACAGCACCTGGAGCACCTGCTGTTCTATGGGGCCAACATGGGTGCCCAGAATGCCTCGGGAAACACAGCCCTGCACATCTGTGCCCTCTACAACCAGGTACACCATGAGAGGGTCCCTCTGTGGTAAAGGGTGACTCCGTGTGTGGATGTCTGCACATAGGTGACTGTACATCCCAGCTTGTTTGGGATACCTATACTCTTATGTGTATGTTCTGTGCCCAGTCTGGTTACTGGGTGGTAGTTACTGGGTGGCCCACTTAAAACACATCTGTTCTCTGAGCGCACATGTGTGTCAATATATCCCCATATATGTTCTTAACAACTAGCTCTTAGGTGAGAGCTACCTGCATAATTCTACCTAGCCTAGGTATGCACTGAAGAGGTGTGAGTTTGTGTGTGAGTGATTCTTGCGCCCTGTACACCACATGTGTCCCCACCATGGCCTGGCCCTCCCTTTCCTGCTGCCCAGTGTGACTGATGGCTTATGCCTCCCAACAGGAGAGCTGTGCGCGCGTCCTGCTTTTCCGTGGTGCCAACAAGGACGTCCGCAATTACAACAGCCAGACAGCCTTCCAGGTACAGACTGAGCCGGGGGTTTGCTTATGAGTCCTTATTGTCACTTGACTTTGAACCCTGACTCTTCTTCAGAGGGCAAAATGGGAGTGCTGACTGTCAGGACCGCCATTGAAGGGGGGAGCTGTGAGTGGGCTAGTGTGGGCTAGTGTGGTGCCCAGAATTTGAGGGCGTGTTTGGTGTGGTGGTTCCTCCTGCCATGGAAAAACATCTTATGACTCCAGAACTCTGGGAAAGAGCCAGATGGAGAGGGAAGAAAGCCGAGATGGGGAGATGGGTGTGAGCTCTACTACACCTGACTTGACCCAGGTTATATTTCTGAGCCATTTGTCTGCCAGGCTGGTTGGCACTGCCTAACCAGCTAGCTGTCATCTCTGTGGCCTGGAGTTTTGGAGGAGCTGAATGGGGGATACATGGACCATGAAAGCAGCAGGGGAGGGGGTGTCTGTTATTTTTAGTTGGAGCAGAGGCCCTTGAGGACGTCAGAGAGGTGAGCTGCTATGGCCATGTCTGGGAGGGTGAGGCAGAGGATGAAGGTTTGAACACACCCAGATGTAGGTACGTCAAGGACGATTAGATGTCCGGATTTGGGGGACCCAGGAAGAATGAGGGCCGAAAGGTAGAGGGCTGCGACTGAGATAGGAATTGTGCCTGCATATGGGGGCAGATTAAACGTTCTACTAGTGCGAGCAGATCTGTTCATGTTTTAACTCTAAGCCTTGTGTCCCAGAGGTACCCCAGGACTTAGGCAGATGACGGTAGTGGGCCAACCCTAGTTACCGGCATCCTTGTCTCTTGTCTTTAAGAAGCGATGTTCCTGTAGACATTGTGGCTGTGACTTGAGAGGAGAGTGGCTTTGGGAGGACATGCTCCACGGAAGATCCCAGTAGGAGCAGCTGGGGTGGGGTCAAATCTGGGTTACCGAGTCTCCTTCCTTACCCTTCATGTCGCCCCCTCTCTCTCCCAGGTGGCCATTATTGCAGGGAACTTTGAACTCGCCGAGGTAATCAAGACCCACAAAGACTCGGATGTCGGTGAGTTCTGCCCCACTCACAGATCATTTTTCGTGCTGTGCTTGTCATAGGCAGTGGTGTAACAGGACACCCTCCCACACACACACACACACACACACACACACACACACACCAAGACTGTTGTCACCTAGTGACCTCTGCTGACACAGGGAACGAAATAAAAAAGAGCCTGTGTGGGCTGAACAGAATTCTTGGTCAGGGCATTGGGCAGGTCTGGGCTCTGGGTTGGGATAGCCTTGGGCCTAGCAGTTAGATCAGGGATTGTGCTTCCCATTAAGTGCTAGGAAAGATCTTCTGGGACCATAGGGTGGTGGATCTCACTCCAGTCTGGAACATGACTGGGTTTAGCTTCCTATGGCTTTCCATGTGACAAGATCCCATGAACATACCTGATGAGAAAAAAATCCCAAGAGTGAGGATGAAGACTGAATGGGGGTAGGTTGGTGACTGGTGACTTGGCCAGCAGGTTTGAGCTCCCAGGAGGCAGTGCTCAAAACAGACTTGGCATCTGTGTAAGTCCTAGCAGGAGGGGCAGGAGCTGCACATATAGCATTAGCTTTAAGTCAGGGAGGCAGAAGGGTCTGGCCTGTTTCTGTGTACGTGTGTGTGTACGTGTGTGTGTGTGTGTGTGTGTGTGTGTGTGTGTGTGTGCGCGAGCGCTTCCAGAGCCAGGCTGGTTCATACTGGGTACAGGTGACTAAGTGTACAGGGTACTGTGTGCCCCTCCTCCAGGATAAGGTTGCTGTGTAGCTTCAGCAAAGCCTTCTAGCTGTAGGGATCTCTTAATGTTCTGGTAGGCTTTTCTGTCTGTGACTCTTTCTGGAACACAGAGCCCCAGGCTTCCCTTTCTTCTGAGTATTATTTGAAGTGTCCCCATTTTTTGGTTTCAGTTTTCAGTGACATCGGGCAGCAAAAGGCTGGGGGTGGCATGAAGCTTAGAATATTCCTTCGTTCTCTGTCAGTCTAGCCTGGAGGTTCATTTTTGGATGGGGTTAAGATTCAGGTCAGTTTCATGCTTAGGGCTATTCCCTGAGCTGCTTTCTGCTAATAAGGCTTGGTTAGGAGCCCTTGAACCTTGTGAGGTGGGGCCATAGTGATGGTTGAACTGAGCGGGGGTGGCTCTCACAAGAGAGCTGAGTAACTTCATGATCCATGGTACAAAGCTGGGCCCAGGTTCATGTAGAAAGGGCAGGATATAGTTTCTGGGTTGATATAGGGGCAAGAGACAGGTACAGTTTGATTTCTAATAGAGAAAGTATTAGAGACAGTGTTTGCTAGGATCACCCTGCTTGTGGATATTTGAGGTCTTGATTTACCTGATTGTCTATCTTGAGAGTACTGTTAACAGCTGTGACGCCTCACCATGTCATAAGTGAAATATAGTGTCTTAGAGTTCTCAGAGTCTTTGTTCACCTTGGTCTCCTATAGCATTTGATCCTGGAAGGGTATGAATTCTAGGAAGTGGCCTGTTTGTTTCTTTCAAGGCACGAGGAGCTTATATAGTGTCTAGCATGAGGAGTGGAAATATTTCTCTTCATTCAGGGGTCACCAGCTGAAGCTCACTGTCCGTTTTACCCAAGTGCGCTGGCTCAGTTGGGGTTAGGCACATGGTTGCTGAATAGAGTGGGCATGTGTGTTATCTGGTCCTGATGTAGGTATCTGCTCTCATTGCTACACACTACTTGATGTTACATTTTGCTACATATTTTGATGTTACAAGCCCATCCTTGTTAGTTGTCTATTGTTGTGGTAGAACACCATGATCAAAAGCAACTTGGGAAGAAAAGGGTTTATGTCAGCTTACAGTCCATCATGAAGGGAAGTCAGGGCAGGAACTGAAGGCAGGAACGTAAAGGCAGGAATTGAAGCAGAGGCCATGGAGGAGTTCTGCTTCCTGGATTGCTCCTCATGGCTTCCTCAGCCTGCTTTCTTATATAATCCAGAACTACCTGCCTAGGGGTGGCATGACCCATAGTGGGTTGGGCTCTTCCAATCAATCAATCGATAGGTTGATCAACCAATCAACTAATCAATCATCATCATCATCACTCCACAGACTTGCCTATAGGCCAGTCTGATGGGGGCATTTTCTCAATTGAAGTTTCTTCTTCTGAGATGACTCTGGCTTGTGTAAAGCTGTCATAAACACCTAGACAGCATATAACCAGTTGTCCCTGTGTAGGATGGTTTACTTTGAACTTTCTTATCTCAGTTTACCTCCCCAATATCCTTTTGTGAAGCTGATTATTGGGCCTCTTTGCAGAGAAGGAAGCCGAATTTCAGAGGGTTACTGACAAAACCCATCCTTAGACGTGGGGACTCAGGTCTGTCATCTGCACATCTGCCCACTGCCATGTGCACAAACTCACTCCAAGGACATTTCTTAAGTGATAGTTGTGAGTTACTGTGTCTCACCCTGGTCTTGGGGCAGAAGCCCACACATGGAGAGCTGTGTGGATGTCTCTGCCTATCCATCCTCTACTTCCTTCCTCAGGGTAGTGTAGGGTAGGCACTAATGTCATGCTTCAAAAGACAGGACATGTCCTGTGTCTTGGCACTTCTCTTTAGGGACCAACAGACCTTGGGCAGGACTTTGTCCCGTCAGTGGCTTTCTCTGCTTCCTTCTGTTTTGGTCACTAGGCTATCCTCTTTCAGGCAAGCACCTGTGCACACGAAAACATTCTATGTATATATGTTCTCATGGACTGTCTGTCTCATCTGTGCCTCTGGAAACGCACCTCACGGTGACGTCACCTGGAGAGCATGTACAGGGTAGGTTCTGAGTCTGGGCCTGGATGGAGCCTGTGTTTCTACACTGGTCGTCAGCTCAAGGTGAAGCTTGCTCTGCTGATCCTGCCTCTACTTTTTAATAAAGCTAGCAGGTAGCCAGCCTGCCCACTGCGTAGTTGTTTTTAAATTAAAGTGAAATGTTCCTTACCTAAAACTGATTACTCTTATTGGCAATCCAGGGGCATTCCTTACATTTACAACCTTGTGTGCCAGTTTTGTTGAATACCTAAATATTTCCATTGCTCCAATGAATACCTCAGATATGTTAGGTAATTTTTCTGTGTTATCCTCTTCTGCTAACCTGTCAGCTGAGAACATAATTTCTCTTTGCATTTAGCCATTACCGCTGTTTCATATCCATGGGATTATAATACCACGCTCTGTGTTGGCTTCTTTTACTCTTTGTCTTTTTGAGCTTCATCTGCGTTGTAAGGTCGGTCACGTCACTTCGTTCTACCTTAAGGCTAAAAAACATTCTCTTGTCTTTATGCATGGTATTTGGTTTACCTATTTATTGTCGGGTGGATATATAGGTTGTTTCTACATTAAAAGATATTGTGTGTGTGTGTTCTCACATGCACATACCTGCATACATCACATGCATAATACAGGTACCTTTGGGGCCAGAAGAGGGTATTTGATTCCCTGGAACTAGAAATACAGCTGGTTGTGAGCTGCCCAATTGGGTACTGGGAACCAAACCTATGTCCCTTGGCAAGAGGAGCATCCACTCTTTCTTTAAAAATTATTTTTATTTTGATCTTATGCATAGGAGTACACAGTAGCTGTCCTCAGACACACCAGAAGAGGGCATCGGATCCCATTACAGATGGTTGTGAGCCGCCATGTGGTTGCTGGGAATTGAACTCAGGACCTCTGGAAGAGCAGTCAGTGCTCTTAACCACTGAACCATCTTTCCAGGCCCCTTTTGCTTTCTTTGAGAAAGAGTTTCCCTGTGCAGTCCTGGCTGTCCTGGAACTAGCTCTGTAAACCAAGCTGGCCTCAAACTCACAGAGATCCACCTACCTTTGTCTCCTGAGTGGGACACCACCGCCAGGCTGAGCAGTGTAGCCTCTTAACAGCTGGGCCATCTCTCTAGCTGGTTCCTGTTTGTTGATATTTGAATATTGCTATCACCACTGCAAACATGTTTGTACATGTATTTATATGAATACTTGTTTACACTTCGTTTGGGTTTATCCCAAGGAGTGGAATTACTAGGTGATATGATAGTTCTTACAGTTGTGAGGAACTTCCAAACTGTTTCCCACCAAACTTCTATCAGCTCTGCATGAGCT
The DNA here is from genome assembly GCF_011762505.2 of Arvicanthis niloticus. Lineage (NCBI taxonomy): Eukaryota > Metazoa > Chordata > Mammalia > Rodentia > Muridae > Arvicanthis > Arvicanthis niloticus. The sequence continues at coordinate 64,154,489 of NC_047670.1, forward strand.
AGCTTTCTTCCTGAAGCCTGTCTGGTGCTTTTTTTTTTTTTTTTTTTTTTTTTTTAATTGTAGTTATTCTGTTGAAAGTGGTGTGATATTTCATTGTGGTTTTGTGATTTCCTAATGCCCAGTGATATTAAGGTTATTTATGTGAGTGTGCTGTACATTTGTGTGTCTTACTGCTTTATTTATTGTTGGATTATAAGAATTCTTTATATATTTTGAATGTACAATGAATATAGGGCCAGCAATTTCGCTTAGTGGTTAAAGGAGCTTGCTGCCAAGCCTGGCAACTAGATCAACCTCCGGGAGACCCACATGGTAGAAGGACTTTTACCTGTGGGCCATGGAACATGCATGTGTTCCATATATATACATACACAAATAAATAGATGTAACAAATTAAGAAAAAAGTATATATATTGGTGGGGTTTCATTATAGCCCAGGCTGGTGTCAAACTCTTGACAGTTCTTCTGCCTTAGCCTTTGAGAACAGGGATTACAGGAAAGAACTCCTCTATACTACTCTGTTTCTTGGCCAGATTCATTTTGAATTCTGGTCTCAGGTGATCTCCTGCCTCAGACTCTTGAGTAGGAAGGACCATAAGCACTTGTCTTCATAGACACAAAAACCTGCTTGTTTTTATTTTTATTAAAACATTTTTTAATTGCTCATGCTTTTGATGTAGCAAAGAACTCATTGCTGATACAAGGTCATATAATTTATCACTGACATAAAAAATGTAAGCATTTTTAAGTTTTTAAAAATATTTACCTTCTTTATTTTATATGTATGTGTATTTTGTCTGCATGCACATATATGTGTACCACAGGCACGCTTGGTGTGATAGATCCCCTGGAACTGGAGTTACAGACAATTGTGAGCTGCAATGTGAGTGCTGGGAATTGAACCTGGGTCCTCTACAGGAGTAGCCAGTGCTCTAAACCATTGAACCACAGAGCCTTGAGTATTCTGCAGCTCATAAGTGGATGTTGTACTCTGTGAAGGAGGAGGAAAGGTCATATTTGTAGAGACAAGAAACGCTTTTTTTTTTTATTTTTTTTTTTTTTTTTTTTTTTTTTTTAGTTAGTTAGTTGGTGGTTTGATTAGTGTGGTCTCTGGTTTCAGATGATGGTTTACCATTGACTTGGTGTGTTCGGTAGGAATTTAAAGTGCCAGAGCCACTATTAATTATGGCATTGCAATTAGATGATTTTGTAAAATTTATTATTATTTTTTTTGAGACAGGTTCTCATTGTGGCTGGCCAGGAACTCTCTACAAAGACCAGGCTGGCCCCAAACTCACAGAGAGAACCAAGTACTGGGTTTAAAGACATGTTTCACCATGCCTGGCACTTAGAACAAGTTATCTACTTTGACCAGAACTTGGGGCATAATTGTTACCATAATGTGTCTTGGGTAAGATGTCTGACTCAAACCATATTGTGAAGATGTTGAAGTTTTGTTTTTTTAAACTCTCATTTTTGGTGCGAGTATACTGTGAATGGCCATGGAGACACATTTGAGACCCTAGAAAGAATGTAGAACACTGGAGAATTAGAGGAGTATCAGGCAGATGCCCAGGAAATAGAGCATATTCTTAGCTGATGATTCTACCAGTCAATATATATATATATATATATATATATATATATATATATATATATAGTTTTTATTTATTTGTTTATTTATTTATTTATTTATTTTTGAGACAGGGTCTCTCTATATCCTGGAACTCACTATGTAGACTAATGGGCTCCAATTTACAGAGACCCATCTGCCTCTTCTTTCAAGTGCTGGGATTAAAGGTGTACACCACCACGTCTAGCTCAGGATAATTTTTCTACAGGATAAAAGCATAGCAAAGGCAAATCATTAGAATAAACAAAATCAGTCAGAGTCCAGAAAGGAGTTAGCCAAGATTTCTGGAGTTGAGCTCGAAGCTTCCTGGCTCACATCTCCAATGCCTGTATTTCTGGCACTGCGGGGATAGCTGGCCTCCCCTGGTGGCCAGCACTCTGAGGTAGGGTTATCCTCTGGAATCGTATCAATGTGTCTCTCTCCAGCTTCAGAGTTTCAGGAACAGAGCAGTTCCTGTTCTTAGTGATTCTAAGTTGGAAATGTGGGGGAAAAATTCAAATGGAGGAATATGGAAAATCACTATCCAGTTCGGTCTATAGGTAATACATAGTAGTAATAAAAAACATTTCAAAGCAGTTAGCAGGGCCACAGTCTCAGAACAGCGTGCTGTAGTTTTTCTCTGAAACATAATTTTCTCCTCCGTAGCCACCTCATTCTCTTGAACCTTAGCCTATTTATACTAATTTAGTAGGAAAGACATAGGACATAGTTAAATTGGTAGGCTCCCTGCCCAGCTATGCAGAGCTCTGGGTTGTATCACCAGGACTGAATAAGGCAGACACAGTAGAACACACCTATAATCCCAGCCCTCAAGTGGAGACAGAGGATCAGAAGTTCAAAGTCATCCTCATGAAAGTGAGTTTGAGGCCATCCTGGGCTACATGAGACTATCTCCTAGCAACTGCAATAACAACACAACAGCCCATTTAGTAAGGAAACAGTTAACCACACAGGTGCTTCCTAAGCTTGTTTTGCTGAAATGCTTAATAAGGAGCCTCAGTTTGGATTTTTAAACAAGGTTCAGAAATAAAGTCAAGACAAACCTCAGACTTTCTCAGACCTCAGTAATTAATTGTTTTTTTAGGTCTTTCAAATACCTTCAAGTTCCTGGAGGAAACCTGGCAAGAAGTGAGATTTTACTCACAGTAAGGCTTGGAACAGCTCTTGCAGGTTGGCATCCTATGCAGACTCTCAAATCACGTTCTGACCAGAGCCTTGGTGGTAGAATCAGTCCTTCCAGTTGAACTCTATTAAAAAACCAGAAGTTTCTTACTGAACTTGTGCAGACAATTATATTACCACATAATAAAATACCCACGACCAGCTTTTCCAATGCTGGAGGATCAGGTAGGGAAAAGGAGTAAATATTTCAGTTTTAGTTTTCAAAAAGTAACCAATAGGCCACAGATAGCCTAAAGGACAAGAGAAGCATATTCCATTAAATCTTGAACATTAAAATGAGAAAAAACTCAAATACACATACAATCATTCACCTCATCTTTTTTTCTTAAAAAACTTTATTTAAAAAGTTGAAAAAGATGGGCAATGGTGGCACACGCTTTTAATCCCAGCACTCGGGAGGCAGAGGATGGCAGATCTGTGACGGTACAAGGTTAGCCTAGTCTACAGAGCTAGTTCCAGGACAGCCCAGAGCCACGCAGATTGAACCGAACCGAACCGAACTGAACTGAACCGAACCGAACTGAACTGAGCCGACCCAACATATAAAAGTTTAAAAAAAAAATCACACACTGAAATTACCTGGACTCAGACAGACACAGACAACTTACCTGTTTTCCAGTCTGTTTCAATAACTTTTTCAGAAGTTATTACTTCTTTTTCTGCTTGTTTATTATTTTGACACAGAGTCTTCTTATTCTGCATCTTTGAAGGCCTGGACCTCACCTTCTCCAGGTTGATCTTGTGTTTATGGTGATCCTCTTAGCTTAGCTTCAAGTGTCAGGACTTGCAGGTGTGAACCATGATACCAGGCCCTTGTCCCAAGTCTTGTTTTGCTTGGACTTGGTTAGCAGTCTCTCCAAATCACCAGGTATTTTTCCTTCTACTTCTTTTTCTTCTCTTTTTTTCTCTCTCCCCTCTCTAATTTGCTTTTCATTTACCCTTCTCTCCTCTTCCTGCCCCCACCTCTTCTCAGTGTTTTTATATTGCCCAGGCTGACCTTGGACTCCTGGGTTCATGAAGTTCTCTGGACTCAGCCACTGTTCCTGGCTTTCACTTCTTCATTACAGTTCTGAAAATTCTTATTCAAGCTAATGGTATGGTCTAAATGTTACTGCAAACTTGTATTCCACAGCACTTGTCTAAGTGCAACAATCTCTTTGAAAGAGAAATAATTTTGGGCTGCAGCTCGCTGCACACACCTTTAGAGAAGAATGACAAGAATAACTGTATACTCCAAGATGGAAAACAGCCATGGTTGAAATCTGACAATGAGGTCAGCAGAGAAGCAATTGCGTTACTTCTTATGGCTTACAAGATTTTATCACAACCAGACTTACTACTGAAAAGATGATACCAAGACAGGTCAAACTTCTAGGAATTCTGTGCAATTTTAAAATGTTTGTGTCAGGAAAGTATGTGAAAATATGGTTTAAAATTTGGTAGCTGGAGGGTGTATGCCTATGTTCCTAGTACTGTGGAGGCGTAGGCAGGATACTGACAAGTTTGGGTCCAACTTGGGCTATATAGGAATTTCCTGTCCTTACCCCCAGCCTCCACTCCAAAGGGATGTTTAGTATTACTCATGTGACAATGTTTTCAAACAATTTAATACATTGAACAAGTTTAATTAATTTAGTATCTCTTAATATTACAGGGGTCTTTCTGGATTGTCCCAAAGTCAGTTTAGGATTAAAAACAAATCTAGGAGTCAGGATGCCCCAGTAATTGAGAGGCAGAGGCTGGCAGATCTCTGTGAGTTCCTGGCCTGCCAGGGCTACACAGTGAGACTCTGTCTCAACAAACATACACACAAACAAACAACAGCCCACACCAAAAAACAAAACCAACCCCCCCCCCCAAAAAACAAAAATCCCCAAACAAAACAAAAAGCAAACAACACCCCCCCCCAAAAAAACCAAACCCCCGAATTACCTAGTGCACTCTGAAATCAGTCACATAATTTTTCTCTTGTCCTTAGGTCTTGCTGACCAGTAGCATGAGTGGGAAACACACTAGGAATGGCTTTCTATAGATTGCTAGCTTTTTCTAATTCATATGTAGCCTGTGTGTGGACCCCATGGGGGATTGTGGCCATGGCTGTGATCCTCAGGTGACACACTCAGGACCTACTGACATGGTTAGATTACATATGAGCTCAGCTTGGAAACTATGAGAAAGGCAAAAACATTTTTTATTTGGAGAGGAATACATCTATTTATTTCTGAGCTCAAGAATTTGATGAAAGTTTAACAGTGGTTAAAGAACAGACTGAAGAGCTTGATTTTGGGATATGTTGTAATTCTGGATGTAGGGGTAGGAAGATAAGAGACTGAAGGAAACCTGGGCTGTGAAGTGAGACACACACACACACACACACACACACACACACACACACACACACACACACAAAACCTGCCCATTGAAGTATGAAGTGAGACAGACACAGAAACACACACACACTGCCTATTGTTGTATGAAGTGAGACAGACAGACGCTCGTGTGCACACGAGCGCGCGAGCGCGCGCACACGCACACGCACACGCACACACACACACACACACACAGCCCATTGTGGTTTCTAAGCTGGTAATTTTTCTTGTTAAGATTTACCCTTTCTCTAGAAAACAGCAGGTCCTAAGATACAGTCCCAGGGACCGGGTTAAAATAATGTATTATTTCCTGTCTTCCTGGAAATTTCCTACTGAGATCTTTTCATTAAAACCCAGTTAGACACCCAAAGACTCCCTACAGAACTCACAACAGTTTTTATTTTAACTTCAGAAGTCAGTATGACTTCAGGAGCCACAGAGAGTCAAGAGAGTCTCACACAAAACGTAGAGCACAACAAGGTCTTTGTTTCTTCGTTTACTAGGTCTGATAAAAGAAAAACTTACACATGTTTATATTTTACCGAATTTTGTGACTCATAAATAGAGGGGCACACATCACTCTGCCAGAAGGAGAAGGGAGAAATTTTAAGGCATTTGTAGAAGCAAGCCAAGAAATACAATTTTGATCAGGTAGAAGTTTGTGGGTGCTTTCTAACTGGTCTAATTTCTGGTTTCAGTTCACGGTTTACACTAGTTGTTGGTTTTTGCTCAGGCGGGGATTTAAAGTTTGAGAGTCACCACATTAATGCCATTAAGGTAACATTCACCCCTCTTGCTACAGTTACTAAGTTTTCTTCTAAGTTTCATGGGTTCAGCTTTTTATATTTAGGTCACTGACCAATTGTAACTTAGTTTCTGTATGTTCTGTGAGTTCAATCAATTGTAACTTAGTTTCTGTATGTTCTGTGAGTTCAGAGTCAGTTTTCATGTGGATCTTTAGTTGTCTGGCGGTATTTGTTGGCGAGCGTTTTCTTCTTTCATTGTTTACTCATTGCTGGTGCATAGAGACAAGCTGCCTTTTGTACACGGGTCTCGGACTAACTTTGCTGTATTTGCTTATTAGCTTTAGTGGCTTTCTTGGATTATTGGGATTTTCTATACATAGGATCATTCTGTCTGCAAGTAGAAATCGATTTACTTTGTTTTTAAATTATTTTTTTCTGATTTGGATACATTTAATTTCTTTTATCCTTCCATCCTTCCTTCCTACCTTCTTTTCTTTCTTTGGGGTGGAGCCTCGCTACGCAGCCTTGGCTCCACCTGAGAATTGTGATTAAAAGCATTGCTGTCATTGCCAGCCTTATTTGATTTTGCTGCCTTAAACACTCTAGCCTTTATTTCTCTATGTTGAACAGGAGTAAGGAGAGCAAGCATCCCGGAGGTGCTCCTTATGTTTGGAGAGAGCTTTTAGTCTTTCCTCATTGAATGTGATGTTGGCTGTGGGTTATAAATAAAGACCCCTCAACATGTCGAGTAGTTTCTTCCTGTCAATAGTTTCCTGTTTTTTTGTTTTTTGTTTTGTTTTTTTTTTTTTTTTATCACTGAAGGACGTGCTATGACAACAGATGTTTTTTCTGCAACAGCTCACCTAGTGATGTTGGTTTTTCTCTCTGTTCTATTGATGCCCTACATTGGTTGCTGAAGTCTTTTAGTTTTGTCCTTGGAATGCCGTTCTCTAGCTTGGGCATCCGTAAGACAGAATCAGCCAGGAATTGTTTTCTTCTTTCCCCGACTCTTTGGAAGCATTTGAGAAGGATGGGCGTTGATTCCTAAGTGTCTGTAGTAATACCATCTGTTATCACTTTCCTGTCGTTGGTAGGAAGATTGTGATTTCTCAGTTTCTTTGCCTGTTTCAGGTCTGTTTAGGCTTTTCTGTTTCTTCTTGAGTCAGTTTTTAATCCGTGGATTAAAAAAAAAAATCCTACCCACCTAGCTTATCTAATTTGGTGGCAAGTGATTATTCATAATATCATCTTGTATTTTATTTATGAAAAATTGGTTATAATACCCTAAATCATCAGTTCTCAACTTGTGGGTCACAACTCCTTTGGGGGTGTTGAATAATCCTTTCACAGGGGTCTTCTATCAGCACATCAGATATTTACATTATGACTCCTAACAGTAGTGGAATTACAGTTAATGAAGTAGAAATGGAAATAGTTTTACAGTTAGGGGTCACCACAACACAAGGAGCTATATTTAGAGGCCACAGCATTAGGAAGGTTGAGAACCAATGCCCTGAATCATTTCTGATTTTAGATTTCTTTTTCCATGTTCTTAAAAAAAAAAAAAAAAAGTCAGTCAGGCTAAAAGTGTGTTGACTTCTTGGTATTTTATTCTATTTATGTATGCATGTATGTCAGTGCATCATGTGAGTGCCTGCTGCCAGCAAAAGCCAGAAGGAGGCTTCGGGATTCCCTGGAACTGGAGTCTTGGATGCTGTAAGCTATTTGAGCTACATCAGTTCAAATAGTGATGTTGGTTTCCCTCCTTGTTCTACTGATACTTTACATTGGTTACTGAAGTCTTTAGCTTTATCCTTAGATGCCTTAACTGGCTTGGGTATCAGTAATACAGAATTAGCTTTTGTTTTCTTCTTTTCTGTCTCTTCGGAAGAGTTTGAGATGTGGTGATGGAAATTGAACCCAGGTTCTCTGCAAGAGCAACAAGTGCTCCTAATGTTTGAACCAGTTCCCCTACACACCTTTTATTTTATTTTATTTTTCCAATCAGGGTCCTCTCTCTATGTAACTGACTGTCCTGGAATTCACTATATAGACCAAGCTGGCCTCGAACTCACAGAGAGCTAACTGCCTCTGTGCCACCACATCCGGTGTGCTGATGCTTTTGTTGTTGCTGAGAAATTATTGTTATGAAGTCCTGGCTGGTCTTGAACTTGCAGTGATCTGCCCACCTTGGCCTCCCCCGTGCTGGGATTATGGACATGTGCTAGCCTGCTTGGGTCTTTCTACTTTTTTTTTCTCAACACTGGGACTGGAATCAGACACTTGGGTATGCTAGACAAGCTACCACTGAACCACATCTCTGCTTTCTTACTGCTTTTTAAATGTAGGTGTTTGCTGTTAAGTGAAATGTCCTAGATGTGTTTGTTAGTCAGGTCTAATTGTCTTGTCTCCTATGACCTCATCCATCTTCTTTGATCTTCTGTTATTGGAAATGAATATTGAAGGTTTTGGATATTATTGTTGAAATGCCTATTTCTCTTTCTTAACCAGTGGTATTTGTTTTGTGTCTTGCTTTTATGGTCTTTGGTGTGTATATATTAATAATCATTAATCTTGATGAATTACTGTAACAAAAGTCAGAAAGACATATATCAGTATCTATCTATCTATCTATCTATCTATCTATCTATCTATTGTGTGTGTGTGTGAGTGTGTGTGTGTGTGTGTGTGTGTGTGTGTTTGTGTGTGTGTGCGTGCGCGCGTGCCTATGTAGGCCTAAGGTCAACTTCCAGTGGTATTCCTTGGTAGCCATCTTGAATCTTGCTTGTTGAGACATGGTTTCTTACTGAACTGGCTTGTCGATTAATTAGGCTGGCTGGCTGTTGAGTCCCAGGCATCTTCTTTCTGTCTCTGCCTCCTTGGCTCTGGGACACTGACTTTATGTGGGTTCTGGGTGTCGAACACCGGCATTCATGCATGTATATCAAGCACTTTACAGTATGAGCTATCTTCCCAGGCTTACTGTTTTTTCTTGTAAAGTTTATTTAGTCTCTACTCATCGGTTACTATTTACATGAGTTATTTTATTGCTATTATTATTTTAAACATTCTAACTGTAGCCAGGCATAGTGCCACATGGCTTTAATCCCAATCCCTGGGGATCAAAGGCAGACAGATCCTTTGGGTTTGAGGCCAGCCTGGTTTACATAGTGAGTTCCAGGACAGCCAGAGCTACATAGTATGACTCTGTCCCAAAATACAACAAGCAAACAAACAAACAAAAATATTCTAACTTTCAATATATTTGTGACTTTGGATCTAAAGTGATTCTCTTGTAAACAACATATAGTTAGATCAATATGTTATGTGTTTTTAAAATAAAGTTTTATTGGAACGTAGGTGAACCCATTTGTTTATATACTATTTGTGGCAATTTTCACGCTACTGAGATAGAGCCTGAGATATGGCAGTGGAGACTCCGTGGTTTGCAGAGCCTGAAATAGTTATTGCCTGATTCTTTTTAGGGTGTTTTCTGGCTCAGATTTAGAATGCCTTTTTTAATTTCCTTGGCTATAGTCAATAGTATATAGTGTCACATAGCAATAGTCTGATGAGATTTGTCACATGTAGCCTGCTTTATCCTGAAGCCTGTCGAACGGGAAGTTCTGACCACAGATCTGGGCATTCTGAGGTCTTAGCTGGTGGAAAAGAGGAGCAAGCTTCTATCTGTAAAGTCAGGGCTGGAGGGAGAAGGACTGGGATGTGGTCACCCAGTGGTAACTTCATTAATGTGCTTAACTGTTTGGATCTCCTGGGATTGGGACACTTCCTAGAACACATTTTACATTCATTCATGTGTGTGTAAACTTACATATATGCAGGTAAGTGTGTGTGTATGTGTGCTGAAGCCAGAAGTCAACCTCGGGTATTTTTCCTCAGGAGCTACCCCTAATTGATTTTGGAGACAGGGTCTCTTGGTAGGGCTTAAGACTCACCGATTATGCTAGGCAGGTAGGCCAGCAAGCCCCAGGGATCTATCTGCCTGTCTCCACACCCCTGGCACTGGGATTACAAGCACATGCCAACATTCCTGGCTTTTTATGTGGGTGCTGGAGATTGAATTCAGGTCCCAAGTTTTGCACACAAAACTCTCTAATGACTGCACTATCTTCTAGCCCAGTATTTTAGTTTTAAAAGATCAGTTGCCCTACGCAAAGAACTGAGGCATGCTGGGAGTGGATTAAATAGTCTTCCCCAGAGAAGAAGGCACTAACTGGTTATCTAATGTTAAATGGTCAGCCTAGAGATCATCCATACATATATCCATATGTCCAGCATATATATCCATATGTAATTATAAAATTTCAAAAAAATCAATGAATCGTAAGTCTCACCCCTGCCCCCCTCTACTCCAGTACCATTCAGGGAAACCCCCAGCTATGCAAAGCGACGGAGGCTGGCTGGCCCGAGCGGCTTGGCATCCCCTCGGCCCTTACAGCGCTCAGCCAGTGATATCAACCTGAAAGGTGATCAGCCCGCAGCTTCTCCTGGGCCCACTCTCCGAAGCCTCCCTCATCAACTACTGCTCCAACGGCTTCAGGAGGAAAAAGACCGTGACAGGGACGGCGAGCAGGAGAATGACATCAGCGGCCCCTCAGCAGGCAGGGGTGGCCACAACAAGATCAGGTAGGAGGGCCTGGAAGGGTCAGGGTGGGTCGAGAGCTATGATAGACCTGAGCTGGAAGGCAGGGAGGAAAGGTAGTTCATGATACCTGTGCAGTGGGCTGGGGCTGGGGGTGGAGCTCCCTGATGGTTTTACTCACAGTGATCTCTGGAAGAAGCTAGGGCTCACTCTGAGGATAGGGGGCATTGAGAGAGTTTTGGGTAGCCAACTTATGGTTAGGACGCTCACTACAGCATGAAAACTGGTGGTAAATTGGTTGGAAATGTCTTTCTTTGTAGGCTCAAAGCCTACAGGTGAGAGCTACGGTTGTCCATCCCCCTGCACCCCCTCCCCCGCTTCCCCCCACAAGCCTGGCCTAGCCCTGTATGATAACAGTACTTTAAACCTCCTTTCTGAGTTCTGGAACCTTGAGAAACCAGGATATTTACAGTACTGGCTTCCTTATAATCTAGAGTTGGAAGCAAAGAACGGAGACTTTTAGCCTCTGTAGGCTTTAGGGTGGCCATTGAGCTGGCTCCTCTACCAGTACAGTGTAAGGTGTTTCCTTTGAGAACCCCCCCCCCCCCCCCCCCCCCGCTTCTTGGACCCTCAGGCACTGCCTATGTTAACCACTGGTTGTATTAATTTCCCGGAGCTATCTTTCTTGCTTCTTGCCATTTCTCCAGAGCCAGGTATAGAGAAGGTGTTTGGAAGCCTGTTGGATACAGTGTTACATAAGCAGCATGTTGTTTTCACAGTGTCAGGCAGCTCCGATAGCCCTATGGGTTGATGTACCCACTGGGCTGAGCAGCAAATGCATACCACTTAGTTAACGTCTGTCACTTAGGCTGGGTCTGTCAACACCATTGTACAGGGTGACCCCCTACCCTCATGTGCCTGTTGGGTCAGAGACTTGTTTAAAGTCACAGAGCATAGGAAATCAGCCTTTGTGGGTACAGGTGTCTGTACCCACAAAGGCCTTTGATGTTACATACAGGAGGCTTTTCCTTCTGTGTTATCCCCTGCCCATACAGCCTGATTTCCAGGCTCTATTGGACCAGACTTATTGGACCCCCAAGGTTGTCTGTCCAGTTGCAAAATCACATTTCTCCCATGAAGGTTTTGCACGGCCCCTTGGGTTTTCTAGGAACTGAATGGGTTGGTGGCTGGAACCCCCCCCCCGCCCCCATCCTAAGGTGTTGCAGTTTGCTAGGAGGGTTGCGTGTCAGTGGAACTGCATGGCTGCTGCTGGTCCCTTTTATTTGTGTCTGTTGCAGCTGGCACAGAATAAACTCCTCTAGTCTAGGCTCTCCAGTTCACCTGCTTTTTGGGAGGACAGAATTATTTCTTCTCCACCTTTATTAGGTGACTGGAGTCAGCCAGATGTGTGTGCGCTCCCCCCGCCCCCCCGGCCCCCCTCCCCCGCCCCCCCCCCCCCCCCGTGTGCTTACCTCTGGCTCCCACCTCTACCTACTCCCCATCTCACAGCAGGGGTCCTGACTGGTTCTGAGGAGGTAGCTACCTGGGCTCCTAGCTGAGAAGCACTTAGATGAGTTGTGATACAGGTTAAGGGGGCTTACCTGGTGTGACAGTGGTCTGCCAGTCAGGATGTGGCAGAGCATGTTGGGTGTGCTGAGAAGGAAGAGAGCCTCAGGCAGAGGTTGCCTGTTTAAAAAAAAAAAAAAAAAAAAAAAAAAAAAAACCCAAAACCCAAAAAAAACCGGAGGTATTCCTGGACCCTGGTGGGGCTGCAGTGGCTCCTTGTTGCTCTCTGTTGGCTGAGCCTGGCATAGAGCCCAGAAATATGGTCTGCAGGTTCTGCCCCCCCCCCCCCCCCCCAGCACCAGAGTGGAGCCTGCAAGGGCAAATTTGAAGCCGGGGCAGTAACTTAATCTCTGGCCAAAAGGGCAGGGTCACAATTGTTTAGGTGGTGGGAACAGTGTAGCCTAGTCTCAGAGAGCCTGGTCATTGGCAGAGCAGGCGAATTTGGCCTGTCTGGGTACTAGGGAGCCCAAGCAGGCTTTTGGGTAGAAAAGGAAGATCAAGACCTCAGACTCTATACCTAAGCTGGAGAAGTGGTCTGGGGAAGGTGGCCAACATAGAATGACATGGGGTTAGGGGACAGCTGTCTAAGACGGCAGGAGCCAGGCCCAGAGGCAGGAGGACTGGGGCTCCCAGTGCAGGTTGCTGGTCAGGGTGTGAGGAGGCCGGACCACTGCGCCCCGCCTGCCCTTCCCTGGTTCCCAAAGCCTGGGTGCCAGCCCTTCTCCAGCTCCTACCTGGCAGTTCCGCCCGCCGTTGCCCAGTGCGCCCACCTTCTGGCCCTGGTTGTTTCTTTCCAGCCGCCCGCGTGGGGTCTGCGGGGGGCACCGCGGACTCAGGGCGCGCCGGCCGCCGCCGCCCGCAGAGGGAGGAGCTGGCGGAGGAGGCGGGGCGCGGAGCGGCCGTGGCATGGAGCGAGCCCGGCGCGCCCGGGAGCGCAGCCCCGCGGCCCCCGAGCCCTGAGCGGGCGCGGCTCGTGCGCTGGCGGGAGCGGGCCGGGCGCGGCGGCGCGGCCCATGGAGCGGCCCCGGGCCGGGCCCCCGGCGGGCGGGCGGGCGGCGGGCGGGCGGTGGGCGCTGCGGCGGCGGCTGCGGTGAGGCCGGCGGCGGGGCCGGGCCGTGCGCCATGGAGGCCCCGGGCGCCGGCTTCGCGTGCCCGCTGCCCCCCGGCATCGCGTCCGTCACCTACGTGTTCGTCTACAGCCCCAGCGGGCCCGGCGGATCCGGCCCCGCGCCCGGCCCCGGCCCGGCGTCTCCCGCGCCCCCCGCGCCGCCGCCCCGGGGCCCGAAGCGGAAACTTTACAGTGCCGTCCCCGGCCGCAAGTTCATCGCTGTGAAGGCGCACAGCCCGCAGGGCGAGGGCGAGATCCCGCTGCACCGCGGCGAGGCCGTGAAGGGTGAGGGGCGCGGGCGGGGTGAGGGGCGCGAGCCGGGTTGGGGGGCGGGCCCCGGGGCACGCGGCCTATTTCGTTGCCATTTGGGGCGGGGGTCTCTGTGGTTGGGGTATCCCTGGGTCATTCCAACAAGCTGCTGTGCCGCCGGGGTCTCAGTCTCTGGCCCTGGTTTTATGGGCTCCTGGCATGAAGCTCTGGCGCTGTCATGGTAGAGGCTTGGCTCTTTTGGGGCGGTTCTTGTTACGATGGGGGGGCCAACGACAACTGGGTCCTTGCGTTGGAAGGACCTTAACCCATTCCAGAGCTCCCACGCCTTGTGGGGTTCCTGTGTCACTTCTGGGGCTTCTTCATTGGCAATCCTTGGGATACAGGTGAGGGGGGCTTGCCATCTTCAGGGGATCTGTAACAGTTGTGGTTGTCTGTGTACAGCACACATTTCTTCCATGGTTGGGGAAGACAAGCCACCCCCCCCCCCCCATGGGGCTTTCTGCCGGTATTGGGTTCCTACCTTGAGCACTCTGTCTGTGAGGTGGAACTAGTTGTGGAGACCAGCCCTCCTGGTCTATAAGGTGGCTTGCTCCACCGGCTGCCTCATAATGACCCCTAGCTCTGGGCAGTGACTCGGATGGATGTCAGTTACCATGGTTGGGGGGGAGTGGTCACTGTGGGCAGGAGCAAGAGTATGGCCCCTGTTTCTGCCTCTGCCCTCTTCCAGTGTGTCCATCTGTGTCTGTCTGTCTCCCACATGTCTGTCCTTTGCTGAGGCCATCTGTTCAATTCTCTTCTGTGTGGATCACAGAATCTTCCCAGGGAAAATGCTAGGAGGGATGTTGGTTTGGAAAGAGAGCAAGGGTCAGGGTCGTGGGCAAGACCCGAGCCTCAGGTGGTAGGGAAGAGGGTACCCTGCAGTCTTCCTTTGCCCTGACAACCTGTCTGGCTTCTTTCCCTAGTGCTCAGCATTGGGGAGGGCGGTTTCTGGGAGGGAACCGTGAAGGGCCGTACAGGCTGGTTCCCAGCTGACTGTGTGGAGGAAGTGCAGATGCGACAGTATGACACCCGGCATGGTAAGTGACCCCAGTTTTTGCTCAGATACCTCCCAACGGGCAGGTGCTTCTAGTCTCCCTTTGGTCTTCTTGGTAACACATCTGGACATGTCACTAAGACTGAGAAGCAAACTCAGTGCACTCAAGTTGCATTCAGATTTGCACATATACACGGTGGGCAAGCATGCATGTTCCTAGGAACATGGTACGTGAACCTTTGCCATGCCGACTGGATGAATACACTCATGGTCATCCTCCGTCGGCCTGTTGGCACATGAGTTTCCCGTGACGGTGACCACCCCTCTGGTACATTCTTCACGGAAATACCAGGTTCGTGGAGCTCCCAATTCATAAGCGGCTGGCACCTAAGTAAGGAGGTCAGTGTGAGAAAAGAGGCGTTTTTCCAAAGTAGACAGATTGTCCAAGTGGGCAGAGCAGGAGGCATGGGCCAGCTAAGAGGAAATGAGGCCAGTTGGGCCCCAAGGAGTGGTTCGGGGTACCTGGGGTTGGTGTGGTCTAAGGTCAGCTGATGAAGGATGGCCCCTGTTCTTACAGAGATGTGAGGTCAAAGGCTGCAGCTCCTGGGGCTGCTGAGGAACTGTGGTCCAATCTTTCTGAATGCTTGGACTTCTAGGAAGGATCCCTTTGGGTTCTGGAGAAGACAGTCACTGGTCCTCTGGAGTCCCCAGTGTGGGCTGGTTTCGTGTCTGGGGTGTACTCTTTCATTGAGCCCTTGGGTATTCTGGGAGGCCACAAGATCGATTATCTTATTTCCAGCCCAGAGAGTGGGTAGAACAAATGAACTCTGGGGTGATTATCAATGGTATGTCTGGGTCAGGGTACGAATGTCCTTTTCTCTGTACATAGGAAGTTTGAGTCCTGGGTTGTGGTGGCTTCTACCCTAAGTTGGCAGTTTCCCAGGGGAGCCCACAATCATGTGGGCAGGAACCTTGGCCCTGTGTCAAACTTGATGGATGCCTAGGTTATGCTGGAACTCAGTTACTGACCGACTGCTGGCTAGGCGCTCTGCTTTCTTACATGGCTTATCCTTTCCCTGCCTTGATGGGTTTTCTGAGAGAATAGAAGGGGATTGTTGCATTCATTTGCTGCCTGTGGAAAGTAGATGTGGCATCTAGGGGAAAATGATTTCAGAGGCTTGGGGCCTAGTTCCAACAGGACAGAGTAAAGGACAAGGGGTAGGGGCTGTACACCTGTTGAATAGGAGCTAGTCTTGTGCTTTTCCATGAGGATGGGGCAAGGGTCTGAGAATTGTGGATCCAGGAACATTTGGACTTTGTTCTGAAGCCAAGGAAGGGGAGGGGTTTGAGTTGGGAGTCAGAATCCAAGAGGAGGAGATGTTTGTCAGTTTTGCTCCAAGCTGGACCTTGTGTTGGCTGTCAGTGGGTTATGGCAAGTATACCCCCAGATGCACAGGCCACCCAGAGGGGGAGATCCAGAGTTAGCCTCAAGAAGCAAAAAAAAAAAAAAAAAAAAAAAAAAGGCTGAAAGCAAAGGTGTTGTTTTAGGTTGAATTCTCTGGGTAGTTTGCCGATGGGTTCCTCATGTTTACAGAGATCCAACACAGTGTTCTAGAACTGTGCCCGTTGCCAGCTTCTGTATTTGAGCAGTGCCAGACATGAGTTTTAGCATTTTTATATGAATGAAGCTGTGGACCTATCCTAGCAATCCTGGGAGGTGGTAGCAAGTGTTTAGTATGTTTCTGGGATGTCATTACCCACAAGGGGTGGGAATGTTTATTCTTCGTTTTGCTACATAAGCAGTTAGCTTTGTGAGGAATGGCTAGGCTGGAGTGGAGAACATGAGTCTGGTCACCTGTCCTTGGGGTCAAGGTAAAGAATGATCTTGTAGCAGGAGCTGACCAAGCAGATATTTTAGGGCCAAGATCAAGATGTGGGCAAGGCAGAGAGGTGAGTAGGGTGTGTCAAGGTCACAGGGAAAGGAGAGGATCACAGAGCAGCTGATGTCGGGGTGATGGAGCTGAAGGCTTTCTAGCAATCACAGGACCCTTTAACAGGGCCATAGCTATCATAGACGACCTGAGGGAGTGGGGTTCAAAAGGACCTAGGTGATTGGGAGCTACATTGATGGACATATGGTGAGGGCCCTACTGGGGCTGCCTTTTGGGAGGTTATAGGAGCAATAGTGGCCTCCTTCCGACCCCAGCTACAATATCCATTCTGCTTGCTGTTCTGGGTAGAACTTCTTCTCTGGGACTCAGGCTGAGTTGTGCCAGAGAGCAGAGGGCGTCTTAGCAACAGGAACCTGTTTCCAATAGCCCTCGCACTTCCCCTCCCATGCCCCCAGACTCTGATTCAGGAACCGGAGGGGGAATGAAGGAGGACTTTGAAAGATCAAGGAGAGAAGCTGTGCTGGTACTGGGGTTAGGTCAGCATCTCACAGGACACAGGTCCTTATCTGTACCTGAGCAAAGAGGTACAAAGAGGTCTCCTGCAGCACTGAGGGAGTTGAGGAATGCTGAGGGTAGGAGATGCTGAGGCCAATTAGTGCAAGAATCTCAAGGCCTAACATACCCTCCCGTACCGTTTGCCTGCCCCTTTCCACTTGGAGAGAATGTTCCACTTGGGAGCTGGTGCTGGGCACATTCCTTTCAGCTGGCTTTCCTGTGTGTGATTAATAAAACCAGAACATGAATTCGTGTTATATAATAAATAGTTTGTCTGCTTGATAACAATTTAAAAAAACAAGATGCTTTGAAATAGGACCTGACCAGGATGAGGGTGCTTAACTGCTCATGTCTTCTAGGGTTAAGATCTGGGTGGGGCAGGGCAGAGAGGTGAGTAGGGGTGAGCCAAGGTCATGCTAGTGTGAGGCTGGTGGAGCCGGGGGCTTCCTGTCCACTGCAGGGCTCACAGACATGGTTCAGCTAGCATAGAGTATCTGCAACTGGGTTAGCCTGAAGAAGGGTGTGCTCGAGGTTAGGAGGGATTGAGGAGGACCACTTACATGATGGTGAGGTTTCACCTGCACTGGTCTCGGGACCGGACGGCAAGTGTACGTTTGTTTCTTAGAGTGGGACAAACGGGAGGGAATCAGTAAGGAAGTCGATGCGGCCAGAACGAGGCTGTTAGAACCTAATCAAACAGGCTGTTAGAACCCAGTGGCCTCCCGACATGAGGTTTCCTACTGTGGGAAGAGAGGTTCAGATGTTACGGTTAACTTATCGAGAGTCTCACGCAAAGCGGGAGGGACCTGAAGCCTGGACTAGTACTTTTCTTGATAGCCATGTCATCTGATGTGAAGATCCTCTAACCATTGCTCCACCCTGTCTCTGTCCATCTATCTTTTAACTCACCTACTCATCCTTCTGTCCACCTACTTATCCAGCAGACTGCCCAGCCCACCCAGCTTCCCCTTTCCTCTAGTCATGGATTCCATCCATACGTCCCTACACTCACGGATCTGTGTATCCTTCGGCTCATCCATTATTCCCTCAGACCTTCAGCATCCGACTCATTCGTCTACACAGTTGCCTTTTGGATTGTCTTCCTTCCCTTCCTACGTTCATCTGTTTGGTCATGCAGCGCCCACACACACACTCACCTAACCAGTTGTGTGCCTTCTGTTATATGTCAGGTGCTCTGCTGGCCACGGGGACCACAGGAGTTTATTACATCTGGTCTTTCGATTTAGAGAGCTCGGAGTTGCTGAGAAGCCAGGCCGTAAAAGAGTTGTCTATTTCTGCTGGGTACGGTGGCACGTGCCTGTAATCCTAGCATCCAGAAGATTGAGACAGATAATCCCAAGTTCAAGGCTCAGGCTGTATGTAGTGATAACTTGTCTCCAAAAAAAAAAAAAAAAAAAAAAAAAACCAAAAAACAAACCACTCCCCCCAAACAAAACAACACCCCCCCAAAAAAAGCAGGGTACTGTAGGACTCTGGTACCCACCACCTACATGGTTTTCTATAACCCCAGCTCTAGGGCATCCAGCTCCCCATTCAGGCCTGTGAATGCACCGGGCATACATGTGACACACATATATACGTGTAGGGAAACACCTGAAATTAAAAACAAAATCTTTTAAAAAGTCTAAACAGTATGGAACCCAACTTAAAAAAAAAATCACAGGTTCCTGCTGAACTCAGTTTTTAACCCCCATGCCTCCCTCTCCTCTTGCTACACAGACTCCGCAGAGTTCCTGTCTGCTCCAGATTAATGCCTTTGACATGGCTGTTACCTTGCCTGCCTCACCCCCAGAAGTCTCGCACCCTCATATCTGCAGGCTGCTCCCTCGACTGGACTGTCTGGGTCTTTGCTCAGCTCTTCTCTCTGACGAGGCCATGGCTATCCCTAGAATTGTACTTTGACAACCCTTCCCTGCTCGCTCTTCTCCCGCTAGCTGGCGTTTTATATTTATTGCTTGTCGATCCCACTTCTCAGAATAGCTTATTAACTCCTTAAAGGCGGAGACTTTGCTCTCTTCTAAATTAAACAGTGCCTGGTAGGTGAATGGTTGTTGAAGTTAAAAAAAAAAAAAAAAATTGAGTCTGGAGAAGTGCTATGCTATATAACAAGAGAGGATGAAGGAGGGAGAGGTGCTGAGGAATGAAATTGAAAACTGTGGTGGTGCCATCTTGAGGCCGTCTGAGGTACTGCAAGTGCAGCCAGAAGAGCCATTCTGAAGCTTAAGGTCTAGTTGTAGATTTGAACCTTCAGGAAATCTACAAGGCTAAGTGAGGTTCAGCAGGAGGTATGTCCTGGCCAGCTCCATAGTGTCCACGAAGAACTTTGAAGTCAAAGGACAGATATGTATATAGTCCTGTGGAATACAGTCAGGGCAGGGATCTGAACACTTTATAATCCCTTTCTTCTTCCTTGAATTTGTGTTCCTGGCTGTCGTGTGGAAATTGGTGGACACGTTCAGATGCTTCCATGCTGGTGCACATATAGGCCGATAGCACAGCACATGCATGAGCTCAACCCCTGTATGCACTGTGGGTTACACAAACACGTGTTTGTTACTGGATCCTGGGCTCATGCACGGATAGCAGACACGGCTCTTATTTGACACACACAAGCACCAACACAGCATTTATACCTGACTGCGAGGCACATATACACGTACCGTCAGCTCTAAGGCTTGCAGACTGGGCTAGCCTGGCCGTGTATGGTGTCTAGCTGCATGTTAAGTGAGGGGAGGTAAGCAGGATTTGCTTTTCCCTTGGCTTCCATGTATTGTTATCTGAGCCTTACTCCCTTAGGACTTTTGGGCCCTGGCTCTTAGGATTTGCCCCTACCCCTACCCCCACCTACATCTAGGTCTAGAGTGTATGGGAGCAGAGACTGATCAGCACAGTTGGGGGAAAATTCAGCTAGGTGGAGGGCCACCATCATCTCTTAGCCTTTGATGCTCCCTCCAGAAACCAGAGAAGACCGGACGAAGCGTCTTTTCCGCCACTACACTGTGGGTTCCTATGACAGCCTCACTTCACACAGGTATTGGCAGGGGTGTGGACACACAGGGACACTACCTGGGCTTTGTATGTCGAATGAAAGGGGAAGTCAGGGTATGGGGAGGTGGGAGGTTGGCAAGGGGTGGGTGGTTAGCTTCCTCTGCCTTTGTCATTCTGAGTTGTCTAGTATGGATGAGACTCAGTGGGTTCACCCTGACTGCCAGGCACCCCGCAAACTCCCCTCACTCAACCTTGCTTTCCTTTGTCAGTGATTATGTCATTGATGATAAGGTGGCTATCCTGCAAAAACGGGACCATGAGGGTTTTGGCTTTGTTCTCCGGGGAGCCAAAGGTAATGGAAGTAGGTTTTGGGGGTTGCATAGCTATCAATGTCTTCTGTGACCTGCCTCTGCCTCTTTCCCCTTTTAAAGCCCCGCCCCAATATGGTTGTATGTCTTGGTTTGGAGTATACTGGGGTGCAAGGCAGCGGGTCCCTCTCCTTTTAGCCTTGTGGGGATCCCTGTGGGGATCGGTACTCTTGGTGGAACAGAGATCTTTTTGCTGAGAGTAAATGAGGGAGTTCACAGAGGGATGTACAGTGGTGTGGGTATCCCTACCAGCTGCCTATCCCACCCCATTGCTATGCTTTAGAAGTCAGGTGGCTTTGCGGGGCTTCCTGACATGATCTCTGCTTGTGAATGCCTCTTCTCTTGCTCTCCCTGCAGCAGAGACCCCCATTGAAGAGTTTACACCCACACCTGCCTTCCCTGCGCTCCAATACCTTGAGTCTGTAGATGTGGAAGGTGTGGCCTGGAGGGCCGGGCTTCGAACTGGGGACTTCCTCATTGAGGTGAGGCCCGTCCTGACCCTGCCCAGCAGGAGGGGGAGAGGACTACTAACTCCCCGAGGTCTGAGGCTGGGACAGCTGGCCCACTACCTAGCTACTTGTCTATCCCAGGTGAACGGTGTGAACGTCGTGAAGGTCGGACACAAGCAAGTGGTGGGTCTCATCCGTCAGGGTGGCAACCGCCTGGTCATGAAGGTTGTGTCTGTGACCAGGAAACCAGAGGAGGATAGTGCTCGGCGAAGAGGTGAGGGTTCGGATTGCTGGCCTTTCAGACCTTTCACTTCAAGCTCACATTCCTTTCCCCATCTCTGATCCTACACAGCTGACATCACATTCCTACCTGAGATTGGATAAAATGCCCTTATTTTCTGCACAGGACCTCAGTGTTAGATGCTTGACCTCTGACCAGGCCTCTGACCCCTGATCCTAGATTACCCCTCCTCAGATCCCTCTCCCCTTCTGTGAATCCCCCCAGCCCTGGTGTGGCAGAGCCCTCCTTCCCGACGCCAGCAGCTGCCTGGAGGCCGGGTTGTCATGGCAACTGTGAGGTTGACGCTGCTGCTGCTGCTGCTTATTGTGCAGGGAAGGGGGAGGCGGCACCTGAGGGAAGAGGAAAAGCGTCTTCTCCCCGCGCCGACGCCAAAGACGCGGCACAGCCTGGGCCTAAGAGGCTTTGCTGCCGGCCCAGCCCAGGTGTGCCGCTTGCCCGGCCACACTTTGGTCTCACAAAGAGCAGTGGTGCCTGGGCCTGGGGTGCTTTAGGCAGCAGGAGGTAGTCTGGCAGGAGATCTACCCAGCCCCCATGGGTGGTGCCCACTCACTGGGGCCTTGGAGCCCGCAGGGTGGATCCTCAGAGGAGAACCAGCCAGCATCCTAGCCTTTGCTGGTGCTTTTACTACCATTTGAGGCCTTGGTCCTGGGAGTCTTAAGGGCCCTAGGGGGCCCAAGTGCCCTGGTTCCACTGCTCCCTGAGTGCCTCACGCCATGAAGAAGTTTGCATCTAGCCGCAGCCTGAACAAGATCTTGGCACAGTGTGACTCGTCTTCAAGAGAGTACGAGGAGGTCCAGGCAGTGGAACGCAAGTGGCACTTGCACCTGGCCACCCCGCGCCGCCTGCTGCTGGACCGGAGGGCCAAGGCCTCCCTCTTCTTTGCAGCCCCACCACCCCCAAAGAGGGCCCCCAGCACCACGCTGACCCTGCGGTCCAAGTCCATGACGGCTGAGCTTGAGGAACTTGGTGAGCATTTCGGGTGGATGGTGGGTGAGTGGCCAAAGTGGGGGTGGATGCAGGTGGATGGAAGGGCGGTGCTACCAAACTGGGGCTCAGACAGAAGGAGGAAAAGATGGGTTTGGAGACAGATCAGCAGTTAGGGGTGGGACTGAAGTGATGGGGAAAGTGGGTACCTTGAGTGAGGCGTGTGAGAGCAAGGGAGGAAATGAGGACTCAGGGCAGCGTGAGGAGCTGAAGTTGGGCAGGGACCATGAGGACAGATGGCTGGGGAACAAGGTCTGGCCCTGTAGCATGCCCGCATGCATGCACATGCATGTGTGTGTGAGCGCTGTCCCTGGTTCTGTGCTTTTCCACCAAGACTTTGCATTTCAATTTAGCTGGCAGAGAGCAGTGGTAGAGAATCCAGAGTCTGCTCCTGGATATGCCTGGCATGAGCCAGGTCACCTCTGTGTTTAGTTTTCTCGGTTGGTACCTGCTCACTTATCTGCTGAGTGAGTCTACTGACCCAATAGAGGTATTTGTGAACACCTCTAACACAGTGAGGGGATGGGGCCTTGTGAACTGCAGGAGGTGGACAGAAAGTATGTTAGCCTCTAATGGAAACAGTCCCAGGCTGACTACAAACCGCCTCGTTGTGGGTATATCCTGTTATACACGATCCCATCCTGACATAGGGCAGTTGCCAACTTTATTATGGCCATAACACATCCTGTATGCATGTGCACATGTAGGACGGTTACCAGCCTTGTTACAGGCATGTCTCGTGTACATGACTATGATGCTCTGACATGTATACAAGTATCTAGCCTCATCGTGGACATGTCCCATGTACGTGAGCCGCACATCACGACAAGTATATTAGTTACCAGCCTTGTCATGGGCATGTCCCATATGCGTGACATATTTTGACACATATGCCAGTTAACCTTGTCATGGGCATGTCTCATATTCACAGCCATGTCCTGATATGTGACATTTACCAGCCTCGTCATAGGTATGTCCTATATGCATGATCTCATCTTGACACATAGGACTGTTCTTTAGTCTCATCATAGGCATGTGCAGATATGTGTGACTTTATTGTCGTCGTGGGCATGTGCTAATGTGTTTGACTGTTAAGAGCCTTATTGTGGGTTCATCGTAACTGTCAACAGTCCCATGGTGGGTATACATGTGACAGGTTGAAAACACTCTTTGCTTTTGTGGACTGAGCCTAGTCAAATTCTCAGACTTTCCTCTGGTTTCGGTCATGAGAGGAAACCCTTATCCTGGCTCTCAGAACTGTCCCTATCTTTTGCTTATGGACTCAGCGTTGACCATGTCCTGGCTGTAGGCTGAGTTTCTATGTTCCAAGCAGGTGCCTTGACTGAAGTTTTAGTTTGATTTGGAAAACAGTTACCAGGATAGCGGGGCTGACATGAGCAGGATTTTCTATGATAAAACTTTGAATAAAATAAAAATTACAGATATGTAAAGGAGGAGGGACCCTCAGAAATGAAGCAGGAAATCAAAGCCGAAGGAATAAGGAACCTGGTGCCTCCGGTTCCTGATGGCGGTTCCCAAGGGCAGTGCTGGGGTCTGAAGCCCCTGTAAGACTAGAAGATGTGCAGTGGACTTGTAAAAATCAGAAGCAACCATAGACTCTGGGGTTAGCATAAAAACTGGAAGGGGCTGGAGTGTTGGGCCAGCACTCAGGAGCGTTTGTTGCTCTCCAAGAGGACCCAGGTTTGGTTCCCAGCACCCACACAAAGGGTCTCAGGCATCCAGCCCTTCTCATCTCTGAGATACCAGGCACGAACATGGTATGCATACATGCACGCAGACAGAACGAACATGGTATGCATACATACACACAGACAGAAACACTCAGAATAATCTAAAAAAAAATTTTTTTTTTGAAAAGAACTAGAGATCAGAGCATGGGAGTACAGCAAAAGGTTTCAGTTACATACAGGCAGGAAACGTAACAGAATTAGTGACATTAACAGGATAATACGAACGACAGCAGCAAGCAAGTTTGGGACGATCCTTAACTCATTGCAACAAACAAACAAACAAACAAACAAGAAAGCTACACACAGAAGAGTCTGTGTCGTGGAGATACAGAATCCAGGACTCACTAAAAAGCAAAACAAAACATAACAGTGAGTGAGGAGATGAGTCTGAGACCATCCAGAATCAGCTTAGGAAGCTGACGAGGTGGCCATCAAGGACCAGTGAGGGGACCTGAGGACAAACAAGGGGATCCCAACATCTACTCGATAGGAATGCCAGAGGAAATCAACAGAAAGGCTAAGGATCTCCCAGAAGCAAACAGAAATATGAGACTCATTTCTGAGGAAGTATGTCACAAATAAATGTGATCTGTCAGAGTAGAAATTTAAAATGCCAAAGACAAGCAGAAAAAATGTTTAAAAATACCAGAGCCAGTAGAGGGAGTCGGTGTCTCAGTGAGCAATGGTTTGACTTCAGCTTCATCAGCAGTGAGAGACAAGATGATGAAAATCATCCTAGCCAAACTGGTTGACGAGAGAGCAGAGACACCAGTAGCCTTCAGGCCCTAGGGTCTAATCTAACCCATGCCAGTCATAGAGAGCAGACCTATGGCATGGATCAATAAACCAATATGGTAGACAGCTGGGTCTGATTGGACCTTGGTGCGCAGACCTGGAGTCTCTTGCTAGAAGCTGCTCTATAACCAGGTCAGAAGGGCCCTTCCGACTTCCTGCTGAGAGGCGTTAGTCATCCTGAACTCTGCACTCCTAGAGGCATTGCTGTGGAAGTGCAAGAGCTCTGTCTGGCTATGGCTTTTGCCTGTAGAAGTGGAAGCAGGAGAGTTGAATGTTTTCCTCTGCTCCATAACTACAGCTGTAGTTGTAACTACAGCTGCAGACCTTGGTGGGCCAGAGGAGCAGGGTATCATGGTATTTCTGAGTAGAGGCTTGAAGGGTTGTGGGAACAGCTCAGCCTGAGCCTCTGCCTGTACTTCTGTACCCAGGGCCATAGCTATTGAAACTGGAACCAGGTTTTATATGGTCCTGTGTTTAGAGAAGAACCAAAGTCAGGGGCTCGGTAAGCTACCCTGATTCAAAGACAACTATCTTATCTTGAGAGGTGACCTGGTCCTTCTGGGAATGTCTGATTTGAGGAAGGCAGACCAGCATAGAGTTCTCCAAATCCCCAAACGTGCCCTAACCCACTGTTTATTCTTTTAGTTTGTTTGAGACAGGGTGGTTCTGTAGTCTAGGCAGCGGTTGAATTGCCTATACCTTTTGAGTTGTAGGATTACAGGCATGCTCTACCATGCCTGGATTTGTTTGTGTTTTTAAAAGGTAGAAGTAAGACATGTTGAGTCACCACTGTTATAAACATGCCTATCCTGCCAGTCACTGGTGGAACCCTTTAGGAGCCATGTTTGTCAAAAAGATAACCTGAACACCTGGGCAGAAGAAACCAGTGTGAGGTGAGGGGGGCGTGGGTTGAGGCTCATTCTGTGTAGATGAGGAGGCAGGGTGAGGTAGGAGGAAGGGGGTTGAGTTCTTGAGAACTAATAGAGTGAGCAGAGGTTGATCCAAATTAAATCAATTAATTAAATAAAATGGAAGTGGTGGTGTCTGACACAAATCATCGGGAGAATTCTGTGAAGTGGCACGTACCTATCGCTCAGGAGGTTGAGGCAGGAGGATTGCTGTGAATTCCAGGCCTGTCTGAACTCACAGAGTGAGTTCACGTTCGATCTGGACCACATCTCAAAAAAAAGTAGGGTTGTTCATAAGAGGCCGGGGAGCGGGGAAGAGGCACAGATCACCCCCTTCTCCGTTCTCTTTGTAGTTAGGGGTTCCTTTACTAAGTGCACCTATGGTCAGCTTGAGTCAGGGATGGATTAACAGAAACCCATGGCAGGGACCTAGTGTGGTCAAGCTGGTCCCGTTCATTTATGTAGGTCAAATTAAGACTTCCCTCAATTTCTGGGTCTTTCTTTTATGATAAGAGGTCAGCCTAGGTTTCTGCTACTGCCGTAGTCTAGAGAAGATTTCTTTACCAAATATGGATCCTGCTTGTCGTTACAAACCTGCTTTGGGATATGGAGGTGTGTATCCGTAGTGTGGTGCTTGCCCAGCATGTTCAAGGTCCTAGGTTCCATCTGCAGTACCGCAAAAACAAAACCAACAAAATCTCAGTACAGAGTGTTCAAAGGTGACCCACCTTGGTGAATAGTTCTGAACATCTGGCTGCTCCTAGTACAGTTTAACTGTGCACATCTCCGTGTGTGCATGTGTGCACGTGTGTGTGTGTGCATGCTTGTGAGTATGCATGTGTACACGGCGTGTCTTCCTGCTTTTGCTTGTTCTCCTCTAGAGGTTTAGAGCATTGGTAGGCTTGTTCTACTGGTCTCAGAAGGAGGCAAAGATGGGGGCAGACCTGTGTGGGACCTGGTTGTTGGGGAGGTGGGGATGTGGAGAACAGGATCCAGAAATCATTGTGCAGAGTGGCCCAGGGGCCATGTAATAAGGTCTTCCTCTTAACTCCCTTTGCTCTGTTTCTCAATTCTAAGCTTCCATCCGGAGAAGAAAAGGGGGTAAGTCCTCTGCTGTGATTCTAGGCCTGGCTTGCCTGTCCCTACAAAGGGGTGCTGGTGTGTGACGAGTCCAAGTCAGAGTGGTCTGGATTCTGACAGACTTGTTGCTGCTTGGGGATCTGGTAGAGACATGGTAAAGGAGTTCCCGGGGATATCCCTGGGAGTATTAGGGAGCATAACCATAGTCCTTGTGGATTCAGGCAAGCTAGGGCTGTAACCTCTGAGGATAGAGTGGTGGGGAGAAGGCGAGAGAACTTAGGATGAGGGCCCCTGCAAGTGTTGAGTCCCAGAGTTGGGGAGGGGTCAGGCTGTGCAATTTGGAGGAGTGAGGTGCTTGAGATGGGAGCATCAGGGTGTTCAGCTCTGCTCTGTGCTGTATCTTTTGTCTTCTCCTTCCCCTAAGTCAGTTTCATGCTGGAGAGTTGTAGACCAGAGCAGAGCTGTTTCAGATAGGAGTTTGAATCTGGCGGCTCTGGGAAAGGAGCTGAACTACCCCCCACTCAGAACCTCCAGCCCCACCCCTGGGCTGTTGAGTTCACTGTCTCTTCTTCAGGCTCTACCCCCGTGTCCTTGGAGGCCCTTTGTCATATGACTTGTGTGTCCAGCATGGCTGCAAGGAACACAGTGTCTATGTGGGGTCAGACACCAGGGCCTGGACTGGATACTGAGTCAAACATCTGGGAAAGTCTTACCTGGCTTCTAAAGTCACTTCTGCCTCTTGAGTGGATGGGAGTCAGGCTGAGATATGCCCAGAGCCTAGGGAGTGTGGATTTGTGCATCTAGCATCCTCTCCTTCTTACTTCTGATGTACTGGACTTTGCCTGGGTAGAGGGGCTACCTCTAGCTCACTGCATGTGACCGGTAGGTTCCTCCAATCTCTTCTTGTTAAGATCTGTATCCTAGCTCTGTAATAGTGGGGCTCCCAGGATGCTAGGCTGTGGTCACGCACTTCTTCCAACTGTGGGAGAAATGGCTGATTTGTCACTTCCACAGACCCTTCTTTTCATCCCTGCTTGGGTTCCCAACACACTCTGCCCTGCACCCAAGATGGGGTAGGCGTGGAAGGCTGGTGGGAATGCCTATACTTGGTTCCTAAAGGATTTTATTTAATTTTTAAATATCTAAAATCATTTAGGATTATGTTTTTTTCCCCTGAATTTTGTGGTGGATTTATGTTGGGAAAATGTTCAACTTTTCATATGTAATTTCAGTGCTTAAATTCTTTCTCCTGGAAATAATTCTGGCTTGGCCTTAGCACGATTGCATCATAACCCTAAACAGTTGCTTTGTTAGATGTTGTGTGTAAACTGCTTGGATATCTTGGATCTGTTAGGCTTTTTTAGTTAGAGACACACGATCTCTAAGTCCATGGCTCAGGTGACTGTGCCTTAGTAGGAAACGTCACTGTGTCATGGACTGTTCTTTCTCCTTCTGTCTTTACTTCTGTGGTTTCTGGACTGCATGGCAGTAAGGGTCTGTGATCTGGAGTGATGCTCTGTTTGTGACATTTTGTGCCCGGGGAAACAGGAGGACACAAAATGATAGGGTGTTGAGGTGGTTACAGTGGTAGTCCTTGGCACATAACTGCATATCACCAAGGGCTTGGCCAGGGTCGTGGTTTCACCTTTTCAAAAGGAAGTTATTCATTTCATTACAAAGACAAATAAGAAGACCTTTTGCATCTGTCTCTGCACTGTTACTTGATGGCACTGGAAGCCATGCTTGGGCCCTACCAGTCTCTCCTCAGTGGGAACATGTTTTGTTGGCTAAGTTCTGCATTGTTCAGTCCTCCAATGGGGCAGAGCATTCTCTTTCTGAGGAACCCATGAATCGTTAGTGAAGATGAGGCAACATCCTCATCTCTACTGTGTCCTCAGCATCTGCAGTGGCCAGTGTGGTCTGCAGTAGCCAGTGTGGTCTGCAGTAAACCAGTGTGGTCTGCGGTGGCCAGTGTGGGCTGCAGTCCCAGTGTGGGCTGCAGTAGCCAGTGTGGGCTCCAGTAAACCAGTGTGGTCTGCGGTGGCCAGTGTGGTCTGCAGTAGCCAGTATGGTCTGCAGTAGCCAGTGTGGTCTGCAGTAGCCAGTATGGTCTGCAGTAGCCAGTGTGGTCTGCAGTCCCAGTGTGGTCTGCAGTCCCAGTGTGGGCTGCAGTAGCCAGTGTGGGCTGTAGTAGCCAGTGTGGTCTGCGGTGGCCAGTGTGGTCTGCGGTGGCCAGTGTGGTCTGTGATGGCCAGTGTGGGCTGCAGTAGCCAGTGTGGTCTGCGGTGGCCAGTGTGGTCTGTGATGGCCAGTGTGGGCTGCAGTAGCCAGTGTGGGCTGCAGTAGCCAGTGTGGGCTGCAGTAGCCAGTATGGGCTGCATTGGCCAGTGTGGGCTGCATTGGCTAGCATGGGTGTGGGCTTCTCTGTGCTAATTTCCCCTAGACCTATATGGCATAGATGCTGCTCATGACTGTTTTATTACACGAAGGCACTGGCTCTCAGAGGTATACATCTAAACAGGGTCAGTGTACAAGGTGTGTGTGTGTGTGTGGCGGGGGGGTGTCTCAGTATGCTACATAATAAGATAGCCTTGGGAGTTAATTAACTTCTACACAACAACTGTTAAGTTAGAAACAGTAGGTGCTGGTGAGCAGCTGGGGGTTGGTATGTCCAGGCTGAGCATAGAAGTTCTTCAGCAGAGGCACTTTGAGATTGGAAGGGTGTCTAGGACAAATGTTCCCTGATGGTGGACACAGCCTTCAAGAATTGGATATGGTCTGGTGACAGGTGGAGCCTGAGGCTGCTGAGTGAGGTTAGTATAGCGGTCAGGAAGAAGAAGGCACTGCCCCAACCTATAGTGTTCACCTGTGCCCTGGCCCTGAGCAGGAGTTATAGAACCATGCCTCAGACAGCCTTCAGACACTTTAAAGGTCTCTGTAACCCTTTGCACCACTGAAATGGTTTTCCCTTGTAGTTCAGTCTGATCTCAAACTTGTAATCTTGCCTCAGCCTCCCAAAGAATGGGATTACAAGATTTCTTTTCCTGCTGCTGTGATAAAATACAGTGAAGTAAAATGCTTGAGGAAGGAAGAGTTTTGTTTTTATTTGGCTCCCAGTTTGAAGGCTTTTCCATCTCTAAGTCGGGAAGAAGAAAGTGGTCAACAGTCAGTGTTTTTTTGTTTGTTTGTTTGTTTTTGATCAGTTTGGAAGGAATGGGAGCCAAGGAAATGGTGCCACTGGAGTTTAGGGTGGGCCTTCCCACATCAGTCACCACAGTCGAGATAACCCCTCACAGGTGTGTCTGGAGGCTGGTCTCCTAGGTGACTGAATTCTATGTTAAGTTGACAGCAGTGACTATCATACACAGTATGCTGCCATACTGAACTCTGTACTTTTTTTTTTAAAGCCAAAGTACCACTTTTTTCCCCCCTCTCTCTTTTGAGGGGAGTGTGTGGTGTACGTATGTGCACACATGTGCATGCACCTGTATAGGCATGTGTGTAGGTCAGAGGTCTACCTGCTGAGTGTCTTCCTTGGTCATTCTCTCATCTTACCCTTGAGACAGGCTCTTTTATTGAATCCAGAGCTTACCCTATTGACTAGACTGCCTGGCCAGGGAGTCCCTAGGACCTATCTGTCTGTTACAGACATGTTCTACCACGCTCAGCTTTTTATGTGGGTGTTGGGGGTCTGAACTCTGGTCTTCATGCTTGTGCAGCAAGCACTTTACTCACTGAGCCGTCTCCACAGCCCCCAGAGTCCCATTTTAAAACCAGTAACTTTAATAATAATAATAATAAAAAAAAGACTACACAAAGGTTTCATTTTATAGCGGATGTGACAAGAATATGCCCGAGGCCGCCTGGTGCTTCTCAACCAAGCCCTTCTTAGGCATCAGCCTTAAATAGATCTGAAGTCTGAGGAGTTTGAGTAGGCTTTTGGAGAGGAGAGTCCTTTCTGCAGTATACAGATTTTTCCTCTTTCCGTACCTTCCATCCCATCGGAGCTGCCATTCTGCATGGGTAAGAGGGAAGGAGCTGTAGCCTTCTGTTTTGTATTGAGGCCATCTTAGATCTCCAGCCTGAGTTTTCTTCTTAGGAAATAGCTCTCCTCTACCAGGCCAGTCCTTGGTTATTATCCTATTTACCCATTCAGCATCTCTTGCTTGAACAGTGGTGTCTGTCCCTGGGGCAGTGGTCCCGCTAGAAAGAACTTACCATAGAAAAGTGGTGCCGGGCGGTGGTGGCGCACGCCTTTAATCCCAGCACTTGGGAGGCAGAGGCAGGAGGATTTCTGAGTTCGAGGCCAGCCTGGTCTACAGAGTGAGTTACAGGACAGCCAGGATTACACAGAGGAAACCCTGTCTCGAAAAACAAACAAACAAAAAAAAACCAAAACCAAACCAAACCAAAAAAACCAGACATGGTGTGCTGCCACACTGAACTCCAAAAGTACACCTCTCTCTCTCTCTCTCTCTCTCTCTCTCTCTCTCTCTCTCTCTCTCTCTCTCTGTGTAAGTATGTGACTTGCAGTGACCAGGGTCTTTTTAAGGACAGAGTTTGGCTGGGGAAGGAACTGGGATGTAGGGTCTGAGGAGTACAGATGGAATGCAAGATCCGCAAGATCCAGGTCTCAGGCAGTGAGAGACCCAGGGGTGGGCAGGGCTTATTGGCTCCTGTTAGTGCTATGAGGCTGGCATGGGTGGGTGTGGCAGCCCTGGGGCTGAGGTGGCATCTCTCTGGTTGTGCAGAGAAGTTGGATGAGATCCTGGCGGTTGCTGCGGAGCCGACACTGAGGCCGGACATTGCGGATGCTGACTCCCGGGCGGCCACTGTCAAGCAGAGGCCCACCAGCCGGAGGATTACCCCTGCCGAGATCAGCGTAAGCCAGCCTTGGGCCAGGGCTCTGGGATGGTCAGGTCCGGGCCTGGGGATCAGAGGGTCATGCACCTCTCTTCTGAGGTAAGAGTTCTTTATCTGGATCCCTCCTCCAGAGGAGGTGGAGCTCTCCATGGCCTCTCTGGGAGACATTTGGGACCATTTCGGCCCGTAGGGTGGCCGGCCATAGTTCAGCTTGCTTCTATGGTTACAGCTTTTAGTGCTTCTGACCTTAGTCAGATTCTGTGTTACTCTGGGATCAGGAGGGTCCACAACTTTGCTGAGCCTATGGTATAGCACGTCCCTATTCAGAAGGCATCTGTATCCCACCTGGCACCTTCTTTCCCTCTCTGTTCAGATTATGCCCAGGGTCTGAACTTTGTATTGTATGTTCATTTTACTATCTGTATACTGCAGCCCAACTGAACATGGGCACCAGTGCCTTTGGGGCATCTGTTGTATGGGGTGTCTGGTCTAGCTTAGGATGGGTGGGGCTGGATGGAGGAGTGGGTGCTCCAGTGCCCTGGAGCTTCCATGTTCCTCCCTGACCCCACAGTCATTGTTTGAGCGCCAGGGCCTCCCAGGCCCAGAGAAGCTGCCGGGCTCTTTGAGGAAGGGGATTCCACGGACCAAATCTGTAGGTATGGCTGGGCTGAGGGACTGCCTGGGGTTAGGGATGGCTGGGCTGGGTTGGGTGGATTCAGGGTTGGAGGACCCCATCTCTCTCTGCAAAAGTTCAAGGATGCCACTTTGTTTATGCGTCTGAGTTTGTTCGTCCACCCAGAGATGTGCCGTGGGAAGACACCTTTGAAGTTCTTTTCCCATCTGCCGCCCCCCCATCCCCGGCCACTTCTTTAGTCCTTCTCTTCCTGTCTGTCATTTCTGCCTCGCACAGACGACAGCTGCCACCAGCACAGCCATCTCCTGTCCTGTCAGCCAGAGCACAGGTCCAGTTTCTCAACCTAAAATTACTCTTCTCCTTGAACCTACTCCATCTCTCCAGGTAGCATCCTCTCCCGGTACCTTCATGGTCAGACCTAAAAGGTCACCCGTAATTGCTCTTTCATTTCCATATGCTCATGAATTTGAAGCAGCTGGGTCTCTTCAGAGCCAGATTGAAGCTTCTCCCACTAGGGTCAGCAGTAGCCTCGGGGCATCCCCCCTGGCAGGCACGATCAGCTTTCCTTCCACTGACCTCAGGTGGCATTCATTTCCCTGCTCCCTCCTCTGTGGAATTCCTAGGATTGTGGGAGTGAGTTTCTTGCTCTCTCCTCCTTTCTTGGCTGCATTTGTTCATCATATCCAAATAGTAGGGCAACTCAAGGCTGTGTCCGTCCTCGGGCTGCCTTCCTTCTGTCCATCCTACTGTGGTGCTTATCAGACCCTGGCCACCATTACACTTTACACCTAGTGGTGTCTTCTCCTAATCCCAGGCCAGAATCCCTAACAAGCCCTGCTGTCTATGTTTCTCAGGTATCTAGTCTCCTTGACCCACTCATCCGTCCACCTGTTCTTACACACCCTACTACACTCACTGTTTGTTCCACATCAGAGTAAACTTCTGCTCAGCCCATTACAGGTTAGACATGAGCAGCTTATGGGCACACTGGCTCGTTTGATACCTACAGTAAGCATGGGGGTGGGAAGCATTGATTTTACTTAAGGAGAGTTAAAAATGGCTTGCCTCAAAGTCAAATCGCTGCCCTGCCTATACCTCCTTAAGAATGGATACATTCTTAAGCCAAACAGCTGAGTGTGCCTGTTATCTATCCTGGGACTCCTGCTTACTGTAAGCTGGCCCTAGGCTGGATCTGGGTCTCAGTTGGAAGGTGACATGTCAGCAGTTAGGTCAGTCCAGCAAGTTATAATATTATAACTTATATATATAAGTTATAATATATATATTATAAGTAATATATATATATTATATAATATATATATATATATATATATATATATATATATAGAGAGAGAGAGAGAGAGAGAGAGAGAGAGAGAGACAGACTGACTGGGGAGGTCCAGACACACAGGAGCATCAGCATTTATTAGACTAGCTGGGAAATCAGACAGTTCCTGGGAATTCTGGGCCAAATGTGTGACAGAGGCCAGTGTGTAAAAAACACCGGTGTATGTAGGGCAGAGTCCTTCATGGGATGGCAGTGATACTTCTGTAAGTGGATGGGTGGAGAAGGGCAGCTGGGGAAGACTGCAGTTCCTGTGGAACCAAGAGTTGCTACTTTGTGTTCTTCCAAGCATTCTGGGCATCCTCCATGGCTTCTTTATTTCTTTCCCTACAAGCCTTACAGCAGGCTTGTCTTGAACCTGGTCCACAGCTTTGTCTTCCCCGTGTCCTCTTGCCACGGATCTGTTTTCTAGCCCATTTCTCTGGCAAAGGAAGCTTTCTGCAGTATAGTTATAACCTGATATCCCTCCAGCTGGTCCTGTGTGGGCTCCTTTTGTCTCGGGTCCCCAGAGCAACAGCCCTGTCCTGCTTCATCTGGGGGATCTGCTTCTGCCTTTCTGTTGGCATGAGTCTTTCCATATTCCTGTTGCCTGTCAGCCTTCTCTCTTTCTGGATGGTCTTTCTCAGAGCCGACTACTGTAGATCCAGATCTATGGACTTGTTGTATAAACCTCAAGCTCCTTGGCAAGCTTACCAGTTCCTCCTGCATGGTTACAGCTGAGCAGTGGGCTAGCAGGTGCTTAACTTTAGTTCCCCATAGCTGGCACACTGCCATGTGCCAGCAAGAGCATTGGCTGACTTGTCAGGTTCCTTGGACTCCCACCTCAGGTCCTGGCTGTATGTCCTCAGCATGTAATACAACTGTTGGGAATCCCAGGATAATAGTCTGCAAACATGGATACAGTCAGTAAAGATAGTTCAGGCTTCTTAAATATTGTTGCAGTAGTTGCAACAGCCCCTCCTTCCAGGCTCTGTCTGGAGCTCACACTCAGTACCCAGGAAACAGTCCTGTTGTGGACTGGCAGATAGAGAGGACCTTTCTTTAATCTGGTGTCAGCACCAGCCCCTATTCTGTGCGAGGCAGGTGATTTTTCTTTTTAATCCTCAGGCACAACCTACCATGCCATTGGTATTAAATTCCACCCCCTCTTTCACTGTCACGCATCATTCCTGTCTTCTGTAACCTTGAGGTCTCTGCGAGTTCTTCCTACATAGCTTTACCTGGCACACAGACTTGTGACTGTTCAGTACATGTTCCTGTGCTGTGTAGGAATGACATCAGGAGGGGGCCCAAGGGCAGCTAGGCAGACCTTACATCACTGGTAATGACCTCAGCCATCTTTCGTGGTGTTGCTACCTGCAGCCTTGAGCTGTAAACTGTAAATAGTCCCGTGAAAGGGCCAAGTAAGGCCCTGTGATGAAACGGACTCCTAAAGGCAACTTGTATGAAGCCGGAATTCAGGCCCAAGTTTGCAATACACCTGGCCTTGCTAGTTGTGAGAAAACAGAGCCAGAGACATGGAGAGTCACCGCCACACCTGTCTTCTACTCATTAGGTCGGGCTGCTTGGCATTTTCAAGCCTCACTGTGTAGGACTCTGCACCGGTGTCTACATTCTGTCTGAAATGACACGGGAGGTTCTGGAAGGATCTAGTGACATCTCTAGACAAGAGGATGGGGTTTGTTTTTAGGGAAGTGTACCTTTAAGAGAACAGGCTTATACCCTGGCCTGGGGTAACATTAGCCGGTAGGGGTAAAACCGGAACATGCCTTGGGTGCTTGATCTTCAATTCCAGTTTAGTTACCCATCCATTCTCCCTCCCATCTTCCTGCCCCAGGCTCTCTAAAGTTTAGCCTCTGGCTAGGGTACCAACTGCCTAGTTTCCTGCAGGCCCATCTGTGAGAGTCTCTCCAAGGAACCAATGAGTCTTCTTTCCCAGCCTCCTACCTTGGCTGGCTATCAGTGTCAGTTCTTGCAGATGCATGAGTCCACCCACTCTCTCCGTCCCCTCATTGATGTTTTACTTTTGGTGTGTGAAGGGGGCGACCTTCTTTCTGACCACCTTTCTTCTTGTCTCTAGTTGCCATCACGGTGTCAAGCAACCCCTAGGTCCTCGCTAACAGTTTTAGGAGGCTGCCTGTACCCTTCTGGTGTCTTCTCATGGCCTGCTCCATGCTCACAGGGGTGGGGAGATCTTGGCTTCAGTTCAGGCAGTCAGAGTTGGGGTCCTGTTCCAGATCCTCTGTAGGAGCAGCCCTCCACGCTGTGGGTGGGGTCCCTCCTGAACCCTCCATCAGAGCTCTCCCTACCTGCAACAGGACTTGGCATGGAGTGTGGGTGTCCTGCTCAGAGCTCTTGCTGTCTCCCTTCGCCTTTCATGGACCCTGATCCTATCTTCCTTGGTGGGGCTGTGGCCATTCTGGGGTGGATGATAGGACTAGCCAGTGGCGCTGGGTCCAGAGAAGCCTTTCAATGGCCAGCATCCTTGCCAGACTTACCTGGCCCCTCCATCCCCAGGGGAGGATGAGAAGCTGGCATCCCTACTGGAAGGGCGTTTCCCACGCAGCACATCAATGCAGGACACAGTGCGTGAAGGTCGAGGCATTCCACCCCCACCGCAGACAGCCCCGCCACCCCCACCCGCGCCCTACTACTTCGACTCCGGGCCACCTCCCACCTTCTCACCTCCACCACCACCGGGCCGGGCCTATGACACTGTGCGCTCCAGCTTCAAACCAGGCCTGGAGGCTCGTCTGGGTGCGGGGGCCGCTGGCCTGTATGATTCTGGCACGCCTCTGGGCCCGCTGCCCTACCCTGAGCGTCAGAAGCGTGCACGCTCCATGATCATATTGCAGGACTCGGCGCCAGAAGTGGGTGATGTTCCCCGGCCTGCACCTGCAGCCACACCACCTGAGCGCCCCAAGCGCCGGCCTAGGCCGTCAGGCCCTGATAGTCCCTATGCCAACCTGGGCGCCTTCAGTGCCAGCCTCTTTGCTCCATCGAAACCACAGCGCCGCAAGAGCCCGCTGGTAAAGCAGCTTCAGGTGGAGGATGCTCAGGAGCGCGCGGCCCTGGCCGTGGGTAGCCCGGGACCAGTGGGTGGAAGCTTTGCACGAGAACCCTCCCCAACGCACCGTGGGCCCCGGCCGGGCGGCCTTGACTACAGCTCCGGAGAAGGCCTGGGGCTTACCTTTGGCGGCCCTAGCCCTGGCCCAGTCAAGGAGCGGCGCCTGGAGGAGCGACGCCGTTCCACTGTGTTCCTGTCTGTGGGTGCCATCGAGGGCAGCCCTCCCAGCGCGGATCTGCCATCCCTACAACCCTCCCGCTCCATTGATGAGCGCCTCCTGGGGACAGGCGCCACCACTGGCCGCGATTTGCTGCTCCCCTCCCCTGTCTCTGCTCTGAAGCCATTGGTCAGTGGTCCCAGCCTTGGGCCTTCAGGCTCCACCTTCATCCACCCTCTCACTGGCAAACCCTTGGATCCTAGCTCACCCCTAGCTCTTGCTCTGGCTGCCCGAGAGCGGGCTCTGGCCTCGCAAACACCTTCCCGGTCCCCTACACCTGTGCACAGCCCTGATGCTGACCGCCCTGGACCCCTCTTTGTGGATGTGCAAACCCGAGACTCCGAGAGAGGACCGTTGGCCTCCCCAGCCTTCTCCCCTCGGAGTCCAGCCTGGATTCCAGTGCCTGCTCGCAGAGAGGCAGAGAAACCCCCTCGGGAAGAGCGGAAGTCACCAGAGGACAAGAAATCCATGATTCTCAGCGTCTTGGACACGTCCTTGCAACGGCCAGCTGGCCTCATTGTTGTGCATGCCACCAGCAATGGACAGGAGCCCAACAGGCTGGGGGCTGAAGAGGAGCGCCCCGGTACTCCGGAGCTGGCCCCAGCCCCCATGCAGGCAGCAGCTGTGGCAGAGCCCATGCCAAGCCCACGAGCCCAGCCCCCTGGCAGCATCCCAGCAGATCCCGGGCCAGGCCAAGGCAGCTCAGAGGAGGAGCCAGAGCTGGTATTCGCTGTGAACCTGCCACCTGCTCAGCTGTCCTCCAGCGACGAGGAGACCAGAGAGGAACTGGCCCGCATTGGGCTAGTGCCACCCCCTGAAGAGTTTGCCAATGGGATCCTGCTGGCCACCCCGCCCCCAGGACCGGGCCCCTTGCCCACCACGGTACCCAGCCCGGCTTCAGGGAAGCCCAGCAGCGAGCTGCCCCCTGCCCCTGAGTCTGCAGCTGACTCTGGAGTGGAGGAGGCTGACACTCGAAGCTCCAGTGACCCCCATCTGGAGACCACAAGCACCATTTCCACAGTGTCCAGCATGTCCACCCTGAGCTCGGAGAGTGGGGAACTCACTGACACCCACACCTCCTTTGCCGATGGACACACTTTTCTACTCGAGAAGCCACCAGTGCCTCCCAAGCCCAAGCTCAAGTCCCCGCTGGGGAAGGGGCCGGTGACCTTCAGGGACCCACTGCTGAAGCAATCCTCGGACAGTGAGCTCATGGCCCAGCAGCATCATGCCGCCTCTACTGGGTTGGCTTCTGCTGCTGGGCCTGCCCGCCCTCGCTACCTCTTCCAGAGAAGGTCCAAGCTGTGGGGGGACCCCGTGGAGAGTCGGGGGCTCCCTGGGCCTGAAGATGACAAACCAACTGTGATCAGTGAGCTCAGCTCCCGTCTGCAGCAGCTGAATAAAGACACACGCTCCTTGGGGGAGGAACCAGTTGGTGGCCTGGGCAGCCTGCTGGACCCTGCTAAGAAGTCGCCCATTGCAGCAGCTCGGTGAGCAGGGTGATGTGGGGAGGGGCCCGTCCCCCTGTCTTCTGTTCCTTTTGTTCATCTACAGGCTTCCCACTCTCATCTGTCCCATCTCTCATCTGTCTATGGCACGGGTTCTCCTCGTCCACCTTTTTATCTTTGTCTGGTTTTGCTTTGCAGTCTGAGATAGAAGGCTCTCTGAGATAGTGCAGCTGCTCCGTGGACCCCTTTTGGTGCAGGCAGTGGGACTGGGTACTTGTGAGACCCAGCTATGTCATGTGACCTCCCAGGCCCTGCTGGAGGCCCTGCTGTAGGCTTGCAACTTTGTATTCCAGCTTCTCGAGCTGCCTTCGCCTTAGCTGAGGATCTTCTTAAGTTGTGCTCTGGAGCCCCTGTCCATCTCAGCAGCTGGCTGACTGAGCCTACTGCCCATGGCTCCGTTTTGGTTTTCTTCTGATAGTATGGCTGCCCCATATGGCTGGTGTCGCCTCTCCTGGAGCAGCCTCCTCCCTTGATTCTTTTTCAGGCCAGAGTACATTGGTTCCTTTTCTTTAGGGACTTGATACAAATTTCTTATGTTCTGGCCTAGAAACATTTTGTGTTGTGGCACCTCTTAGGGCCCTTCAACACAGAATCCTGGATTTGATTTATAAAACTCCATCAAGAAGAGTTGGAAATCACACCTTCTCTCTCACCTACTTTTTCTTTCCTGTCTTGTTTGCCCCATCCCCCCCGTGGCGATGGAGAAGGGGGAGGTGATGAAGGAGGTCTGGGTGCTACTAAGGTTGTTAGACATTTTAGGCAGAAGCTGCCAGAGCCTTGGGTGGATCCCTCAGGCCCTTTCTTGGCAGTCTTCCCCAGGCCTCCCTGAACCTCATGGGTGCTGGTGACAGCTGACCAGTTTGTGACTAGCCTCTTGTCTGTGTTTCTCTAGCTGCTTCTGTCTCTGCCCCAGGGCTCTCCTGTTCTGGATTTGGATTGGGTGCCACTCCTGATTCCCCACTCCTTGGTTTCTAATGCTCTTCCTTGTCAGTTGTGGAGGACAGAGTTCACAGAGTAGCGAGCAGTGCACAGCTTAAGTCAGGACTTTAGGTCTTACTCAGAGGGCCTCCTGTTTTACAGCCTTCCAGTTTAGGGTCCAGTAGCTTGAGAAGCTCCCTTTGCTCTCTGAGAGGTTCAGGGACAGGGACATTTCTGTCCTTGTGACCTGTTCTCGGACATTCTCCCTTTTTGGCCTTTTCCATCTCTTAAGTCTGAAAGCCCTTTTCAGTACTGCAGTGATGAAGGCACCCTTAGAGTGGACAGAGTGGCTATGGACCAGTCAGGACACGTGGCTGGGGTCCCAGGTTTGTCTACAGAACTGGGTCTTCAAAGATAGAGGTGTCCTAATACGACTGTACTTAGACCATTTTCTTCCTTCTTTGTCTTTTCCCCACCACCAGCCCCTCTGTTTCTTTCTACCTCTTTTCTTGATGAAAGTTAAAAGTTACTTAAAGTACATAGGGTATTGCCTCACCTCAATAAACATTAAGCCAATGAATGGAGGAGGCTTGATGCAAGTGGCGTGTCCTAAGGCAAATTTCATTGGGAGCACAGATGGGCAAAGATCTCTTGGGTATTTAGTAGCACCTTTTGGTAACACTTGGTTTATGCTCAGTGACTTCACTTTGCAGAGGGAGACATTTGCTGTCTAGCACAGTTCTTAGGTATATAAGTGATACATTGTATCATGTTCATCAGTCATTAACCTCACTGAAGCACCTTGCACCTGTTCTTCCATTTGCCTCCCACTTACTTTTCTTCCCCCCCCCTTTTTTTTTTTTTTTGGTTTTGGTTTTGGTTTTGGAGACAGGGTCTTGCAATGCAGTCTGAGCTGGCTTTGATCCTCCTAACTGTCTCCACAGTGTGAGCTGTCACATCCTCGCACCTGGATGAAACAACGGCCATCTGGAGTGTGTCCTGCCACCTACCACGGCGCTTTTTTTTTTTTTTTTTGGCTGCAGGCATGGGGCACTTGTGGCTTTGTGTACATCTAGCTTATTTCAGACCTGGTCTTTTGTCTGGTCTTTGTGGACACCCTTACTTTGATGTCTATTGGGGCTGTGCCTCAGCTCTGGCTTTGTAGCCAGTGGGGGCTGGAATCTAGCATTTGGGTCTTACTTTGGGATAAAAATCACTAATGAGCCTTTCCCTTAGAGAAGTGTCCAATGTGTGTGAAGTCCTGATGTCTAGATGTGACTGTGTCCTTCTCAGGACCTGTCCTGGCAGAGGACACACCCTCGAGCCACATCTTTGGTCTGTGCATGGTGCCTGAGCCTTACTACCAGGTTCATCTCTGTCTTCTCTTGATGGAGTCCATCAAGGAAATGACCCTCTTTGTTCAGCTTCTCTGCAGATGTCTCAGGCCAGGCAATGATACATTCTTGCCATGGGTGCTCAGCAGCCCGAGCTTTTTGTAGACAAGTTTCCCCATGTTTCGTGAGAAAAAGCTCAGTAACTCGTAGATCAACTTCTCTATACTGGGCCTGTTGTTGGGATTTGGCTTGAAGTTGGAAGGTACATTGTTCTTGGTACTACTGCTGTGGTCTGTGATTC
Organism: Arvicanthis niloticus; assembly: GCF_011762505.2. Classification (NCBI taxonomy): domain Eukaryota; kingdom Metazoa; phylum Chordata; class Mammalia; order Rodentia; family Muridae; genus Arvicanthis; species Arvicanthis niloticus. The sequence goes on from NC_047670.1 coordinate 64,195,278, forward strand.
CGCCTGTCCCTCACTTCAGCTTGCAGGTCTTGCCCCCACTGAACAGATCCTCTGTCTACTGAGAGCCCTGGGCTGCATCTTATTTGTTCATCATTTAAAGCCCAACCTTAGGATCCACACCTGATTGTGGAGCTGCCTGTCAATCATGCGACCTGCGCCTGTCTCTAGTGCCACTTGTCTTCTGGGTCCCATGTTTGGACTTGAATCTTACATGTGGTTTGAAACCTACCACAGAGCTGTTTTGCTTTGACTTTCAGGGTCTTTCTGGGAGGGGCCCTGGGGGTTGAGCTCAAGGCCATGAGCATACTAAGCAAATGGTCAACCACTGTGTTACATCTGTGTTGTTTTATTGAGATATGAGACTTTTCTTACATTTATTGTACGTGTGTGTGCATGTGCACGTGTGTGTGCGCGCGCATATTATACACACTTCATGGTGTACATGTGGAAGTCAGAGAACTGCTTGTGGTAGTCAGTATTCTTTTTGCACTTTGTGGGTCTCAGGGATTGAAGTCAGGTGATCAGGCTTGACTGCAAGTGCCTTCACCAACTGAGCCAGCTCACCAACCTGAGATAAGAGTTATTCCATACAGCTTATGTTGGCATTGAACTCACTGTGTAGCTCAACTTGGCTTTCAGCTTAAAATAAACCCTTTGCCTCCCCAGTGCTGTTATCACAGGTGTGTGCTGGCATGCCAGCTGACTCAGTTTTATACCTGGCTGATTGTTACATTTTTTTTTTTTTTTAAAAAAGGTGAAATGGCTTTGGAAATATTTGCTGCAGTACTTTACAGAGCCTTTAATTTTTTTTTTTTAATTTTTTATCTTTTTATCACATGCTTGTGTGGGGGTGGTCAAAGTGTGCCCTGTTCTTTAGACCTGTTGAGGCCACTGCTGAGATTTCACAGGAGACCTACTTTCCAATCGGATTGCTCTACAGAGCCCTGGACTGTTTGCTATAGGTTCCACTTGCATGTTAAGGGCATGAACAAAGCCTATGTCCTGAGGCAGTCGTCATACATGAAGGTTCTTGAGTACAGTTGGAGACTGGGGAAAGGATGCATTGTGTCCCTGCAGAGCACTTGCATGAAGTCATATGCAGACACATTCGCTAAAGCCCCGAGCTCTGCTAGGGAACAGAAAGAGATCATAGAAGAGGAGACATAGGGACACTCGACCTGTCAGTGTTGGACAGGCCAGGCGATGAGGAGTGAGGCCAAGGCAGCAGAAGGGACACATGCAGAAGCTTCCGAGCCCTGCCTCTTCCTACTAAGAACTGTCCTGGAATGAGGCCTCTGAGTTGCCAAGGGCCACAGGCCTAGGTCTGACCCATGAGAGTGCAAAGGTGGTCATCCTGATGGAGAAGTCAGGCCCTTTTCTTGACTGTTGGTACCAGTGGGCTGACGGAGGTAAGGCAATCCTAGGAGGGTTTTTGTAGGGTGACATCATTTTTGTCAGTGTGAAGTATATTCCTGAGTTTGTGCTAGGCTCTTGGAGTCAAGGAAAGCCACCCAGAAGGAAGTGAAGGGCCCGGATATAGCTCAATGGTTAGAGGGCTTGCCTGGCATGCATGAGGCCTGCGCTTTGCGCCTAGCAGAGAAAAGGGGGGAGGGGGAGGAGAAGAGGGGAATGAGGAGAAGAAGGAAGAGAAGGGAGGGTAGATGCTGAAAGACCTTGAAACTATGAGGGTCCTGGACTCAGGTGACGAGGAAGACCTAGCTTAATGGGAGAAACCAATGACATTTCCCAAAGCTGAAGAGGTAGAGGAGCCCAGCCCTCTTGTGGGTGCTGCTCACTGAGGCAGGGTTGGACATCCTGTATTTTGTTAAACGCGGTTAGAAGATCCCAGTGGAAACCTTGAGCTCAGAAGGCACCGATGGGCCCTCGTGCACGGTGTTCCTGGGCTGGTTAGTCGTAGCAAACAATGGGTAGATGTCATGGGTTGAGAAAGTGCAGACCACGAAAGAGGGTGGGCTGGAGAAGCTATCCAAGGAGGAGGATGCTGAGGGAAGGGGCTCCTCCAAAGAAACAGGTCATCTCAGGGGACCCCTGCATGCAGCCTTGGCGAGTGCCAGGAGCGAAGGCCAGATCTCAGTGGCTTCGAGTTCCTGGGGGCAAGATCGGATGTCTTAGAGGATGTGCCAGTCCGAAGCACTTTGGAGGGTAGTGGACGCAGCCTGAGCAGAATGTGATTAGCCAGTCAGCTAATGGTAGCAGCAGCCAGAGATGGGTATGCAGAGATCTGTTAACATGTTAAACATGTGTAACATGTGTAAACATGTTAAAATCAGATTTGCACACTGCTGGGGTTTCTGTCCTGGGTACAGTGTGGGTAGTGTTCTTCCCCAAGATGGGGGCAGGGAACAGACAGTGATACCTTGACCACTCCTTCCTATACATACTCTTCCTTGGGCTTTTCTCCTGGGCCTCTCAACATCAGCAACACTGGTGGAGCTTTTGAGGTATACACCTGGCTCTGTCTCTACTCCAGTCTCTGAGGCTAGGTTGCCCTCAGCCCAGGCCTCCAGGTCACCCCTGCCAGGAAGGCAGGCTTTGGTACCATTCGGACAGGTATAGCTAGCTACTTGTCCTAGCTTAGACCTTTTGGACCTACGACTGCTCTGCTGCACTGCCTCATGGCTGTTTTGTACCCTGCAGTTCAACAGTATGCTACTGAAACCTAACCTTTGGGGTAGGCCTTGCCTAGATGTCTGTTCAGTGATACAGATGCCCATGCTGGGGTCAGCATGGATTCAGGGGGAAAGCCTGGCCTCATTGGGACTCTGTAGGTGGCCACAGTCTGACTTCACAGCTATGTTTCTAGCACTGCCTCCCCAAGGACCTCACTGCCTCACCTCTGCTGGCCACCGTACTTTTTGCCCCAAAGCCAAGATGACTCCATGAGGCCAGGTTCCATAGGAGTGGAAGTTTCTTCCGGAGTTTCTGCCTGCCTTTGTTTGAGAAACATCCTCAGGGATGTTTCTGGAGCCTTTGTGTTGGTGGCACTGTTTGGCTTGCTTGAGAAGCTCTGCCCTGGGTCTGAGCCCTTGGGAGGAAGCTGTAAGGGGCTGCTGAGGAGAAAGCTGTTGAAAGTGATTGAAGTGAGATCTCCAGGGAAGGACTGATTGGTGCAGGGTAAAGGTTGAAAGTTGCTTAAGGGTACATGTTCGTTAGCTTGCTCTTCTCTGCGACAGATTTCACCTAGCAGAAAGAATTTGAGGAGGAAAGGTGTACTTTGGTTTATAGTTTCAGGGATTTCAGTCTCTGTGGTGGCTTGACCCCCATTGCTGTTGAGAGTGTTATAAAATAGGGAAGGTTCAGTGAATCATTTCCTGTCAGCCAGGAAGCAAGATGGGAAAAGGAGGGGGGCAGGAATAGGACCATCAAATCATGGAACCATTTGTGTGTTGTTGTTGTGATCATTATTAATTTTTGGGGGCGGGGAGTGGGGTGGGGTGGGAGGGACAAAGTCTCAACATGTAGCCTTGGCTAGCCTGGAGCTTGCTTTGTAGACCAGGCTGGCCTCAAACTCTCAGAGATCTGCCTGCCTCTGCCTCCTGAGTGCTGGGATTAGAGGTGTGTGGCACCGCCACCCCAGACCCCAGTCGGTGTATTAATTCATCAATTCGGGCAGAGCTCTCATCATCTGACCCCGTACCTTCAGAATGCAAACCTTTTAGGGGGGATATTGCAGAGCCAAGCTATGTAACAAGGAGAGGGGTGCGTTGAGGGGACTCCTGCTGGTGTGGGATTCTGCCAGGTGGGTAGGAACTTAGGCCATCCTGAGAGAGGGGGTGTTGTGGGGGTGATGTGGCCGCTGGAGAGAAGTCGGTCAAACGTTCGATCAGACGGCAAGGCACCGCTAAGCAACACTATGGTCTGCAGCATACATTGGAGAGAGCCAGCGAGCTACTCCAGGGCAGGCAAACCAGATGCCTTCTATCCAAGCTGCCCAGGATACTTTCTCTTCCCCAGTCCATCAGCAGTTGATGGGCCTTACCTTCTGAATTCCGACCTCCATAGAGTGTCCCACAGGGGTCCCCGAACCTGGCTGCCCCATTGTGTGGTTGTGACTGAAGGCATTGTGGGCCTGGCCTGCTAACACTCTCTCTCATTGCTCTCTCCTGCCCATCTGCATGTGGCTGCTCTGTCTAGCTGCGCCGTGGTCCCGAGTGCCGGCTGTGTAAGTGAGCATGCCCATCCCATGCCTCTTGCAGTCCACATGCTGTGCCTGGCTGCCCCCTGGCTGCTCTGCATGGCTATGTGGGGCTTTTGGTGCTACTGACAGCTACCGAGGCTATCCTTGGACATAGCGAGGGGTAGAGATGGGGCTGAGGTGCTATGGGAGTAAGCTTCCTTTAGAGCAGCAGCCTCGGGCTGGCCTCCCCCTAGCCGGGCAGGCTGGGGCAGGGCTGGAAGTCCAGGATCCTGCAGGTGAGGCTGGGAAGTGAGGTACCATCTGCCTTGTGTGTCTGCCTGTGTGCTACTGCCTTCCTGTCAGTACTGCTGCATGTCCGCAGCACATGTGTGGTCACCATCGCTGCTGTGGTGTGCTCTCCTGTGCAGGGAGGCTGTCTTCCTGTTATGGTGTGCTGTTGCTTCACACCTTCTGGGGGTGTGAGCCCTGCCTGGTGTTTGTCTTCAGTGTCCATGGACCTATCACGTCTTGTACCACTGCCAGCCTTTACCATGACTCGGCCATCCCTGAAACAGGCCTTGGTTGCTCTGGGTCTCGTCAAGCTTGAGAACGGAGCTGTATGTGGAGAGTGGTGAAGTCATATTTGAAATCTTATAGTCCAGAGCAGCTGTGGATGGAACCCACACCCAGAGGCTGTGTTAGAGGCTGGCAGGGAGGGGCAAGCAGCTTCAGTCCATGAGAAAATTTCCTTTGGTGAACTGCCCTTGGGGCCTCCATGGAGCGCAGCGTGGGGCGGCAGTCTTACTCCTTAGAATCCAGTCAGTTTAAGAATCCCCCAGAGCAAGGCACTGGTCCTGTCCCAGGATGTTTTTGTTTTTAAAAAGAATGACCACAGGATATTCCTCCAGCCCTAGTCCTCCTGGCTCTGCTGCCCTCTGTCCATTCCAACTTTACTTTCCACCCCTCACCTGGCCCTCACCCACTCTCCCTCCGCAGGCTCTTCAGCAGCCTCGGTGAGCTGAGCACCATCTCAGCGCAGCGCAGCCCCGGGGGCCCGGGCGGAGGGGCCTCCTACTCGGTGCGGCCCAGCGGCCGGTACCCCGTGGCGAGACGAGCCCCAAGCCCAGTGAAACCCGCATCGCTGGAGCGGGTGGAGGGGCTGGGGGCGGGCGTGGGAGGCGCGGGGCGGCCCTTCGGCCTCACGCCTCCCACCATCCTCAAGTCGTCCAGCCTCTCCATCCCGCACGAACCCAAGGAAGTGCGCTTCGTGGTGCGAAGTGTGAGTGCGCGCAGCCGCTCCCCCTCACCATCTCCGCTGCCCTCGCCTTCTCCCGGCTCTGGCCCCAGTGCCGGCCCGCGTCGGCCGTTTCAACAGAAGCCCCTGCAGCTCTGGAGCAAGTTCGATGTGGGCGACTGGCTGGAGAGCATTCACTTAGGCGAGCACCGAGACCGCTTCGAGGACCATGAGATCGAAGGCGCACACCTGCCTGCGCTCACCAAGGAAGACTTCGTGGAGCTGGGCGTCACACGCGTTGGCCACCGCATGAACATCGAGCGTGCGCTCAGGCAGCTGGATGGCAGCTGACGCCCCACTTCCTCTCCTGTTCCTGCTGCGCCCTGCCGGCAGGGCCCCCACCCCTACTCCAGGCCGCAGGCTCGGCTCGCCCCCTACCACGGCGCCCGGGCCAGGAATGTTGCATGAATCGTCCTGTTTGCTGTTGCTTGGAGACTTGCCCTGTACATTGCTTAGTGCCCTCCCCTGCCGCTGAACCCCACCCAGCACACAGTAAGGGCGCGGACCAGGGGGGCTGGGTGGAAGGGGGTTGGGGCAGGGTGCTCTGGCCTGACCACCTCCTCCACAGCTCCTGGTGGCCATTCTTTCAGAGGGGGAACCTAGTCCAGCATGCGAGGTCAGGACACGCCTTGGTGACTCGGGGGGGGAGGGGGGAGACATTGGGGTTCTCGATAGGGGCCAAGGAGCCCCCTGTTTTACATATTTTAATCCACTCTATATTTGGAACGAGAAAAGGAACAAATATCTCTGTCCGTAACAGTTCCCGCCCTCTTCCCCTCTAGTCCTCTCGCTGGTCCCGCCACAGCTGCCCAGTCTTCCATCTCCGGCCCCTCACTGCCACCCCATACAGGGCAGGGGACACTCCAGCTGGCCTGGGGTTAGCCAGGGTCCTGGCAGCCCACCCTGGGGACCCCGGCTCAGCCCCCTTCCCTCGCTGAGCTATAGTATGCCCCACCCACCCTTTAGGTGCTGCTCAGGGGGACGGGTGGCAGGCATTGCCTGCTGGGCACTAGCAGGGCCAGGTGGCCTGGGAGATTATTGCCCTGGGGCTGGGCCCCGGTAACCCAACCCCAGCCATCATCTTCACAGGGTCTCTCCCAAAGGAGGGGTCTAACCTTTCCCACTTCTTGGGCAACTACAGCAGAGAAGCCTCCCTGCCTCGCACCCCAAAGACTCCCCAATTCCTGCCCTGTGTGTGTGCGCCACATATGTGTGTGCACGCCTGTGTGCTTGTGAAAACTGGGTGTGGCTGAGCGCATGGGTGCCCTGTATGTGCTTGATTGTGGAGTGGTCCCCAGGGGCTGTTCTGGATGGGTGGGAGGTTGTGGAAGCTTGCACAGGGTGCATGCATGGGTGTGTGCCTGTGAAAGGGCCCTGTCTTCTCCAAAGAAAGGCTGTCCTGCTGTTGGGTCCTGCTGATTTCTCAGCCTGTTCGCCCTGAGCCTCAGCCAGCTTAAGCAGGGGTTCTTGATGAATCCTTTCAGCTTTGGGAAGCCTCAAGGGCTCCCCTGCAGGCAGTACCCCTTTGGGCTTCTAAGGGAATTGTGGGGACCACTAAAACCAGGCCACAACAGCCCATGGAGAGAGGCAAAGACTCCTGAGGGTACCCTGGCCCCCTTACTGTGACTCCTCACACTCAGCAATGACCTGTGGGGTGGGGGGCCCTGGGGCATTTTTAAACATAGGGTTTGGAGTCTGGACTAAGCTCCATCCACGTCACTCACAAGTTTCTGTTTCTATTTCTAGCTTTTTTTAATAAAAAAAATATATATAAAAAAGACAGAAAACAGGTGTTTTCATGGCCCAGGGGCTTGGCACGCCGGTCTGTGCCCACCCGCCCCACCCTGGCCCACCGGCCCCATTCCCTAGACACAGAGTCACACCCACTAACCCTCTTACCAACAGAGCAGGTCACACACACAGCAGCAGTCAGTGTAACAGACTGCCACATACAGAGTCTCACATTTACCTGTGGGTTTTTGGTTCTGTTCAATTTGGGTTTTTAACTTTACAGGGTCAGTTCCGCTTCACCCCCCTTTTGTATGGAGTTCCATCTGGGGGCTTTCAACCCCCTGCTCCAGTCCTGAGGCCTCCTGACCCTGACGTTGTGATACACCCCACAGAGATCTATGTTTCTTATATTATTATTATTATTAATAATAATTATTATAATATTATGTAATAAATTTATAAGAAATGAAATCATGTCTTTGTTTGCTTGCTTAGGGTTAGGGAATAGGACCTGTTCCTCAGACAAGTCCCACAGACCCACAGCGTTGGCCCAGTGTGCTGTGGACTCAGCAGTATCTTTGGAGCAAGCCTTTCTAGACCTTCCTGTGAGACCTACCAACCTCCTCCAATTTGCTAGACCCTGGCTCAGGCTTTCTGCAGACTTTTTAACACCTCACTTTAAAAAAACAATTTCTCTTTTTATGTCTAACCATGTCTGCATAAGTGTATGACATGTGTGAGGGTGCCCTTGGGAGGTAGCTGGGGTTTTGGCAATTGGGAGCTCCCCGATGTGCGTGCTGAGAACCAACCTTTCTGGTCCTCTGCAAGAACAGTTGAGCGCTCCTACTGGCTGAGCCATCTCTCCAGCCCTGGTTAGCAACCTCTAGACTGATGGTCCTCTGGGAATCCCTGCCACTATTTCTTCTTTGCTTTGTGGTGCTGGGGATGGAACCCAGGCCAGGACTTTACCACTGAACGATACCCCCCTCCCTCCACCCCACTTTTAAACCTAGGAATTGGAACCTTCCTGTGGTGTCTAGTTGTTTATAAAATCTACTTTAAATTTCAAACCTCATGTTCCTTTCTATGTGCTGGTCCTCTGCTGCTCACTGTGTTTGGCCTCACTTCCCCTGGTGGATGCAGTGGTTTCCCACCTCCATTCCTACCTTCTGCTCCTCCCCCCACCAGAGGACAAATGGAGCTGATGATGGGTCCCCTTATGTCTTTCTAGCCCCTCCCATACTTTCTCCCCCCTGCTGTTCCCAGCTTTGCTGTAACCACCCCCCCACCCCCGTGACCTATGGCAGCCCTTCAGAGTTTTCTCCTTGCCTACATCACCCACCCTTCACCACCTTTATTATCTGTTTATTGTCTGTGCGCTCCGTCCATTCTTCCAGGGAGCCCTCCTTGCTCTGCTTTTCTCAGAGTCTGGGTTGGATCCTCTGGGCTCCGAGTATTGTCTCAAATTGGGAGATTGGTGCTTCTCACATCGCACCGAGTCTACTCCCTTAAGGGTCAGAGCTAGCTTCTCAAAGACTCGAGGCTTGCCTTTTTCTGTTTCTCTGAGCCATGTGCTAAACACAGACTTGACCCTCAAGAGCACGTTTACAGACAAGGCCAGCAGCCAGCTGTCATCAGCCAATCACATAGTGGGGAAACCCACAATTTGTTTTGTCAGGAGGTGTGGGCTAGCCATGAGCACAGTCCGGTGAGCAGGCAGGTGAATTCCTACCCAACAAGAAGTTGGAGAGAGAGCCAAGGCATCGAGAGATGCACCAAGTCTGAAGGGAGGAGCTTCAGAGAAGGCAAGCGGGTTAGCGGCTTGGGCATCAGGAATACAGACCACAGATTCTGATGCTCTAGAAGTTATCCTGGAGTCGAGGATGGAGCCTCGGAGTAGCTGGTTAGGGAACTGGAGAGCAGAAGTAATCCTGGATAGCAAGGGAAGCCTTTGGCCTCTTCACCCAGGGAAAGCTGGTGCCCCAGGTGGCTTCAAGGAGCAGGTGAAGTCTGGTAGCCTAAAGCATACTCCTTGAAAGGCCTGTGCTTCCTGGAAGCTTAATTACAAACTTAAACCTAGCTGGGCTATGCACCTCCCAGGTCACTTGGAGCCCCAGGGTGGGTACCAGGCTTACAGCCTGTTCTACAATTGGAGAGGGCTCATTCTGCAGTGACTTGTTGCAGTCTTCTGGAGTGTAGACACTGGGTCTCCAGACTCAGTCCTTACACACTTCCAAAATAGTTTAGATAACTTGTCTTTGATTTTAAAGTTTATTTTCAGTACATTCAACCATACACTTGAGTCAACGAGGCTGTGATGCCACACAATGGTGCACATAAACATTTAAAAACTTCTACCCAGAAGAATTGCATATAGAGCAGAAGCCCCTTCTCTGGGAGCCCCATCAGGCAGTAGTGGGCCACGCCTCTGTATGCCAATCGAAGAGATGGGTAGTGGTGGAAAGTAGAGAAAGCAGAGTTCATCGAGGGCCATATTGGGAAGGGGAATCAAGTTCTGACATGAGCTTTAAACAGGGCAGGTAGCGAGAAGCAGGTATATTAAGCAGTCCAGGTCAAGGGTGGGTCTACTGGATCACTGTCTCGAATTTAATTTTTCCGGGTGGCAAAAGAAGTCCTTATGGTGCGAGGGAAGCAGTGTGAAGATTCTCAGACTACGATGATGATTCCAGCTTTAGGGAGCAGCCTTTATCACCACAGACAAATGTCCTCCCTTCACGAGTGATCTGTCTGCAGGGCGCAGCTATGAGATTCATCCAAAGTGGCTGCAGGTTTAAAACGATGGCTGGGGACCTTCAGGGACCATTTTTGGGGTGATGGCTGGGGACCTTCAGGGACCATTTTTGGGGTGATGGCTGGGGACCTTCAGGGACCATTTTTGGGGTGATGGCTGGGGACCTTCAGGGACCATTTTTGGGGTGATGGCTGGGGACCTTCAGGGACCATTTTTGGGGTGATGGCTGGGGACCTTCAGGGACCATTTTTGGGGTCCGTGGCAGGACACTATAAAACTGACAGTAAGAGGCTGGGAAGATGGGTGAGTGGGGAAAGAATATGCCTTGCAAGCAGGAAAGACCTGAGTTGCAATCTCTAGAACCCGTGCAAAGCTGGATGCAGTAGCATGTGCTTGTAACCCCGGTTCTTCTACAATGAGAAACGGGAGGCAGACACACGAGATTTCCTGGAAGCCTGCTGGCCAGCTAGTACACAGTCAGCAGCGAACCACAAAAAGACTCTCAGACAAGGTAGAGGGCAAGGATTGCTGCCCAGGATTGTCCTCTGATACTGAAACGGGCAATGGGGCATTTGAGTGTCATACACTTAGGAATATTCAGGTATATACCCCCCCCCCCGACTCAATATTTGTGCCCTCAGCCTTAAAGGCTAATGTGAGAGAGGTGGGTATCAGTGGTTTTTAGACGCTCTGATATCCCCATGGGCAGAGTTGAGCAGGTGTCTGACCTAAAGTAAAGCGACATAGAGAACGAAGGCGGACATGCTAGGCTTCTGCTCTGCTTTAAGTTACTCAGTGGGTCCAGGAGAGGAGTCAGTTCTTTTTAGCGAAAACAGTTTCTAAATGCTCGTTAAATTTATCTCTTTATGCCCATTAAAATTCTTTTAAAATGCCTGGGTAGTCTTTTATTTGTAAAATATTATTATTATTATTATTATTATTATTATTATTATTATTATTATACTGATGTGCTACTGCTATACTAATGGGGTTCGTTCTCTTTTATTTTTTTTTTTTTTAAGACAGGCTTTCTCTGTGTAGCCCTGGTTGTCCTTGAACTCGCTTTGTAACTAGGGTGGCCTCAAACTCAGAGATCTGCTGGCCCTGCCTCTCGAGCGCTGGGATTAAAGGTGTGTTACCACACCAGGCAGGTGTTTATTATTACAGTTGTTAATGTCGCAGTTCTGGAGATGTGACCCAAGGCCTTGAACAGGCCAGGCACGTGCTCTGTAACTGAACTGTAGCCACAGACTTCACACTCAAAACTGAAGTTTAATGTCACTTTTTGAATTCATGTTGCCATGTTTTAAAAAAAATTTTTTACTTGTTTGTTTTATGTATGTGAGTACACTGTTGCTATTTTCAGACACACCAGAAGAGGGCATCGGATCCCATTGCAGATGGCTGTAAGCCACCCTGTGGTTGCTGGGAAGTAAACTCAGGACCTCTGGAAGAGCAGTCAGTGCTCTTAACTGCTGAGCCATCTCTCCAGCTCTTTTGTTTTTGTTTGTTTGTTTGTTTGTCTTATTTGAAAAGTATAGCCCTGGCTGTCTTGGACTTCACTCTGTAGACCAGGCTGGCCTCAAACTCCGAGATCTGCCTGCCTCTGCTCCCCGAGTGCTGAGATGAAAGACGTGCACCACCCCATCCCAGTGTCATCTCCTGTTTTTAAAACATGTTGTTGCATTTTTATTTATTTTGTGTGTTTGTGTGTGAGCTTGCGTGTCATCTTGCACAGAGGACAACTTGGGGGAGTTGGTTCTCTTCTCCTACCATCGTGTGGGTTCTGGGATTGACCTCAGATCATCAGGCTTGGTGGTAGGTACCTTTCCATGTGGATCCATCTTTCTGGTCCCCCTTTCTTGACTATTTCCCAAGCCTTTGGGCTGTTTATCAGGTACAACCTGGAACCCACTTACAACAGGCCTTCTCATACTCGGTGGGTAACTCTCAGGTTGGTGAAAAGGGACTATTATTTAGCCTTCATATAGAGAAAATAAGACTTACTATCTAACATAAAGGTTAAGAAAGAGGGACCTTACACTCTGATGCAGGAGAGAAGAAAAATATCTTTGTGATTCAGTAAAAGCTCCTGATGATGGTCAGAAGTACTTGAGAGCCCTGAAATTGACTTAAGCACTCCTTTACATTCAGATAGAAGAGGGACCACTTTATGACATGCAGACAGCAGAGATACAAACCTCATGACCCTCAGGTAGTTGTCCCCTACCCCCACCCCTTTCTAGTCTTGAACTCATTCTGTAGCCCAGGCAGGATTTGAACCTGTGGTCTTCCTCTTGCCCCAGTTTCCTGAGAAACTGGAACTACAAGCCTTCAGCGTGAATGAAGTTCTACTAGCATTTGGATATTTATGTCACAAATGACTTTTTGATTTGTATCATAAGATTTAGTTCCTAACAAGTAGAGTAAAAACAGAGCCATATAACAGAATTTGAGAAATTTGCTATTTGAAGGCTGGGCATTGGTTCACATTTTTCACTGAAGATGTCAATTTGAAAATGAACATTCAATATTTCTACAAATTAATAAGGAATGTTAGAAGGGGTGTCAGTCATGGGCAGAGATTATATTCACTCTTCATGTTAGCTATGTAAGACACACACACACACACACACACACACACACACACGTGTCTTCTCAGTCCCATTAGCAGTTATGTGGGATCAGATACATATTACTCTGACTGAGCAAGTAGACTCGTTCCTGTGGCTGAGAGGCACATGTTGGGTGAGTGTTAGAACTGAGGTCCCTTGACCTTTCCCACAGACCACAATGTTCTTATTCCAGTTTAGAGGCTGTGACATAGGGCAGAGCATCAAGGTGAGAGTTCACGCATTAGGGAGGAGGGTCTTCAAGCCCCTGAGGTCATGTCCTACTGACTTGCTTCGGAAACTAAGATCTTACTTTTACTTTGGAGAAATAAGACCTCTTGTTAGGATATAGGGAGAGAACATTCAATACTGAGGCAAGAGAGTTACATCATCCTGCCATTCGGATGGTGGTGATGAGGTCTTGTGAGTTCCTGGTGAAGGTAGATGAGATGTCTTGACCCAAAACATCTGACCCAGATGAGGAGTTAGGCACGGAGACACTCATGGCTCTTAACCATCAAGGGCCGTGATGGAAAGATGGCTCAGTGATTAACAGCACTCACTCTCCCAGAGGACCTGAGTTCGATTACCAGTTTCCATGTTGGCAGTCATAACCGCCTGTAACTCTGGCTTTAGTGGCTCCAGTGCCTTCTGGCCTCGGGGTACCCATATACACACAGCATAGCTTCATGCAGCCAGATACACATAAGTAAAAATAAAATAAAAGATTTAAACAAAAAGAATAATTTAGAAAAAGCATGGAGACTACAAGCGGAGATGTTAGAACACAGCCTGAGAGGAGGGCGGGCAGGAGGAGATGCTCTGGCTATTCAGGGGAAGATGGGAATTCTTGGTGCTGAGGTAGGAAAGGCAAGACTTAGCATTCTAATAGCAGAGATATGCTTATAGGCCAAGAGAGAGGATGAGACCTTCTAGTCACTTACAGAGAAAAGACATGACCTCCAAAGCAGCGGGTCTCAACCTTCCTGATGCTGCAGCCCTTTAATACAGCTCATGATGTGGTGACCCCAAACCATAGAATTATTTCATTGCTACTTCATTACTGTAATTTTGCTACTGTTACCATTTGTAATATAAATTTGTAATCTGACAATCAGGATACCCAATTATGCGACCCCTCCCCCCAAAGGGGTTTGCAAACCACAGGTTGAAAGACACTGTTCCAGATGAACAATTGAAGTAATGAGTCCTGATTGTCAGACACAAGATGCTCTGATACCCTGTGATACTCTGATAGGGTATGTAAGACCTCCTTATACTCAAACAGAAGATAGGGAATTTTGTGGCCCTTAGGCAGTAGGGATTACGACAGGCAGAAATGAAGTTGAGATGATATTATTGGAAAGGAGAGAAAGCATATGACATTTAGGTAGGAAGATGAGACTATACTCAAGCAGGGAGAGGAGACTTCTTTTAGGAGAAATTAATTCTTCTGACACTTCATTATGGGAGTTGAGATGCAGAAAATTCGTATAGTTAAGGTACAGTCTATACTCAGGTAGAGGATATAAGATCTCTTGATTCTGGTAGAGAAGATGTGACAAGGTACCAGTCAGATGGAAGAAATGAGACCTCAGGCCCTGATGTGGAAAAAGAACAGTTGTCCTCACATATGGAGACAGGAAGTTAGCTTTCTGATGCTTAGGTAAGATATTCAAGACCTTATTGGCCAGCCTTGGGAGATGTGACCTCCTGAAAGTTATATAATAAGATATGACCTTCAGTTAAAAGTACCCAGAGAAATCAAGATCATCCCATAAAACTCAACATACAGGGGAAAATAAAAATGTCTGGATGGAGCGTTGGCATCTTGTGACACCCCCTAGAGGAGATGTAACCTTCCCATACTATAACAGGCTGGTGGGGACTTACAGTCAAGAGGAGATGAGACCTTCTGACATCATTACAGGGAAGGAAGAGCATCATAGTATGTGACACACATCTGTTATACTATCTTCCGATAATCAGATATTAAAAAAAGATTTGATATGCAGATAGCCATGATGAGAATTCCCACTGCTCAAGTATCATATGTGGCTGGTCTTAGGTTCAAAAGAGGGGACCCGGAGAACTTCTAGAAGCACATGATATTCAGCAAGAAGGTAGGCTTCGAAGTCACAAGTCAAGAAACTTCAAAATGGCTCCTTGAAAATGTTCTGGTGACATACACTTCTCCCACCCCCCAATCCTACAGTCACATACTGAAGATCAGCCTCAGCCAGCAGAACCGGATTTTTTTTAGCTGTGAACATACCATGTGTACCACCTCATTACAGGAGGGCCAAGCTGCTCCCCAGTCCGAGAGTCTGTTGTGGTGTCATCCCCCAAAGAGCATATCCCAAGCATTCATAAAGTGAGACTCCAGAAGGCTCGCCAAGGATGAATGTGAATGAAGACCTTCAGACAGAAGAAATGGGTTGGTTGGACATGAATACCTCGCCACCCTGAAGTTAGGAGAATTTATGCAGGAAGTTCAGATGGCACTTCAGCACGGATCAGTTAATCCAGGAGGCCTGCCAGGCTTAACTGCTGGGGTGGGGGTGGGAGATCATCCTGCTGATTGGCCAGAAGGCCCTGGAGCTTTGTGAGGTCACAGCTTGCAGGCCAGGTTAGGGCAGGAGTATGGTAGAGATGCTGCCAACTGTCGCTGTGCTGGTCTTGGCAGTGTCCGTGGTTGCCAAGGATAACATCACGTGTGAGTAAGTGTTGGGCACCTTGGTGGGGGTAAGGGTCCTCATGAATAACAGGTCCTATCTAGACTCCCCTTGTCCAGGGCTAGAATGAGCAGCAAACTGAGCCTTAGCAGGCTCTGGATAGTTTCACAGTTCCTGTGACACACATCCCTAACTCAGATGCTTCCTGCTCCCAGAACTGCAATCCTAGAATCATTAGGTTTCCAGCTGCTCATGGCTTCCCAGAAAGCGGGGTGAGGGGAGAAGGATGATCCATTATTCCTAGATCTCTTTCCACTACTTCGCTGACTGCCTGTCAGGTATTGAGGCCTAAACTTTAGGAGCCCCTGTTCTCCTCTGGACAGCTGAGGCAAATCACCTGCATGAGAATTCAAAGGCATCATATGCCTTTGCACCTCCATCCACCTGAAGACTCTCATCCCTAAGGGTCTCACAATGCAAACAACTCCAAAACTCTAGGTAGCCTTTCCCCTGTGATAAGTTCCCAGAACTTCCAGTGTGACCCCAATGCCTATGAGGCACTGTATTAGCTCACTGTTATTTGCAGGTACTTTCTCCAGACCTGGCTCCATAGCCCTACAGCCTCCTTGGTCAAGTGATGCTTGCTTGAGTCTCCCATGCAAGATTGGTCCTGAAAACCATTACAACCCCTCCATAGCACCTTCAACTACCACTATGTCCAGGGTTTCCCTCAATACCTCTAGGGCCCATCTAGATATTTCCTGCAGACTGTGAACTCCTGCATACCCCTAGGCTGCCTCTCTTTCTCCAGAGTTCCTCCCCATCTTTCCCAACCCTGTGTCCCTGCCTCCCCCCAGGTGTGGAGGTACAAAGACTGGATCCCTCTTCTTGGTTTGAGCAGTTTCCTGGTCTCTCCTCAGTGGCCCCTGTGGGTTACGATTCAGGCAGAACCCACAAGCAGGTGTCCGGATTGTTGGAGGGCAGACTGCGCAGCCTGGGGCCTGGCCCTGGATGGTCAGCTTACAGATCTTCACGTCCCATAACAGCCGCAGGTATCACGCCTGTGGAGGCAGCCTACTGAACTCCCACTGGGTGCTCACAGCGGCTCACTGCTTTGATAACAAAAAGTACGTGTGGGGCTCAGAGAGGGAGGTCTCTAGGGTACTCTTAATGGAAAGGGAAATCCCAGGGGGTCATGCCCAGGGTCTCTGTGGAGCTCTGGGGTTACCAGACTCTGACAGGGCTCTGAGGTTCACGCTCACCACATGCTCCGGCCAGTCTGTGAATGAGACCGACTGGCGCACCTTTGTCTCCACAGAAAAGTCTATGACTGGAGACTGGTTTTTGGAGCACACGAAATTGAATACGGAAGAAACACGCCAGTGAAAGAGCCTCAGCAGGAGAGATACGTGCAGAAAATTGTCATCCACGAGAAATACAACGTTGTGACAGAGGGGAACGACATTGCTCTCTTGAAAATCACTCCTCCTGTTACATGCGGGAACTTCATTGGGCCCGGATGCCTACCTCATTTTAAGGCTGGTCCTCCCAAAATCCCCCACACCTGCTACGTGACTGGGTGGGGATATATAAAAGAGAAGGGTGAGTATGTATGGGGGCTCCTCGGTGGCCACTGGCTCCCATTCTCCTTGCTGGCTGTCTTTTCATGGCAGGGGTCATGATGTGTGGCTGAGCTGTTCACTTCTCACAGGATCATGAGTAGAGTCTGGCACAGACCCTTTCATGACTGGAAAATTCAATGCGAGAGAAGCTGAGTCTCATGTGTAAGGTCATGGTGTCCAGATTGTCGGAGGGCATGACTGGCAATAGTCTGGCTACCTATGGAAAGGCTGAACGGCGGGTACAAGTAGAACCTTGACATACTTTAGAGTGTAGCAAGATTGTGTGTGTGTGTCTATCAGCTGGACACTGCAAGCTTAAACTGAAGCAGCGTTTACAAAAGACCCCTTGATATCACTTTGTTGCCATGAGAAACACAAGGCGTTTTCCTCACTTGTGCTGAAAGTGAGCAAAGGGCTGGCCTTCCGGAGTTGAAGCATCCCCGACCTCTGGTCTCAGGGATGTCTTAATTTACCATCAGCAGTGGGTACCTAGGCGTTTTCCCTAGGTGGACAGTCATAGCACCAAGACTCACCTCTGCTTCCAAATGACTTGACATTTTTTTATGTAGACTGGGGTGGGGATGTAGTTGGTGAGTATACTTTTCTTTGGGCCATTAGTTCAAGACTCCTGGAATGGTCCGGCAGATCTCTTGCCATTCAAGATGAGGATAGCCACTTTTCTATCTCTCTGTCTTTATTTATACACCGATGCTCCCTGGCTCACACAGCACCAGGTGAGTGGAAGAATGTTTTCTGTAGCAGACAAGCTGGCAGGGATACAGGAAGTGTTCTAGAGCCATTGATGGCTCCACAGTTATAACCAGAGTCCTAGACAACCTCCCCACATTGTTAAAGTCTAAGGCCACTGTCAATACCAGACATAACAGGCTACTCTTTTAAGTCCCAACAGTGGGCAGCAGGGCATCCGTGGGAAGAGAGCAAATAGAACTTGTTCCCTGCTCATGAACAGTGCTTTCTGCTTCATGAGTACAAATTTTTGTTGCCATATTCGGGATGTGAAGTGTGACTGAAATTAATGGAGACATCAGTTCTTCTTTGATTTTTGGAAAACTTAGTCTTCCTAATTTGTGTGTGTTAAAGGGTTGCAGCATCAAGAAGGCTGAGAACCACTGTTTTTAGAGGTTTTCGACCTGTCCTGTCCTTCAGGGGATGGGGCCTTACCACTTCAGTTTTCGATTGCTCTTGCTGGCATGTGATGGCAACTCTCTGGGGGGGTTGGGCATCGCATCTGCTAGTGTTCCTGGCTCTGCCTGAGTGTGAGCACACACACATGATTCAGCCCCGTCTTATCTGCCTTCTGATCATAGACACAGCCTGTGTTCTCGTAGAGCTTGGGTGGCTGGTCTCTGGTTCTAGGATCCTCCTAAATCAGTGTGGGTATCATTTTTGTCCTGCAAGCATGTTTCCTATAAAGGCCTCAGTCTTTAAAAATCCCTAGGCCCCAAACTCCCATGCCCTGTTTATATAAGCTTGGTCTTTACCTCCTTTTTGAGTTTTGCTTTGGGGTTAGAAGCACTTCCCGGATACTGTTCCTTTAGACGGGACTTTGAGTTCTTATAGGCCTCTTATTTAAATGGTCTGATATTGAGAACATTCTGCTTCAGGACACCTGGTTTTTTCACAGTGATGTTTGTAACTTTCAAGACTGTGGCCTTAGCCATAGACCTAAAAATGTTATTTGTCTTAATGGCCAGCAAGTTTGGGTTGTTACTGTTTAACCTCAGGGACAGTGCTTGTACAAACCTCTCACTGATGCTGGGATGTGAGGGGAGGGGACAGCTCTATTGAAAACAGAAAATGAAATAAAATATCCCCTGTTTGACAAAAAAAAAAATCCTTTAAATACCCAAAGCTCAGGAAACATGTACTAAGCAGATACCTCCTGCCTGCCTGCTGAATGTTTAGCCCTGCATATACTGGCCCCATGCTTGTCCTATCTTATCCCCTGCACTGTCCATGACATCCAAATCTACAGTGCCATGGGAGGGGGCTGTCCGAGCTGGGGCATGTAACCAAGAGGCACGGCTGTGCTGGTTCCGAGGCCATGTCTTAAGTCCGATGCATGCTGGCTGCCTGAGCTGAAACATAACTTGTGTCTTTCCTAACCCCCATGATAGGGTCTGCGGTATGAATGAAGGAGGCCTTGACTCAGTTTTCCTCTTCCCAAACTCTCCTCAAAACAGATCTGAGAGGCTCTTGCCTGAAGCTGTGTGGAGGAGTTGTAATGGAGGATTAACCCCCCTCAAAAGAACCCCCCCAAGCCCCCCCAACCCCTCCGCTGCCCCCCCCCAGGGTGACTTGTAGATACACAGTGGAGAATGATGGAAGGTGTGTCTCAGTCATGGGTGTGGAGAGGGGCAAGCCTGGCCAAATTCCTGAAGTAGGTGGGTGGTGCTCCAGTCCCTGATCCAAAAACAGGAGGAAAAGGACCTCGGACTTAGCTCTCGGCATGTACTAGGTGTGCTTGTTAGAACTACAGCTAGCCTACACAGTTCCTGTCTATCATTAAGAGAGACATCATCTCTCCTTCCTTTCTTCCTCCAGGCAAAATTCTTTTACCTCTACTCCCACCTGTCCTTTCACTGTGCCTTTCTTCCCCTCAGGAGTGTGAGGTGAGCCTGAGGGAATCTTTGTTTAACCAGAGCACTGCAGAGGATGGATGGAAAGTTCACGGTGGGGGAGGAGGCGGGGCTTTCTCCGGCTCCTCCTTGAGCACTGACCACTGTGTGGCCTGGCTGCAGCCCCCAGGCCATCACCTGTCCTGATGGAGGCACGTGTGGATCTCATTGACCTCGACCTGTGTAACTCAACCCAGTGGTACAATGGGCGTGTCACATCAACTAATGTGTGTGCAGGGTATCCTGAAGGCGAGATTGACACCTGCCAGGTAACTTCCTTCTGGTACCCCAGACCCCCCTGGGTCCCTCCAGGGATCCTAGCCCCTGAGAAAAACCACATTTTAAGTCCCTGATCTCCATCCTCTCCTCCCCTTGCCCAAGGGCCAGCAACTCCAGTGACTTGTTCCCTGGAACCTTTCCTTAACGTCATCGAATCTACTATGGGGATGGTGTCTACCATCTGTTCCTACTGAGAACATGTCGTCACACGTAGCATTTGACCCCAACATTAGCATACAGAACATATTGCCCAAACCCGGTCCTTGAAGACAAGGCTTTTCTCATCCCCATAACACAAAGCGCCCAGAGGCACAGCGCTCATGCATGCAGGTAAAGCCACATGCATGTCTCTGTGCGCCCATCTTATTGCAAGGCATCTCGGGGCCCCTCCCCGACCCGCCCTCCACATCCCAGCGGATGTTTGAAGCTCTTAACCTCATCAGTTGTGTCTAAGGCAGCAGGAAACTATGTGGCTACAGACATTGTTCTCCTATAGCCCCATGAGCCTTCTGGGAAGGGAGAGTGGTTCAGGCTGAAAGTGACCCCTCTGTCCTTCTGGACAGGGGGACAGTGGTGGGCCTCTCATGTGCAGAGACAACGTCGACAGCCCCTTTGTGGTCGTGGGGATCACGAGCTGGGGGGTAGGCTGTGCCCGTGCTAAGCGTCCTGGAGTCTACACTGCCACTTGGGACTACCTGGACTGGATCGCTTCCAAGATTGGCCCTAACGCCTTGCACTTGATCCAGCCAGCCACCCCTCACCCGCCTACTACCCGCCAACCAGTCGTCTCTTTCCACCCTCCTTCTCTTCGCCCTCCTTGGTATTTCCAACACCTGCCTCCTCGACCACTTCACCTACGACCGCCTCGGCCTCCGCGGCCTCCGCTCCATCGGCCCTCTGCAGCTCAAACCTCAACACTCATGCCCCTCCTCCTGCCCCCAACCCCATCCCAACCTGCATCCTTTACTATTGCTACACACCACACGAGACGCCGCACCACGCTGTCTTTTGCTCGGCGTCTACAGCGTCTCATAGAGGCCCTGAAGATGAGAACTTACCCTATGAGATATCCCTCCCGGTACAGTGGACCAATGAACTACCACCACCACCTCTCCACGTTTGAGCCCCTTTCCTACAAATCCAGCGAGCCCCTCCTCCATTCCTGAGAAAAGAGAAATGAGTGAAAATAAAGCTTATATTTGTATATAAATATGTACACACGAGGACATGGTTTCTGGACTTCTATTTTCTCCAACTCAACCCAAATCCTCCTCCGTCAACTTCACACCCTCCCTTCCTCCCTCAGCTCCAATAAAATGGAATTGCTCAATATTGTTTTTTTTTTAAACGTTGAATTTTAGTGCTTGAATAAGCAAACTCAGTCCATAGGCCAACCATGGTCCTTATTTCATACTTTATTGATACTGGTAGGTGTTAAATGCCCCTGTATATGTAGCTAGAGGGTGGGGTGAAAGGGCTGTACCAGGTAAGCTGACCAGAAAGGAAGGGGTGGGATTTCACTAGGAGGGCATTCTCTTGATGCTACCATGAGATTGACCCAAAGAGATGCATCTGTGTGAAAGCCCTGGATCCTCAGAGAACAAGGAATGACCAGGCTGCTTAGCGGCCACAAGTGTCGACCACCACATAAGTAGCCTTCCTCGTGGCTGATCAAACATTACCTGTTCAGGGTTGTTACTGGCCTGTAGCTAAATCTACTAGTTCCAGGACTCAAGCCCATAAGAACGTATTTGCTAAAGCTTTCCAGGAATAACAGTGGAGGGGGCAGGTAACTTATGGCTGCACCCGAGTGTCGAATGACTTTTATAATCATTAGATGTTTTAAGAGTATCCATTGTAAGGGACAGAAACCAGTTTGAACCTTCCTAATGATACAAAGGTATGCAGGACCAATAGGACCGGGTCAGAAGCATTCTCAAGGAACAGTGAGCCCAGCAAGGTGTGGAAATGGTCTGAAGCTCCCTCAGAATGGCTGCTTGGGCTGTCTAGGTTGTCAGACTTGGCCCACACTGCTCGAGGCTGGGGTCAGCCCTCAGCCTGACCACAGTTGCTTGCTTAGTCCTGAGAAGGGTGCCCTAGTTGGCTCTGTTCTGCTCTTCATTCCAGTCAAGAAAGTAAACCCACCCTGGTGTTTGGATTAACCACTTGTGTTTATTAAAGATGGTAGGGCAGAGAGAGGCAACACTTCCTGAAATCCAAGTGTACTCACGGATGTGTTCTGTTCTCAGAAGCTGTACTCTGCTTTCCAGCTGTGCTGTTCTGGACTCAGGAGTGTAAGGCTTCTGACCACTCAGTGGGGCACAAGGATCCCTGTGAGTTAGGAATAAAAATCCCAGCAGGACTTCAGCATCAACCCAGCTTGATTTGGCAATGCCTATCCCTGTGAGTTAGGAATAAAAATCCCAGCAGGACTTCAGCATCAACCCAGCTTGATTTGGCAATGCCTATTCACCTGTGTGCAGAAATAACACTTACTGGCATACTTTGGATCATGTGGTCACTTTCTTGGGACCCCAGACCTATTCCTAAAAGCCTGGGACCCAATGTCAGAGACTCTCTGTGACCAAAGGTCCTGGGAACTGATTCCCATCCTGGGAGGTGCACCCTGCCACCTCATTGTCCTGGATATGGACAAATATCTCAGGCTCCTGAACTAACAGAACCCCCAAATTTGAAAATGAATTGGCAGCATTGAGATAAGGGGATTAAAGGAGTGTGGCAGCAACTAGGTAACTTCTGTGCACAAACCAGGGCAAGACAATTGCGCTATAGAGTATTGACATGGTTGGGCATAGATATACATATACATTTATATATACACATGAAACCAGTACAGGGGGGTTGAGTAACTCCCAGGAGGACTTGGGAAGGGAGGCACGAAGAGCCTTTGGTGTTCCCCTTTTAGTTCGTTAGGATGAATTTTGAGGTTCTGGGAAGACAACTTCTGAACCAAGAGATGAAAAAACAGAACGACAGTGGAAATAAAACTTGGAAGTATGAGCTGGGCGGTGGTGGTGCACGCCTTTAATCCCAGCACTTGGGAGGCAGAGGCAGGTGGATTTCTGAGTTCGAGGCCAGCCTGGTCTACAGAGTGAGTTCCAGGACAGCCAGGGCTACACAGAGAAACCCTGTCTCAACAAAACAAAACAAAACAAAACAAAACAAACCCCCAAAACTTGGAATTATGAATACTGCTTTGGTGGGCAGGACATCTAGAAGGTCATTTGAGTGCGACTGAAATATTTCATCCGATGGGAAGCGAGTGAGGGCTCCCGATCTCCAGTTCCAGCTTCCTGTGAGAGAAAAAGCAGTTTGGGTAGAGTTTGGATGGTATAGGGGGGTTCACACCAACTGCAGTAGTTAAAAGGCTTCTGCTGCCCCTCAAGGGTTATCACCATAGGAAAAGCAAGAAGGTTGAGCCTCTCATCAAGACATCACAGTTATAAGGAAGGAAAACCAGGCTCCCTCATAGGTTAAGCAGAAGCATAAACGATCTGAGACCAATAAGTAATCGGTCTCCCAAGGCACATGTTACAGTACTGGGGGAACAAAAGGGAAAAGAAAACCGATTAAGACTGGGTGTCTTAGGGTTTCTATTGCTATGATGAAACATCATGACCAAAATCAATGGGTAGGAAAGAGTTTATTTTAGCTCCTAATTCTCAGGTTTGTGTTTCATCATTGAGGGAGTCAGAGCAGGGCAGGATCCTAGAGGCAGGAACTGAAGGAGAGTCCATGGAGGAGTGTTGCTTACTGGCTTGCTCCTCATGGCTTGCTCAGCCTGCTTTCTTATACCAACCTGGACCACCTGCTCAGGGATGGCATCACCCACAGTGAGCTGGGTTCTTCCATACCAATCATTAAGACAATAGCATATAGACTTACCTCTAGGCTAATCTTACAGAGGCATTTCTTATGATTCTCTCTTCTCAGTAACAAATAGAGTTGTGCCAGGTTGGCAACTAGCATACTGGGTGTGTGAACTTATTGAACATATTAGTGATGAAAGACAAAGAGTGTGGAGGAGATGACTGTGATACTTGCTGGAGAAGGGACCCTGGACCCTCTTTTCTCTGATACAAAAGCAACAGAGTAAATGAGAGAAAAGAGATCCACCTTCTAAGGGGGATCCTCTGGATCACTTCTCTATCTCTGTGCTGGGAGCCCCAGTTCTGAACTGTCAGCTCAAGGTCCAGATATTTTGTATAACTCAATCTCTATTTTAAGAATAAACCTTGAACAATGGCAGAAAGGTATCCAAAATCTTCCCCTGTCAACAGAGGAATCCCCTTAATGGATGTTCTCATCCAGGGATGTTCTCTGTCAACATCCCCTTTCCCAGTTCAGAGGTCTTAGATTACAAAGGGGGCTAAGGCCTTTGATAAAACACCCATATGTGATATTTGGTCTATTGGATCAATATTTTGGGCCTCAGCTCTATACCTGGCCTGAGTTGATACTGATACTATTACTTTCTCTAGTGGACAGAGGGGTTGATAAGAAGAGCTGTTGCCACATACATACATGGAGGCAAAACACACATAAAATATCTTTAAAAAGCCAAGGTTCCTACTTAAGCAGAGATCACAATCTCTTTGAGGCTGGAGAAATGTCTCAGCACTTAAAAGTACTGCTGCTTTTGTGGATGACCTGGATTTGGTCCCCGGCACCCACAGGGTGTTTCAAAACCATCTTTCTAGTTCCAGGGGCTCTGACATCCTCTTCTGACCCTGAAGGTATCAAGTCCACATGCTGTACAGATGTACATGCTGGCAAGATACTCATACATGTAATCTTAAAACATCATCATCATCATCATCATCATCACCACCACCATCAACAACAACAACACAAAATGAACAATAAGAAAGGAATGCTGTGCCTGGGTGGGGAACAATGATGGGGATAAAAAGATCCCAACCAACAACCTACATGGAATAATAACAACGAGGTTTACAAGGCCACATGAGAAATTTTTGAAACTTGGCCATAAAGGGGATTTGAAAATCAGTACTCCAGTCTTAGATGGATACAAATAAAACATTTAATACACATTAGGGAAGTTAATATGTAATAGGAAAAGAAGAATGGCCTACAGTATTTCTAAAAAGGCAAAAGGATCAGATGAGAAAAGGGTTAACCATTAACGAGGGACGTGGGACGAAGTGAGACTTTATGAGAGACAGCTGGCCAAACACAGTGAAAACTTACAAAAGGCTGAGGTTTGAAAGGAAGAAGATTCTAGAGGCAGAAATGACGGGAGAAGGGATATTTCACGAGAGAATTCCCTGTCTTAAAATGAGAACAAGAAATAATATCCCACATGACTTTTGCAGAGGATTAAAAGACATTAATAAAATACCCTTTGTCATCTCAAACTGAAGTTCCAGGGCTAACATGGAGAGTTTTGGCTCTGTATGTGCTTTCTTTTCTGCCTTTTCTTGTTCTCAGGGAGTATTTATTCCCTCACGTCCAGAGTCATTTTGATAGAGTGCTAAGGCTCTTGTTAAAATGTGTATTTTTTTTTCTAACCACAGAAAAGGAAAAAAAAATGATTCCAAGGGAATTAAAAGCTTGCCTGAGATTCGAAACAGGAAAAAGCTTGATAATAAAATTATGGGCATAGGTAATCTTAATTCTCTATAGTGTGCCAGGTATTTGGATTTGGCTCTTATTTAGGGCAAGAAATAGTAAATGTGTGAGAGAATTATTGAGAAGGATATAAGTATGAGTTCATATTTTTGATGATTTTATATAATTAAACAAGATTTTTGTCCTAAGAATGAAAAATCAAAGTTTAGTTACTGTTTTATTACTATGGAGAGACATCTGACTAAGGCAACCTTGAAGAAGGAAGACTTTATTTGGGGCTTACAGTTTTAGAGGGTGACTGTGCTGGCTGCTCTTGTGGCAACTTGACAAAAGCTAGAGTCATCGAAAAGGAGGGAACCCCAATTGAGAAAATGCCTCCATAAGATCCAGCAGTTGGGCATTTTCTTAATTAGTGATTGATTGATGGGGAGAACCCAGCCCATTGTGGGTGTTGCCATCCCTGGGCTAGTGGTCTTGGGTTCAATAAGGAGGCTGAGCAAGTCATAAGAAGCAATCCAGTAAGCGGCACCCCTCCAGGGCCTCTGCATCAGCTCCTGCCTCCAGGTTCCTGCCCTTCTTGACTTCCTGTCCTGACTTTCTTTGATGATGAACTGTGATATGCAAGCATAAGCCTGATTAACCCCTTTAGTTCCTTTCATCATGGCATTTCATCACAGCAATAGTAAGCAAGACAGTGCGTTCATGACCATCATAGTGGGGAGCATGGCAGCAGGCAGGCAGGCAGGCAGGCATGGTGTTGGGCCAGTAAATGAGAACTTATATACTTTTTTGGCAAGTGGGGGGACCACAGAAAGAAGGGTAATTGGGCTTCTGAAATTTCAAAACCCATCTCCAGTTATATACCTCCTCCAATGAGGCCACACCTCCCAACCCTTCCCAAGTAGTTCTACCAATTGGGAACCAGGTTTTCAAATGTACCAGAGTGTATGGTGGCCATTCTCATTCAAACCACAGAAAGAACAAGTTAAAGCCAAGTCACAGAAGGTCTGAATATATTGTATAAGGTCTGTGGAGAATGGGACTTGAGGGTGATATATGTTTGATGATAAAGTTATTAAAATTCCTAAGATTATATTGATCTACTTGTGGTAAAATTTGCAATTTTTCCTTGTTGTTAAAATTTTGAGACAGGGGATCACTGTGTAGGCATAGCTACCCTGGAACTCAGTATATGGTCCAGACTGACCCTGATCTTTCAGTCATCTGCTTGCCTCTGACTCTTGAATGCCACCACACCTGGCTCCATGGTACTCTCAATAGATCAAAGTTGCAAACAGGTCAAATATTTACCAGTGAATGAATAAACAAATTGTTGAATATATACACGATGGAACACAGTCCAGCTATGAAAGAGACAATGTGCATGATTTGTGGATGAATCAGTCTCTCTCCCTCTCTCCTCTGTCTCTCTTTCTGTCTCTCTCAGAGACAGGGTCTCTCTTTACAGTCTTGACTATCTTGGGACTCACTTTGTAGTCCAGGCTGGCCTCTGCCTGGATGCTGGTATTAAAGGCATGCACCACTGTGCCCTGCTCTGGAGGAATCTTGAAAGTGGAAGAAAGTTAGACACAAAAAGTCACATATTATATGATTTCACTTATATGAAATATTCAGAATTAATAAATCCACAGAGAGAGAGAACACAGACACCACCAGTGCAGACTTCACTTTGGAGTGATGGGACCACACAGAATTGGCAGATATACCAACACACTGTGACTGTTTGAAATGCACCACAAGGTTAGTCATGAGCGTTTCACCTCTGACATTGCATTCCTATTTAGTCTATTTAATTTAGTCCCTTCAAAAACTGGTTAAATCATAAAGCGTGGCAATGGACTCCCTAAAACTTATAAAGATGTGGTTTGGTGACAGCTGTTGTGCAGTAGTGATCTGTGAGTCCTCTGACCCCAATACCAGCGCTGATGGAGAAATGCAGCTTCCCCTTTCCCCAGAGAAGTGTCCGAGCTGAAGTAGGAGCCACTTTGCCCTGGAGCAAACAAGCTACCTCCTGTGCCTCATTCGTGCACTTGCTGACAGTCCTTTGGTCTTCAAGCAGGACTAAATCTGTGACAGTTTGTCCTTCCTCCTGTCAGGGTTCGAGGTGGTGGTAAAGTTGGCCTCCAGCTGAGATAAGAACTTGCTTGGTTTCTCACTCTGCTCCACTCACTCAGCTGAGAAAGCATCCCCAGTGGCCCATCTAAAAAATGTTTTCTCAGGCTCTGCTTCAAGGAACCCTAATATAGAACAGCATGGGAAAGCCAATAATGGCACATTTTTGAGTATGTGAAATTTATCTCAATAAAGCTATTTACATAAAGAGAAATACCTACTGGCTGGAGTGTAGTTCAGAGGTAGGACACTCACTTAGCTAGTTTATGAGGTCCTGGGTTCAGTGCTCAAAATTGCCACACACACATGCATATAGGCATGCACACACACACACACACACACACACACACACACACACACACACACCCCTACATTATTCATCATTTACAACAACTATTGTTTTTCTTTTTAGGAAGAGTCTCACTTTGTAGCTATGGATAGCCTGGAATCCACTCTGTAGACCAAACTGGACTTGAATTCAGAGATCCACCCACCTCTGCCTCCCAAATGCTGGGATTAAAGGTATATTCCACTATGCTCAGTGACAAGTTTTTATTTTTCTTCTAAAAATCTTACTTCATCTGAGTAATGCATTCCTGAGAATCCCTGATCAGAAGTCAAAGTTGAACATGCAAGTATCACCTACTTAAAGGAGAAACACACTTGTTCCTCAGATCTCAAATGTGTATTTAATTAAAAAAAAAAAAAAGCCCCTGTAAACAATAAATTCTACTGAAATGGCCTCTATAGTCAACCAAGAGCTAATTTGGACTAGAGCATGTTAGCAGACCAAGGCGGTCTTCCTTCATCTAGTGGCTCATGTTTTCTTTGTTACTTCAGAACACAAAGCACTGATACTCAGTGTGGTGGTTTGAATGAGAATGGTTCTCATTAGTTCAAGTTTGAGTGCTGGAGCTGGTGGAGGTGTTGAGGAAGGATGAGGTGTGGCTTTGCTGGCGGTGTCACTGGGGATGGGCTTTGAGGCTCCAAAGCCCTTCCCATTCACCATTCCCATTGGTCCTGTCTGCCTTTTGCCTGTGGAACAAATACGAACCCTCAGCTCCTGCTCCAGCCCCATGCCTTCCTGCCTGCTGCCATGCTCCCCACAGTGACAGTCCGAGACTCACCCTCTGAAACTGTGAGCCCCATTAAATGCTTTCTTCTGTAAGTTGCCTTGGCTATGGTGTTTTGTTATGGCAATAGAAAGATAACTAAGACACTTAGTGTTTACGAAACTTAATCTTTATTGTAAAAAAGGAAACAATATAAACAAAATAATGATGATGCAAATAATGTTCAGGACGATCATCAAAGCAATCGAGCAAGCTGCAGAAAAGCAGGGCAGCTCTTCTCTGCTATTTGCTGCCACCCACAAAAGATGCAGTGTTTAGCTCGCCCTAGAGAGGTGGAGGAAAGCTTTCTACCCTGAGATGGAGGCTTTAGAGGAAGTTTTTTGTTCACATGGGCAACAGTAAGGTGTGTGTATAAGCAGATATGGCTAGACTTGTCTTCACTCCACTGCAATAGAGTCCTGCTCCCGTGCTCTCAACCAAACTAGAAGAGCTCCTGAAACAGTCGGTGCTAAAAAAACAAATCTGGAATTCATAGTTGTCTGTCAAAAATATTGTGAGAAAGTTGGTTGGGAGACAGGGACAGAGGTATCACGGATGGATTCTGTAGGGACACACAGTCCTCAAGGGTTAGCATCATTCTCTCGGCAGAAATGAAGGGACAGTCCCTGAGGTCAGTTTGGGAAGAAAGACAACAAACACCTAAATGTCTACTAAGAAGACGTGAGCATGTTCACTTTCTGCACTGTCAGGCTGCTGGGGTGGGGGTGGGGGGAATGTGAAAGACATGAATTCCTCATCCTGATGCAGGAAGCTGGTGGGTATCACGCCTGTCTAGTTTGTGTTGACCTCATCATGTACCACAGAACAGTGGGTTTGCAGGAAGTTGAGCAGGGGTAGCCTAGAGAGGTTCTCCAGAGATGTAGGATGTTCCAAATGGCTCCCAAAACCCCAACTCCGCCATGTATGGATGTCCTCAGGTTAGGAAGGAGATGGGCTCTTTGTCATGTCACCCCGCTCTTGGTCTGGTGTATCCTCTTCTTTCTGCTCCAACTTGAAGTTCTGTGAACAAGGTCATAGGTGAAGCCTGACCCTGTATTTGTCCAATTATAGTTTTGAGGCAGTTAGGGGTTCCAAAGGCAGGCAAAACCCTATGTGTTACATCTTATTGTACATCTCTGAAGAAATCATCTACTTTTTCTATTGTACCTGAAACTGGGCCTGACTTACCTCAAGCTCCTGTAAAACCTCATCCATGAAGTCCTGGGAACTTTCTTTGTAAGCTACAGCTAATCGAATAGCATCGTTGAAGAGCTGAAGGTGAGGCAGAAACGGTGGAAGTGTAGCTGTGGACCCCGTCTTTATAACCTGCAGTCTCACCCCTCACTGGCACCCTCTTATCACCCTAGTCCCACAGGCAGTGGATTGTCTCACCACATTTGGTCCTCCCAACCTCTCTCCTTTGCTGCACCCAGCCACGCCCTCTCCTTGCCTCCTCCTTCCTCTCCTCTCCTCCCCGAGATTCCAGGACTCCTAAGCCACTTGAGCAGACTGCCTCTGGGCTGCCATTACCTTCACAACATTGGTACCATCAGCAGCTGAGACAAAGTAAAGGGGTAGGGAGAACTTCTTGGCAAAACTGAAATTCTTTTGAGTCATCTGTATGTCTGCTGCAGAAAGAAGCAGGGCACTGGCTTGTCTACCCAGGCACAGAGAAGAGTTTGGAGGCAGGGTCAGTGGAGGCTCTGGGCTTGAGTGGGGAAGGGACTGTCAGGGACTGCCCTCGAAATGGGTAACAGGGGTCTGTGTCGTGGGAGGAAAGGGTCTTGCTGCTGGCCTCCTTATTAGAAAGGGAGTGTTTTGGGAAGGAAAAACAAAGGCTGCCCATTCTTTGAAAGAAGGAAATGTATGGTCCGTCCCCGGGAAATTCCTGTCACCCAGGTGCAGGGATGGCCCCACCATCAATTTTATTGGCCACCAGGATGCATGGGATCTCCGGCCTGAACTCCCGAAGTTCTGCATACCAGGTACCCAGGTTCTTATAGGTGATTTTCCTCTGGACATCAAATACCTACAGAAGGTAGAAGACAATTGTGTCAAAGTACTTTATCAGTTCCAGACAACACACACCCAAACAGGTGTATACAAATTCAGACCAGCACCTTCAGAACAGGGCCAGAGAGAAACTAATGGGCATGCATCACAAGTGGAAGTCAGTCTCAGACAGAAAAGAGGTAAGTTCAGATACAAATGCCAGAGCAGGACTGAAACAAAAATGGCTGACCCCCTGTGTGTGTGTGCGTGTGTGAGAGACTTCTGGTTCCATTCTTTCATTTGCCTTATTTTACATTCTTTTATTTAGTACCTTTGTTACTAGAATTCAGACTTTTAAGTTCTCAAGGGCTTTTGTGCTTCAAGGACTGTGGGGAACAGGTGCTGAGTCCCTTCCTTCCATGACCCCTCTGCTGTCGTCCTCTCTGTGCACACACCTCTGTCTGACTATGTGCTGCCAGTACTCAGAGTCCTGTGCAGGCACACAGGAAAAAGTAACAATGAAACATCAGAGGAGGCTGCACAGAGACAGTGGCATCTAAGCAGAGACTGGACCACTAGCAACATATCTGTTGAATGGGTATAAACTGCAGAGAGTTGAGGAAAGTGCAGGTGGGTGGGGGATGGTGAGCAGAATGGACCAGTCTTGTGCACCCTTTTTGTGGCACTCCTTATGGATGAGAGGATGGTGAGCAGAATGGACCAGTCTCCTTATGGATAAGAGGATGGTTAGCAGAATGGACCAGTCTATGGATGAGAGGATGGTGAGCAGAATGAACCGGTGTCCTTATGGATGAGCAGTGGTGTGCTTATCGTAGGAGGTGGGGCTAGGAGGGAGGTGGTGTCAGATGCTGTAAAGTTTGCCAGGGAAAACTTATATTGTGTAGCCAGACTCTCAACAATGGCGTCAACTTGTGTTCTTATCAGAGCTGTAGCACCTGCTTCCTTCGTGACTAGGGCCAGAATGATTTACAGAGCTGTCCCAACAATATGACATCTACCTGGGACTGTTTACAGACGCAGTCTTGAGGTCTAGTTGCCATTCTGTAAGCTAGTCCACATCAACTCTTACTGACAGTGTCCTTACTTGGTGCCAGTCCCTAGGGTTCCTAATTCAGAGAACTAGACTATGGGACTGGGGTAGCTCAGGGGTAGAATGCATACACGTATGCACAAAATCAGCCCTGTTTACTCCCTAGTACCAAACCCAATCAAAACCAAACCGAATCAAACCTCAAATCAGCCTACTGACTCATGTGTCACAGATGCTTGGTATTCATGAAAATGTCTTATCTGTGGATCAAAAGAAAAACATATTCCTTCTCAGCATGTAAGAGTGGTGGCCTAGAAAGTGAGCCTGGGAGCTCAGAGGCAGGAACTCCCAGGACACAGAGTTTTAGAGTCTCACTAGAGCCCTATGCACAAGTGACTTCTGGGGACTTTTGTGCAGCCTATCACCTAGGCCAGGTAACTATCCTAGATAGCACAGTGAGAGCCTGTGAGGAAGGTGAGGGCTGGTCTGAGAGGGAAAGGCCTTTCAGAAGCTGTGGGCAATAGCTGAGGTGCCCTTGAAGTTTCCCTGTGGGTGAGCTCCTGCAGTAACCAGCGATGGCCCTGCCTCAGCCATGTTTTCTTTGAACACTGAATGGCTAGGGGAGCCCAGCTTCTGTGCTGTCTTTTATCTGCCCCCATCTGAGGACAGCGTCTCTGGCACATTCTTTTCTAGAAGCTATGGGGTGGACCATCTGGGTGGCCCTAAACAACCCTCTGCTACACATCTATATTTGGGAGTGGGGCTGAGGACCATTGACCTCTGTCTCCTTACTCCTCAGGCCAGATTGCCCAGCGCCGGTTTTTTTTTTTTTTTTTTTAACTGCCTGGCGGGTTTCATACCATGATGCAGGCGTGAGCCTTGTGGTAGTAGGAGGCGTGCATGCTCTGGAACCGCTCCTGGCCTGCTGTATCCCAGAAGTCTGCAACAAGAACACAACTCTGTCTGCCCAATGGGGTTGAGGGGCAGGGAGACCCCAAATGTGCCGTGCATTTCCAAGCAGGTCTCTGTATAGAAACCTGAGTGTACTGTGAGACGTGTGTATGCAGTGGTGTGTGGAGGACAGCAGAACCAGGAAGAAGGACAGTGCAGATGGGGAATCCCAGAGGGAGGGCGGAGTGCAGGTGCCCCTTGTCCCCACACTCAAGATGGGATTCTTCATGATCTAAATTTCCACAGACGGTGGACAGTCAGGATATATGACCTGGTGACCACAAAGGAATGTCATGTCCTACATTTAAGAAGTGGTGAGGCTACAGATGTATCTATTTATACTAAGCTGAATGTTGATCCCTGCACTGAGAAGTTTACCCCCGTCAATGGCCTCTGTGCTCCTTTCAGTCTGGCAGAAACAGTCTTTCAGTGTCTGCTTCTCTAAATCCTGACCTGCACACCAGTCCTGGCCTGGGTGCTGTGAGGCTGTATGTCCTTGTGTACCCCCTTTTCTGCTTCCTGACTTCCAATTTTTCTTCTTTCACTCTCTCCCACGAACGAACCTCCTTCCTTTTCCTATCCCCTCCTGCACCCACCCCCACTCAGCGTGGCCTGAGGCCCATGCTGCTCACCCACAAGGATGGTCTTGCCGTCTACTGTGGCTGTGTGCTTATACAGAGTCAGCGCATATGTGGACAGTTGCTGTGGCTGGCTGGATCAGGTTAAGGATCGGAGGTGACTGAACAGAGGCGAGCAAAGGGGGGTGTGGGAAACAGGTCCTCTTCTTACTTAGTTTTTCTTTCATTTTTGAGGCAGGTCTCACTATGTAGTCCGGGCTGGCCTGGCACTCACTATGTAGACCAGGCTGGCCTTGAACTCACAGAGCTCTGCCTGGGATTACAGGTGTGTGCCATCACGCCTGGTTCTTTTCTGTTGAGACAGGTTTTCCAATGTAGCCTCTAACGTGGATATCCTGACTTTGTCCTCTTTATAAAGAAGTCAGATTTCAAGTTGAATAAATTCTACAGACAGACAGAGGTAGCTTCAGTGGCACAAGGTCTATGGAAGGGTCTCGAAGCCTGTCCTGGAGACCTGAGTGTGAGGTCACGTGGAGCGGGATTTTACAGAGAAGCGGTGTCACGATGCTCTAAAGTGTGACTGTGGATGCTTTGAGACTTTCACAGACAGAGTTCTAATAGGCTAGAGCATCATGACTGTCCCACGGTAGAAACCACCGACAGGCCAGGCAGCTGACAAAGCATTTACAAATGGAAGTTCATGTGTATGTGTGAAACACTAACAAAATTCCTGGGGAACAGCATCTTGTGAAGCTGAAATATGCTGGACAGTTTAATGAGCCACGCTGAATCAACACAAGTGGGCTTTGTATACAGTGGATGGCACAAGTGTCTGGGGCTATGGTCAGGGAGAGAGTAATTGGCTCTGCAGTTCTCCCATGTAGCCCTCAGGGGTCCACTTGGGGAACTTTTAAAAGATGCTCTAAGTTGCAGCCTCTTACTCTAAATCTGTAGGACACAACAGCTCAGAGGATGAGGGTAAAGCTGATACCCCACGATTTATAAAGCTTCTTTCTATTGAAGGAATAAGTTTTAGGCTCCAAGGAGAGAGGTTAAATAATTTACCCAAGGTCAGACCTAGTAATGAGGAGGCAAACTTTGTATCCAGGCATCTGATCCAGACTAATGCGTCTGCTATTCTTCCTGCCTTCCCGGTAGAAAGCAAGTTTCTGGCAGCAGCAGCCTGGATTGTATGGTGTGGTTTGGATCAACCAGTGAGGAGCCAGTGTGAAGGAAACCCACTGGTCTTCCCTGGGCCACTGGACTGGAGGTTATGAAGCATGAGAGTGGGAAAAGCCACAGGAACAAAGGACACTGCAAGCCTTTAAGGATACAATCCATCCATGAGAAACCTCTCCATGAGTCTGTAAGGGAAATGTGTGAGGTCACAGGTCATGTACCATCTCTAGCTTTTTGTCCCTACTTTGTCACCCCCTGAGCTGACAACTTGGAAGCGACCTGAGGCTTCCTATCTCTTGCCAACTCTCTGTCACACAGTTTCTGGTCAAGCTTGGGCCATGGGAATCACTAATACCAAGCCCCCAGAGCCAGACCACTGGCATCAACCCAATGGTCAGTCTGCATCACTTCCATCTCAGACTGCTACACACAGAATTACCCCTGCCTGTGTACGGGAAAACCGGGGCCCAGAAGACTGTATTCTTCATCCAGTATTCATCTTCCCAAGGCTCTGCCATTACTTAGGGCTTTGCTCAAATGTCATCTGAGCAGGATGGTGACTGTAATAGGTAAGAAGTCCCACCCAGCTTGTACTCCTTCATCCCTCTCTGTCTGCACAGAGCTCAACACGAACATTAAGTTACTGCAGTGATGCTATCAATCAGAATGGAATGCATGATGGAACAGTTTGTGAATCTTTAGTCTACTGCTACCTCCCCATGTCCAAGGCAGTGCACTGGTGCCCAGTCAATATTTGAATACATGAATGTGCATAGCTAATAAGCTTAATTTAGTATGTAGTTTGCAGCCATGGGACAGCCCTGAAACCTTGTTATTATAACCACTGACTATCAATCAGTCTATATAGTAAATCTACACAGAAAACAACATAACAAACCTTGTACCTCCCTGAAAGACATTAAAATCACGCACGCACGCACGCACGCACGCACGCACACACGTATATGGAACAGCATATATACATTTTAAATAAGAACAAAAACAAGATTTTAACACTCCTATGGTGGATAATTTCAAACGTCAACATGATGAGGTTTGGAATCACCTGGGAGAGGGCCTCTGGGCACAGACATACTGAAAACTGGCAGAGAACTCCTGAGTCCCACTGAAACTGAACAAGGTCTTCTCACCCACCAACCTTCCTCTAGACACAGAGTCTACTGCAGTCTCTCTCTAACATTCTGCTTAAGGTATGAAAGGGGTGGGAACTACTTGTCTTCAAAATGTCCTAGAGGCCAGAACTGTGTTAGTCTTTTGATGTTCTGTTAGCTACTTGGATTTTTTAAAAACTGCATTAAGTTAGGTTAGTGCTGACTTGGGCCTTCCCTGGACTTCACACCAGTCCACATTTCCCTAAAGGTCTATCAATTATTAAGCCAATAACTGGTCTCCCCTTGCTTGACACTTCTGTTCTCTGTGTGGACAAAGGGCTGCTATTTACTGGGTAATCTTCCAAATCCTTACTTTGCATGTGATATTGTTGAGGTTAGAGCAACTGTAAAATACTACAGCCGAGCGTCAATGTAAGACAGAGAAATGAATGTCAGTTCAGGAAGCTGGTGCCAAACTAGCAAGGCCCCTGGGAAGCATCATCGCTCTCTGAGTCTGACATAGAGTGTGAGGTGATCTGCGGACTCAGGGGGTGGGAGACTAAAGTGGACATTTACACAGGAGCAACTCTCCCTTCATCCTTTGAAGGCAGAAACGAGCATGTACTCTCAGCACCCCACCCTGAATGGGTGAGAGGCAGGATGCATAAGCTGAAAGGAGTGCAGATCTCCATGTGGAGATGTCTATGCCTGCATAGGCAGGCACTGTGCAGAATAATCCAGTCATTTACACCATTGGAGTAATCGTTCAACCTCAGGGCATCCCTCCAAGGAAGCATCTTTCCTGCCTTTATTCTCCCTGTCCTGCTCTGCTCCATCCTACTGCGCTGCTCCAGGTACCCAACCTCACGTGGGCAGTAATATCTCACTTGCTACCCCCCAACCTCATGAGGGTAGTAATATCCCACTTGCTACCCCTCTACTAGACCAGTAATCTCCAGGGTGATCCACTCAACAGCTCCTGCAAGGACTCAGAAGGCTCCCTGATTTTATCTCTCTGACTTTCTCCCATTTCCTCCTGAACACAGTTACTGACATGATTCTGATGTCTGCCCATGCACACCTGGGCTCCAGTCAAGGCCTCCCCCCCCGCCCCCCGCCTGCTCACAGAAACCACATACACTCTCTTTACCTCTGGAAGACTTTTCTAATCTACCCAAAGCTGATCTGGGATTGATTTTCCTTCCCTGATTTTCTGACGTACTTGGACTTGCCCACCGCACTGTCCCCCAGACAGATGATCTTCACGCTCTCATGAGCGTCGTGCTTCTCCTGGTCCAGCTCACAGTGCTTGCTTCTGTCCCCTGCCATTAGCTCTTGTCCGTAGACAAGTGCCAGCCCTGGAGTCTTGTCACTGTCTGGAAAAGTCAACAAGAGTCCACTGTTAGAGGTGAGAACTCTCCTCAACTGAATCTACTTTCTTCTTTTTCCTGAACAGCTGATGAGAGAGAACCCAAGGACACATATCCTAACAACTTCCACACACACATCCAGCCACCATGTGCTGAGCCTGAGGGCTCTGCCTCTGTCTCTAGAGTCTCCTGTCATTTCCCAATGCAGGTATGTTTGGGCCACACACCTCTCTTCCTACCTTCCATTCTAGATTTTATAAGTTCATCATATATGACTTCTTACTTGTGAAACACAAGCAACAAACATCAACAAAGAGTGCCCAAGGCACACGGGAATCTGATATTTGGTAAAAACAAGCAGATGCAAACCATACAATCTATGATGCCTGACCCATATTCACCATCACCTTCCTTTCTCTGTCCCCCTGTTGCCATCAGCATCTGCCTCGAAGTCCCTTCACCTTGGTAAATCCTCAAAAAAAATTTTTTTTTGCAGGTGTTCTTTTTAAACCTCTAGTACAGTGGCTTTCAGCCTCTCTAATGCTGCGTGCGACCCTTTAATATAGTTAGTAGCTCATGGGGTGGTGACTTCCTCAACCATAAAATTATTCCGGTTGCTACTTCATAACCGTAATTTTGTTACTGTTATGAATAGTAATGAAAATATCTGTGTTTCCTGATGGCCTTAGGTGAGCTCTGTGAAGACTCCCAAAAGGTTAAGAACTACAGCGATACCTTACTCGATTCCTAAATGTAGATGATACAAACGATACCGTGTCAAGATTTTGCTCTGCACTGCCTAAACTCGGATATTTAACTGTTCATGAGTTTTGTAAATAGGAGACTAGGGCATCTAGGAACCTTACACGTTAAACGTCAACACTACGTTAGTTCTGTGCACACTTCTCGTATTCCCACAAGTAAAAGACAGGACTACTACCTAGTGTCAACACCGGTGCGTAACATCATCTCCAGCCTGGTCCACTCTCTTCATAATCAAATACGACTTGGCAAACACTGCTTCGAATGTACAATAATCCAGACTCTTTGCCAGCTGGGCGCACTGCAATTACACCACAGCTTGTACAGGGAGTGGTCCCTTCGAAAGCCAAACCCCGACTATCGACTCACAATGGAAGCCCTCAGTGACTGTCACTGTCTTCACGCTTTACGGGGTCAAACTCTCTTTCGTGTGACAAACGTTTTTAGGCGCCCACCAGGCCTAACCACCATCTCCCGTAAAGGACCCACGATCTGCGGTCGAGTCTCGGCCGGGTCTCCGCCTTCCCTCCGCCCCACCTCTCGGGCGGGTTCCCCAGGCACTTTCGGCTTCGCGAAGGCTTAGAGGGACCCGGGACACCGCAGATGCGCTCGCCCACCACAGCCCCTGGACCGCAAAGGCAGCCGGCTTACCTGCTTACAGGAGACGGTAGTCGGGTAGCCGCTCGGTCGCGTCTCTGCCGCTGCTACGCGACCGCACCAGGACCCCGAGCAGGGCTGTCCCTCAATGGCCCGAAGGACCCCAGCGAGGCGCGGGCTGGCTAGCGAAGTGCCTGTCCGTCTGGCACCTTCCAGGATGCACATCTGTTCCACTGACCAGGGGCTGACAGAGTGGGTGCACTGGGCTACTGGCCTGGGCTGGGCGTGGGGACCGCAGATTAGAGAGGCATCTGACCAGGTTGCTGCAGTATGTGATGCCTTGATAGGATAAACCTAAATAAATTTCTCAACTTTTTTCCCCCATCAATTTATTCATCACTGCCCCTCCCACCCGACTCCCTCACACAATCTTTTCCTCCATCCCCTCCTTTTCTCTGAGAGGCTCCCATCTCCCACCTCCTTGGATATTTCCCAACCCTGGCACACCAAGTCTCCGTGGGGCTAGGTGCTTCCTTTCCCACTGCTGCCAGATAAGGCAGCCCAACCAGGGGAATGGATTCCACAGACAAGCGACAGCTTTAGGGATAGCCCCCCTCCAGTTGCTGGGGGAACCACATAAAGACTGAGCTTCACAGCTACTGTGTGTTGTGTGTTCAACCTTGTATGCTCTTTGGTTGGCGGTTCCTGAGAACTCCCGAGGGTCCAGGTTAGTTGACTCTGTTGGTCTTCCTGTGGAGTTCCTATCCCCCTTGGGGCCCAAGGGGGATCATTCCCCCAACTCTTTCATAAGGATCTCTGAGCTCTTTCTTAACCTGTGGTCTGTCACTATTCTATTTATTCAGTCCTATGAATGTGTGGGTTGTGGAAAAAATTGATAACGGTATAAAGTCTCTGAACAGCAATTGAATGGAAATAAAAAGGAACTAAAAAGTAAGCACATGACTGCTCCAGGTATGGTGGAGAAAGTTTATTGTAGATAGAAGGGAGAACATGGCCAGAGGCAGGGACATCTGGGGGAGTCCAGAGTGAACATGACCCTGAGGCTGGCCGTGTGAGGAGAGGAAGGAGTGAGTAGCCAGGAGGTCAGGAGAGGCTAGTAAAGGCTAGACAAAAGGACTGGGTAAAAAAAAAAAAAAGTCTGGGTTATATAGGGAGGGGCAACTGGGGAAAAATGCCCCTCCCCCCAGCCCTTGGGCTGGAGTAGTTTAGTGTAGGGGCAGGAGATGCTAGCCCTACCCTCTAACAGGTAGTGATTGGGGATGCTGGGAGAACCCAGGTCTGCATTGATATGTTAAATAGGCACTTCAGTTAGCCATTTGCTTGAGACCTGACAGCAGTGATCAAAAATTATTTCATAATAAAAAATGTAATGTATCCGTGGTGTTTCTGGGAGGCTTCTCTTTGTGGACTCTTTTGGATTTACCTCAGTTTTACTTCTGAACACATCACGCTGGTGCTACACTGCCATACAGAGTCCAGAACACTGCCTGATATACTCTCCGTTCAAAGCCATTGTGCTATGAACCTTGGAGTGTTTTACTGTACATGTAAAATATAATGGTTTAATTTCAGGAAGCAAAAGTCCCTGCTACCAGCATTTCAACCAGCATTTATCAGATTAGTATATCTTTGGATTGTATCGTGTTAACATATTTGGTTTTAGAAATTGGTGTTTTTGAGTTGTTGACTTGAGTTTCATTTGAAAAAAAAAACACACTAAATTTTGGCTTGGGATGAGGACAACATTTCCAACAAATTTTGAGATTACTCTATAAACATACATCTGCTGCTTTGTGGCATACCAGCATTCTCAGCATTAATTATATCTCAACTATGAAATCAGCTATGAAAAATGTAGCATCAAATGTTCAGCCAAGATTTAATATTTTATTAAATAAAGCACATCTAGACTTTGCTTTTGTCTTAAATAAATGGCAAAATGAGATGCATATCAAGGAATTGTAAAATAAAATTAAAATAAAATTCTATATAGTTTATAATGTTTGAGTTGTATATCTATATTATATACCTATATATCTGGGTTCACCTAAAATTTCTGGGGTGAAAGGAGCCATGAGCAGAAAGCATTTAAGAAGCTTTGGCCTAGATGACCTCATGTGGGCAGAAATTAGGAGAGGACCCCCACCCTGCCCCCAGTGCAGTTACAAGTTTACCTGGCAGATATTTATGAACGGAACCCTTATGCTATGAACTTCCTAAGACTAGCTGCAACTGAGTCCTCCTAGAGTAACTGATGGGGTTGTGAGACTGCTGTCAGGTCCCAGAGAAGGCTGGAGGATTGGATCAGATGCAACAGAGCAGGGCAGACAGCATACATGGACATTTGGGCTAGAAAGCCTTTGTAAATCAAAAGCTTGAGAGAAAGATGGAGAATAGTTTCAACTGAGTCAGAAGAAACACCTGACCACCCAGTGGCTCCATTTTTATCCTGAGATCAGGGTGCTCCTTAGAGATTAAGGGAAGGAGCCCACGACCAGGTCTATGTTTTTGGATCCTATTAGAAGCTGCTGGGTTGAAAAACATTTAAAGGCAAAATTTCCAGGGAGGTGTGATGTCAAGGATGATTTAGACATCTGGTAATAGTATCTTTCTTCTGGTTACTTGCTACTTGTAACATTAGAGGGAGGTGTAGCAGTACCCAAATAATGACTCCTCAAACTGATACTGACAGCTGCAGTATGCTCCTTCCTACCTGTCCCAATGTTCTTCATTTCCGAATGAAAGACACACACACACACACACACACACACACACACACACACACACACACACACACACAGGCTTTATATTTTGATATGCCTAAAACGGCTCAATGGTTGGGCTACTCCTTAACCTCCAGGTGGCT
The DNA here is from genome assembly GCF_011762505.2 of Arvicanthis niloticus. Taxonomy (NCBI): domain Eukaryota; kingdom Metazoa; phylum Chordata; class Mammalia; order Rodentia; family Muridae; genus Arvicanthis; species Arvicanthis niloticus. The sequence goes on from NC_047670.1 coordinate 64,236,357, forward strand.
AATCCACTTCCCTCCAATATTCCTGACTTATTACTTACTAAAACCTATATTCCATCTTGGCTGCCCTAGACCCAGACGTGCAGCCCTCTTGGGCTGTGTTCCCCCAGCTCCTATATGGTGGCTATGCTGTCCCGCATCTCTTAGGTGACTATATCTTCTAATTCCTCTCAAGTAGCACCACTCCTTAAGGACCAAGTATTCAAATAAATATATAAGCTTATGGGGGACATTTTTATTCAAACCACCACAGATATCAATGGGCTAATATTTGCCAATGATTTGGATAACAGGAAACGTCTTCGCACCTACAAAAGCTAAAGTGTGAGCATTTATAGCATCTAATGTAAAAGAAAGCAAGGGGAGATGAAGAGATGGCTCAGAGGTTAAGAGCACTCACTCTCCTGGAGGACCTGGGTTCTATTCCTGCCACCCACCTGACACCCTACAATTGTCTACAACTCCAGTTTCAGTGGGGGACCCAAGACCCTTTTCTGGCCTCTGAATGCACCAGGTATACATGTGGTATAGAGACATACATGCAGGCAAACCACTTATGCATGTAAAAGTAAATGGGGACACCACAATGTGAATGGTGGAATCATATTATCTGATGGCTATCATGGCAATCGCATTGGATCATTGTGTCAGAACAGCACTCCCATGTGACATCACAGGACTCCTTGTGATGTCACAAAGGGAAAGTGATATAACTCAAGGCTCCATTGTGCCACCATGTGATGTTGTGATACCGCAGAACTCCTGTGATATTGCAATACCCCATGGACACCAGAATGTCCACTATGACAGTATAGTGCCTCATAATGTGCTTCTGTGCATCATCACATGCATCATACCCTCATAGTGCTCCACTGTCCCATTGGATCAGTACAATATTCTACTGTTCCATTGGATCAATACAATGCTTCATTGTTCCATTGGATCAGTACAATATTCCATTGTTCCATTGGATCAATACAATGCTCCATTGTTCCATTGGATCAGTACAATATTCCATTGTTCCATTGGATCAATACAATGCTCCATTGTTCCATTGGATCAGTACAATATTCCATTGTTCCATTGGATCAGTACAATATTCCATTGTTTCATTGGATCAATACAATGCTCCATTGTTCCAGTACAATACTCTGAAGTGGAAACTTAAGGGTTCTTTGGAAAGTCAGCTGTGTTGGATGGCAATTTGCTTGGGCAAACACGTGAAGGAGTGTTTTCCTGAAGTGGACACGGGCGTGAAAGGCTAAGGCAGACTTTTGAAGAAACGTTTAGCTGAAGCAGACACAGGTGAAAGGATGTTCTGCTAAAGCAGACACATGAAAGGACACGTGATGAGGATTCTTTGCTAACACACATGTATTGGTCTGCCTTACATTGTGCAGTTCATTTGTTGGAACTCCGTAAAGAGAAATGCACCAAAAAGCTTCTGGTGGTATGTTGCAGTTTCTTGCTGCTTCTGTGGAATCTGGCTGATTTGCAGAGCGATATCAGTTGAGACAGAGACACATGCTCCGTGGTGACCCGTGAAGGACATGTGATGTTTGGAGAGTATAAATAGAACTGGACGGACAGTGAAGGAGACAGAGCTTGGCTTGCTGGTACAGCTAGCTGTACAGTGTCTGTGGGTCTCAAGTCTTCCCTGAGAGGCACAGTGAGAACTTCTCCTGGCATCACTCCTGGTCCCTTCTACTGAGGCCTAGCTGTCTCTGCTAAGTCATGCCACTGCTGCTGATTCATGTCTGCTATCCTGACTCTACTGAACTGGACTGCTGGTGTATCTGTGAAGGGTTTGCAAGTGGATCGAGCTGCTGCTGCCACCCTGTGAACTGAACCACTGACTTCCTGACAACACAGATGGGAGTTGCTCCAAAGAACCTTTCTAAACAGCTCCACTTCCCTGTATCTTTTCTTTTCCACTACCTCTGGTAGGTGAGGGCTACAAGGGAGGTTAAAGCATTTAAGAACCATCATTAAAAATAGGTTTTGAAAAAATAATAAAATTACAATACTCCATTGAATCATCACCATGTGATTGTGGCACGACGATGCTGAATTATACCGTCCCAACCTTAAATTATGACATCACAGTGCACCATTGTCCCACCAACTGAACTGGGAGATCTTAAATCATGATCGTGACACAGGAGAACCCGATCATAACATCCGATGTTTCCTTATAATGTCACAATCTTCGAATACTATGTTACAGAGCTTTACTGTGACACCGTAAAGTGAGTTTTGGTTTCTCAGTGCTGGGCACGGTGCTATTACATTCCCTAATTCTCAGGAAACTGTGGTAGAAAGATGGAGAGTTTTAGGGTCATAGAGAAGGATCCTTTTCAAAACAAAAATGGAAAACAGACTGGAGATTATCTTTGAAGTGTGCCTGTCTGGCACGCTTGAATCCTTGGGGTTCAATCGTGCACAATGGAGGCGGGAGGTTTTGGAGTTCAAGGTCATCCTTAGCCATATAGTGAGTTGCAGAGGAGACCTTATTAAAAAATTAAAGAAAGAAAAAAAGAAGATAGTAAGAAGTAGTTGAACCCTTGGGTTTCTGCCTAAGCACCAGTGCTCTCCAGTAATAGAAGTATGAGATCGTAATTTACAGTTTTTTTTTTTTTTGCACTGTTTAATGTTTATGTGTGTTGGATACTATTGTAAGCTTATTAAACGTTTATTAACGGCTTTGGTTGTCTCTCACTCCTGTCTCTATCTCTGCCCTTGTAGCAGAGTATTTCCCCCACTACAGTTTACAAGAAACTCGGTAATTTGGGAGGAGCTAATATGGGAGGAGTAGGGAGAGGAAGAGGAGGAGCTAGGGAGAAAGAGATGTAGGAGTCATCGAGGACCACTCAGGTCCTCAATGGCAGTCCTGGGTATAAGCAACCTTATATCTAGGTTAGGTAATTGGTTAACACTTCTAAGTGTGTGGGCATCTTGTTAATTGAGCATTTCCAGATATATAAAGCCATTGGATACTCTTTAAGCATTAGAGTCTCATTTCTACCGGGTACTGTGTGGATGGCAGGATGGTCTGGGCTCAGCCAAGTATTATGGAGACAGCGTGGTAGATTGGCAGAACCATCTCCCACACTGGCATCTTGTGGGTGACAGGGTTGGTGCTTCTGGCCTGCCTGAGCTGGCGGCCTGGGCCAAGCAGTGGCGTGCTCCCCGGGTGCCACCATTTTAATTATTAACCGTAACATGCCTTTTTATCTATCTCCCTCTCTTTCTACCACTTTCTCTACTTTTTTTCACCCCGCCCCATGTGTATGTGTGTATATATTGGATGATCGTGTGTGTGGTTGCCCACACAAAGGGTTGGGGGTAGTGGAGGCCAGACATTGACATTAGTGGCTTGTCAAACTGTGTGTGTGTGTGTGTGTGTGTGTGTGTGTGTGTGAGAGAGAGAGAGAGAGAGAGAGAGAGAGAGAGAGAGAGAGAGAAAACTTAGCTCATGAGACTTGTAAGATAAGCACTTCTCCCTGTTAAGTCATCTTTCCAGTGCTCAGTCTTATTTTTTGAGACAGACTTTCTTGCTGAACCTGTAGCTCAGAATTTTAGCTGGACTGGATGCCACTGAGTCCCCAGAATCTACCTGTTTTGGTTCCTGTCTTAGTTACGGTTTTACTGTTGTGAACAGACACCATGACCAAAGCAACTCTTATAAGGTCAAGATTTAATTGGGGCTGGTTTACAGGTTCAGAGGTTCAATTCATTATCATCAAGACAGGAGCATGGCAGTGTCTAGGCAGGCATGGTGTAGGGGGAGCTGAGAGTTCTACATCTTCATCTGAAGTCTGCTAGCAGAATACAGGCTGCTAGGATGAGGGTATTAAAGCCCTCCCCACCCCACCCCCCAGTGACACATCTACTCCAACAAGGCCACGTCTACCAATAGTGCCACCCCCTGGGCCAAGCATGTGCAAACCATCACAGTTCCCAAGTGCTGGTTTCAGGCATGTGTTGTCACACCTAGCTGTCAATCTGTATTCATGCTTGCAAGGCAAACACTACCCAATGAGCAGTCTCCCCAGATCTCATTAATTGATTAAATGATAATAACCCTACGAGGCAGCTGTTACTATTTTTATCCAAAATAGGAGATAATCGAGGCACAAGAGTGTGGATAACTTGTCTAGCAGGCAGTGAATGGTTCCCCAGGGAAACTGACTCAAGCCTTCTTTCTTTCAATGAGACGAGCATGGTGGCTGCAATGTTCTTAGCAGTGAAAAGGAAAGACACAGAAATGTTGTGTGGATGAGGTCTGATGATTCTCTGAAGTCGGGACTGAAATGGGGCACTGTGGCAGTTAACCACAAAGGGAGGACAAGACTGCCCGTTTAGGTTCTGTGATGACTAGTTTTATGTCAGCTTGACATAAAGCTACAGTCATCTTTGAGGAGGGGAACAAATGCCTCCATTAGATTGGGCTGTAGACAAGGCTGTCTGGCATCTCTTAATTAGTGGTTGATGTGTATGAAAATGTAAGCAATATTCACCCTTTCTTTCCCGTTTCTTTTGGCATGTTAGTAGCTACCTTGAGGACTACAGGGCCTCAAGATTAACAGCAGTGTACCACTAGGTGGTGGTAGAGCCTAAGAACAGTAGTTCACTGTCAGCTGCTTTTACAGATTGGTAAAAGTACAAAATAATTCAGGGATTTATATTCTGATGTTAACCCTTTCCCCTGGGTCTCCTATATTCCAAGCCAGTCTCAGACTAGTAATGTGGATGAGGATGACCTTGAACTTCTGATCTTCCTGCTTCACCCTCCCTAGTGGGATTGCAGATGGGTGTCCTGCTGGTTTTGCCATTCTAATAGAAGAATGGGAATCTGTGCCATCAGAGATGTTACAACTCTGGCCAGATGGCCCCAATTTTATTATAACCCTGGTTATAAATAAAGATGCCAGCTCTGATGCCTGGGAACAAAACCTCCATCCATTTGATACTTGCCCAACATGGTTTCTGTCCAAATGTTCTGGCATTAAGCCCATTCTTCTCCAGAAATCTCATTCACCATTCTTCTGAGGTCTGGGAGTCTAAATGGGCCAGAGTTGAGGTTGAAGTGGGGAAGCAGGACCCAAGAGAAACTCTCTTCCACCAGCCAGCAAGAGAATGTGATACTGAGGGCAACGCTACAGGGTGGTCATTGGCATTTTTTTTTTCTTACGGAGGAACATGATGTTTTTGTTCTATTTATGCTCCAGAAAATGGTAAGCATTGTGGATGTTTATCTGCTTGATTTTGAGAGAAAAAATCTCTCATAGCCCAGGCTTGCTTAGAACTTGAGGTGCAGCTAAGGCTGACCTTAAGCTCCCAGTCTTTCTGCCTTCACCTCTTCAGGGATGGGAACACAGGTGTGCATCACGACACCCTTGGCTGTTGGATTTTTGTTTTGAGACAGGGTCTCCCTGTGTAATCCTGGATGGCTTAGAACTCACTACTGCAAGAAACAAAAAATGGCGAGCCAGATGGTTCAACTGGAAAAATAAGTTTTATGCGCTATGGCAGAAGTCAAGGGCCTGAGTGTGACCCCTGGAATCCACAATGGAAGGGCAGAATCAATCCTAAAATTAGTCCTTTAACTTTGTGTGTGCGTGCACACACACACACACACACACACACACACACACACACACACACTTCAACAAAATCAAATGTTATTTTTGTGTTTGTGTAAATAAATTTTTGTATTTAAAACTTTTTTGTATTTAAATGTATCTAATGTATTTAAAATTTTGCATGTATATGTAATATATGCACACAAATTAATTTTATGTGTGTATTTATTTTGCCTTCATGTGTGTAACTGTACTATGTGTGTGCTGTGTCTGATGAGGCAAGAAGATGGTATCATGTCCCTTGAAACTGGAGTTACAGTCAATTGTAAGCTGTCTTGTGAATGCTGGGAATTAAATCCAGAATGTGACTCTTGCGGCAGGAGCAAGGGGCCTCCCTCCTCTTCCTCACCTTCTTCCCCTGTTTTGTTTTATGACTGACTGAAACTCACTGTGTAGAACAGACCACCCCAGAGCTCCCAGACCCACCTGCCTCTTCCTCCTGAGTGCTGAGGTCAAAGGCCTTTTCGATCCCACACTTCACTGGAGTTATCTGTGCTTATAGGTTAAGGTACAAGCTTAAGAAAGTAAAGCCTGATCCTAACACATAGTGTTGAAAACTGTACTGTCACGGATGAGCCCCAGAGCAGTGGGCCACAGTACACAGAGGCTGCAGGGGACCCCAGGCCATCCCGAAAGTCATTCCAACCAACTCAGGAAGTGGAAGCCTTGCTTTGAATCTTCCGGTTAATAGGGGTTACAGCCTATAAGCAGAGCTTCCAAAAGGAGAGCAAGCACTTTCCGAAATCCACGGAGGGATGCTTGTCACCTATGTTGTTAGGAAAATTCGAGGAAGCCCAGTATACCTTTGCCACCCAAGTGTAGCCATGGGGATGGGGGAGGCGGGTTCCTCCTTCCTGCGTTGTCTTACAGAATTCAACCTCTCTTATTTTGGTAAAGGATTCCACAAGCTGCCTGTCTAGTCTGCCTGCCTGCCTGCCTGTTTGTCTGTCTTTGTGTGTGTGTGTGTGTTTGTCTGTCTCTGTCTATCTGCCTCTGTCTGTCTTTCTGCTTGCCTGCCTGTTTCTCTTTGTGTTGGTCTGTCTGTCTCTGTCTCTGTCTCTGTCTCTGTCTCTGTCTCTGTCTCTGTCTCTGTCTCTGTCTCTGTCTTGTCTCTGTCTCTGTTTCTCCCACCCCTCACCCGAATCTCCCCGGAGATCAACAAATCACTGTCAGTGAGAAATTCCCACGAAGCAGCAGGGCTACCAGCTCTCTGGAGCACTTGCGTGCAGTGGATACAGGAGAGCAATCAACAGCTCCATCTGGATGCTGCCTGTGTCAGGAGCTTCGAGCTTCTTTGATGTTAAAACAATCAGATCTTTCAAGCAGATGCCACAATCCCAGAGACAGTGCTCTTCATTTTTTTCTTCAGAGAGTCTAGTTTTCAGACAGCTATAGTCTAGTTTTCAGACAGCTATGGTGGAGGACGCCTGTGTTAATCCCACCAATTGAGAATAAGACCGATACCACAATCTTTAAGCCAAATTTGAAGCAAGCTTTATTTAAATACTGGCCAGGAGAATGGGCTTTGTCCTGGTCCATTCCCAGGTTCTCAGAAAATGGTGATGAGTCACATTTTGCAGAGGCCTCAGAAGACAATCCCACAAGGCCACTGCACTTCCCATAAGGTCCAGCCGGGCAAGCATGTCTCCTGACGTACTCTCTGCCTGGGTCCTCCCTATCCCTCACCCAACTCGGGGCATATCCTAGTGTATGTCCTGCCTGCATACCTCCCACCTACATGTGATCAAGCATGTCCTGTATAATTGAGTCACACTTGTTTAGGGGAGTGAAAACACGCGGTTTGTTATTTCCCATAAACAACAGACGCCAGCATTTCAGGAAGTATCTGCTCTTGGGCAAGGGGCTTACAGGTCAGAGGCAGGTTTGTGTCATGGGCTTCTTAGGTACAGTAACTAAAACTTAAAGCATAACTGTGGCTCTCACACCTGTAATAAAAGCAGTCAGGAGGCTGAGGCAAGAGAATGGCTGAAAGTCTGAGGCCAGCCTGGGCTATATAGCAAGACATTGCCTCAAAACAAAACAACTCTGTCTCTCTGTCTCTTGTTCTCTTTGTCTCTGTCTCCTGGTCTGTCTGTGTGTCAGTCTGTGTGTCTGTCTGTCTTTTATCTGTCTCTCATGTCCCCACTCTGGGATAGTTTTTTGCTCCTCTCCCCAATAAATCTCTTGTGTTAGATATGTTGTGTGGTGTGAGATCTCTTAGTGGCACACCTTGGCCCCAAATGGCCAAGGGACCTTATCTGAATAATTGGAGCCTACTTCTTAAAGATTCCAGCATATACTGAGGAAGCTGAGACATCTAGCCTTGTGGACTGAACAACTACTAGATTCTTGGACCGTCCTTTGGTAGACAGCAATTGTTTGACTAGCAGGACGACAGCCTCTAAGCCACTCTAATAAATCCCCCTTGTTTCTCTTTCTATAGGTTCATTCTATAAGTTCTGTTCCTGTAGAGGATCCTGACTAAAACAGCTGATAGGGCATGGGCCATGCAAACCTGAGTGCCAGAGTTCAGACATCTAGAACCCACATAAGTGCCGGACACATGGTGGTGACTCACCTGTAATCCCAGCAGCAGAAGGTAGAGGTAGAGATATCTGGGAGCAAAGTGGCGAGCTAGCCTAGAGGGGCAGGTGAGCTCTGAGTTCAGGTGAGAGACCCCACCTCAAAATATAAAATGGAGAGGATTGAAGAAGATACATATGTTATGGGGTGCCCACTGGAGAAGAACACTCAGACACAGTCTATAGTCAATTGAACATCTTTATTCCTACCAACGGGACTACGCTTAGGTATTTTGGGACCCACGTGTAATGTCGAGCACTTAGAGTAAGGGGTTTTAAAAGGCAAAACCCATATTAGGGATCTCATTTAGCAGTAGTGGGGTGGGGGGAGGTTTCGCATAAGCAAATAGGTCAACAGAAGCCAAAATAACTAACACAAGGGAAAATAAGTTAGCTGAGACAACCTGACCTCAGATTCTTAGAATAGGAGTTGGGTAATTTTCCATGAGGCTTCCCCTCAAGGAGACCAAATTCTAGTTAAACTTGAAATGGCCTCAGTAATAATACAAGATGGAGGAACCTCTGTCACATTCCCCTCTGGTTCTATAGGCATGAGTCAAATTATTGACTCATCCTGCTTTTCGGGAGCATTGTTGGTCCCAAGAACCAGGAGCTTAACTGATATATGTTTGATGTAGTTGGCCTTGCAGTTGAGGATTCAATGTCCCACAGTTGGTCCAATTAAGGTAAAAATTAACAATCCGGCTAATGCTGGTAGTAGGTGGTCAGCCATAGGGATCAGATGAACAGAGACCGCCTGCTTTTCTCTCTCAAAAGATAGCTCTCCATAACTGTCTCTTCTGTAGTTAAAAGAACAAAGGTCGGGGGCTGGAGAGATGGCTCAGCAGTTAAGAGCACTGACTGCTCTGCCAGAGGTCCTGAGTTCAATTCCCAGCAACCACATGGTGGCTCACAACCATCTGTAATGGGGTCTGATGCACTCTTCTGGTGTGTCTGAAGACAGCTACAGTGTACTTACATACATAAAATAAATCCTTAAAAAAAAAAAAAAAGAACAAAGGTCTATATGGAACTGGGCTTGCTTATCTGTAGTGAGATTGATTCTCATTTTTGCTGAGTATGTTATTCTTAATAATTATTCTTAATTGGGAATGATGAATTCAGGGGACGACACCAAGCACTTTCAGAGCAGTTGAGGTGGTGAGGATAGCTGGGTAGTCTCCTTTCCAGTCAGGTTCCGGAGTCTAGACAGGGATATTCTTTATCCAAACCAAGTCTCCTGACTGGAACTGGTGGCCATGTTGTGGGAGATAGCAGGGTTCCCTTGACTGTCTGGTCAACGGCCTAGCAAAATTCCTGCAAAATCTGTAGACTTGAGATGGGCATGGTTAGACATTTCTGCTTGGGGACTATCTCAGAGTCTGGGGGGAAAGGGAGACGGTCTTCCGAGTGTAATTTTTAAAGGAGTAAGCCTCTCTCAGTAAAGAGTACATCAGACCCTGGGCGGGGCAAAGGGAAAGACGGAAGACACTGGCTTTAGTTGTCTGATGACATCAGTATCATGGGACTCCCTAGCCATACCGTGGGTCTGAAAGGCCTTCAGACTTTTGCCAGATTGAGGGGTAGCGTGGATCTCACTGGAGAGTGAACGTGTCTTTCCTTCTTGGCGGGGGTTGGCTTTCTATTTGAGAGAAGAAATGTGTCTGTGGTGAGCGTGACTCTGGTGGGCCCTGATGTTGATAGCCTGCGTTCAGATGCACTACACTCTTGCTTCCACAAGGTGGCAAACCAGGCCTGATGTGCGTATCCTCATTCCCCAGGACAAGCACATACATACCTTTCACTAGAAGAGGTCACAGAAATGCCTTCTTTCAGGTCCTCACCTGTTCAGTGAGGAACATCTTGATACCCAGCACAGAGCTGTAGTTAGAGTGGAGGAAGGTGACATGTTAAGCCCTGTAACTAAGCACAGATTGGAAGTTGGCATGGGGACCCTATTTTATCATACAATGTTATATTGAAATATTTATTTAATACTTCCTAACATAGAGGCACAAGAAAAAAGGTAAATCATATTTATCTGCATATGGTATAATAGTATCCATTTTTATTTTTAAAATTTATTTTTATTAGTTCTCTCTCTCTCTCTCTCTCTCTCTCTCTCTCTCTCTGTTTCTCTCTCACCCCCTGTGCGTGTGTGTCTGTGTATGTATGTGTTTGTGTGCACACATGGTGCAAGTAAATAAAGTGCCACATGATCTTATTCTTAAAACATACTGCAACCTGCTCAGAGACCTATGTTCATCTAAGGCATTATTCCATGTGGCTCTGGCATGGAGTATGCACTGAGCTATTCTCTCCCCATGTAGAAAAGTTGCCTCAGGCTAACACTGGCAAATATAACAAAGCTTATTTTGTTTTTGTGTACTTGTAAATTATAACTAAAAAATTATTTTTTTCTTTGTGTCCACTGGAGCTATAGATGGTTGTACCCCACCATGTGGTTGCACCCCACTGTGGTGGATAGCCCTAGCCTCTTGTTGTCATGGTAACTCCACTCCTGGGAGGAGCTGCGAAGGAGGAGTGAATCTTGTAAACCTTCTGTCCAATCAAATTTGTTAAATAAAGGCTACAGCCAGTGATTGGGCAGTAGAAGAGGAGTGGGAGGAGCCAGAGGCAGGAAAAGAGGGGAAGAAGAGGAGAGGAGAGGGAGAAGCGGCGGAGTCGGCAGTTGGTCGAGGCAGAGGGCAGTTGATGGAGGGAGAGAAGATGAAGAAGGCCTTGACCTAGGAAACCGCAAGTTGTTAAGAGCTCTCTTAGCCAGGGAAATAGTGTAGTTTAATGGTAAATCTGCCCAATCTAGGCATGCAGCATTCATTTGATACTTATTGACTTGTGTCGTTATTCTATGGACTCCCTATGGGCAAGAGATTTACTGCAACACCCCACCATGTGGTTGCTGGGACCTGAACCTGGGTTTCTTGCAAGAGCAACAAGTGCTCTTAAGTCCTGGAGCCATCTCTCTAGTGCCATTGTCAGTTCTAAAGTACAAAAAATATACGCTCTGGAAATATCCCCCTAGTCACCATGCCTTTCCCTTGTACCCTTCTCTGTTTCACAGGATCATTTTGATTCTTTCTAGAATTTCCTGCCATTGTTTCACAAACACAAGCAGAGCTATACATCCCAGAATCTCACCTCAAATGACAGTACCCTATGGACATCACTCTGCTCTTCACTTTGTCACTGACACTGTCTCAAAATAGCCTTTGCCTGCCATTGCGTGACCAGTATGTGTGATTCAGATCTCTGCCACCAGAGAGCAGAGGAGAATCACTTTCACAGATAGAAGATCTTCCAGGTTTCTGTATAGTGTGCTTTTTAGCCTGATGACACTGGACACGGGGGGGGAATTTTCCTTTTGACACTAGCTGCCAGCAGTACCCCATCATGTGCCCTGGAGTGGATTTCAAGATAAATAAGGAACAGTCCTCGATTCTCTATTTTTTTCATATGATATATTTTGCTTAGTTTCTCTTCCCTCATCACAAATCCACACCTTTTCTCCTCTCTCTTTAGAAGGCAAACAGCCAAATAAAACAAACAAATAAAAAGTGAAAATAAACAAAAAAGGCACCAGAAACATATAGATGCAGACAGACAGATGCACGTGCAAACATACACACACACTAAAAAATCATAGAATATATATATTCTATTGTGTATATTCTATATTGTACACACACACACACACACACACACACACACACGACCAGTAAGGTAAAAAAAAATGCCCAAAGCATCATGAAACAAAAATATCTTCAAAATACCATTGAAGATCAAAGGTGAGGTTATGGCAACAGATAAGAACAACCTGCATTGTGGAGGTTAAGAACTCCTGAGAACTAGGGTGACTCCATATGCATAGATCGCATTCAGGTTGAAGGTCACAGATTCAAAGCGAAAATGTTTCCATCTTGACAATCAAGTCAAAATACATCGGCCTCTTGCACACATGTTTTATTGAGGCGAGGATGGATTTTGAAGAACTTTGCTTGTGTGCACCGCAGTGCATGTGTGCACCACACTGCATGTGTACACCACACTGCATGTGTGCACCACACTGCATGTGTAGGTCAGAAGAAAACCCTGGAGGTCTGTCTCATGCACTGTGAGTCGTATTATTTTCCTTTCTCAGTTTCCAGTGGTTTTTCTTTGTTCTGTATATTTAGTGTTTTAGCTATAACATGTTCTGGAGAGACCTTTTTCTGGTCTTGTCAGGCTGGGTTTCTGTGTTCCCCTTGTATCTCTATGGGTGTTTCTTTCTTTAGTTTGGGGGAGTTTTCATCTATCTTGTTGCCATTGTCCTGGGATTCTTTTCCTTCATCTATGTCTTTAATTCAAAGATTTGATTTTTTTTATCCTTTTGAGACTATACTATAATTATATCATTTCTCCCTTTCTTCTTCTCCACCCAAACCCTCCCATAGATTCCTCCCTGTTTTCTTTCAAATACTGGCCTATTTTTCACTATTGTAGTTACATGCATATAGGATGTTTGTACTCATATATTCCTAAGTATAGCTTGCTCAATTTGTATATTTGTTACTTGTATATATATTTTTTTATTTAAAAAGTTTTATTCTTCTCTCATACAATACATCCAGACTGCTATTTTCCCCTCTCCACTCTTCCCAGCCTCCCCTGTCCCCCAACACCCCAGATCCATTTCTCCATTTCCCTTCAGAAAAGAGCAGGCCTCCCAGGAATATCAACTGAATACAGTGTAACAAGGTACAATAAGACTAGGCACAAACCATTATATCAGGGCCGAGTGAGTGATGCTGGCTTCATCATTAATGCTGTAATTGCTTTTATAACTTGATCTGGGAATGTGCACTGTATTCATCAGCCGTGTGCCTGGAGTGAGAATCTGTCCTTCGGTAGATTGGGTCAGTGCAGGAGCTGCATGATTAGAGCTGGGCTGGGTAAAGCTGGTGAGTGAGCCATTTAATTGGACCAGGAAAAGATGTCTTCCAAACCATGGTTCTGGAGCTGGGCCTGTGGGAGAGGAATGAACATCTCACAAGCATGGTGGCTCCCGGGTTCTTTTCAGAGTGTTTCCCTAGCCCACCATCTTGAGGAAATACTCCCTCTAGAAGTTTCAATGTTTTGGATTTAAATTAAAGTCTTTGATCTTCTTGGAGTTGATTTTGCACAGGGTGAAAGATATGGGTCTAATTTGATTCTTCTGTTGGTAGATGCTTAGTTTCCCGTTTTACCAGCACCATTTGTTGAACCTCTATCCCACTGTATGTTTTTGCCATCTTTACTGGTGGACCCGGGCTTGCCAATTTACTTCTGGGTTATTCTGTATACTGATCTGTCTATTTTTATGTCAGGATCATGCTGTCTCTGTCATTATTAGCTTTGTAGTATAACTTAAATTCAGGTATTGTCATATCCACAGTTGTGTTCTTCCTGCTTAGAAAACTATCACATCTAATAACTAATTACAGTGAGGTTTCAGGATATAAAATCGCTATACACACCAACAATGAGCTCTCAGAGAAAGAAATTAGGAAAACATAAGTCATTAATAATAGCTGTAACAAATATACAAAGTAACAGTGAGTAAATCAATGTAAAGAAGTGAAAAGACTTCAAGATATTGTAGAACGACGTTAAGAAAGATACAGGACTATGGAAAGAACTTCCATGCTCCTGGGTTGGCAGAATTAATATTGTGAAAATGAGTGTACTACCAAATTTAATCTACAGATTTCACGGACTACTCATCAAGATTCTCATGGCATATTACACAGATCTAGAAAAAACAACCCAAGAGTTCACAGGAGACCACAAAAGGCCACAAATAACCAATAATTTTTTTTAATACTTGTATTTATGGAAAGGTTTTTATAAACTGAGTTTTTTTAATGCAGTTGCTTCATCACAATTTTGTGTTACATATTTTAAAAATTCAATGTGACTATAATATTTCTCAAGAGTAGGCTCTATGGGTGGTGGAAAAGCATTGATTCAGAACTTATTTTGACTTGAGGTTCAGTTATTTTCCATCTGTTTCCTCTTGGACAAGTTGTTTTACCTTTCTGACACACAATTTTCTCCCTTATTATGGTGAAATTGTGGGGAAGCAAAGGTAGAATAGCATTTAATGTGGCATGGACTTTGTGCTTGAAGTGATTATTATTTTTTTTTAATCAGACAAGAGAGGCAAAATTATGCTATGACAATCAACAGCCCAACTCCCTGGCATGTACTAGGATTTTTCCTTTTGGATTTCATGTCTAACACTGGCTAGCAGGGCTTGAAGATTTGACGGACTGACTCAAGCACACAAAGTGATGGGGACATTTCCACACGTGCTTCGCAAATGCAGAAGCAGCAGAGAAGCAATCTGGCAAATGATGCGTTGGCTCTTACGATGTCTGCCCGGCAGTGACACACTTCCCATTGACTCACTTTCACTTGTTCCAAGCGAGGCATATGTCCATGCTTAATTTCAAAACAAGCAAGCGGTGTGAACTCCATGTATTCTTAAAGGAGAGTGCCGCAGACGTTTTGTTGGTTGACGATGAATATATGGATCATAACACCTGTAGCATTCTATATACAACACATTCTCAGTGAATGGATGCTTATTGAATACTTACCGAAAATTGGGGCGGGTGTGTGTGTGGTTAATTTAAGCCTACCATTTTCTAAATTTCTAAATCACAAAAGGAAGGGCCAGTTTTGATATGAAGATAGAAAATTATCAAGACCTTTATTTTGTGAATGGTTCTGTCTTCATGCTGTGACATGTCATGTGTCTCTGTCACAAGAGCCCTGTGTGTGGAGGCAAGACACTGACACACTGTCTAGTTCAAGGTCATAGCCAGTCTTCCTTTATGGTTCCTCTGTTTCAGCCCTTCTGTTGATTACATAAACTGAAGCTTTAGCTAGAACTTCTTACTGAAATACATTTCAATGAGGTCTTCTTAGCAAGCTTATATCACACAGCATTTTTCTTTTACTTTTCAAATACTTCAAAGTTTGGCTCTACTCATAAATCTTGATACGGTGCTAACACCTGGTAGCACAAAAGGCATTATTAAGAAAATAAAAATGATCGATGCTTTATGCGCCAACTGCTAGGTTGCTTTAATGTGATTGTTGTCTATGTAATGTCTATGCTTTGTCCCATTTTGGCAAATTCTGAGACAAAATATTACACTTTAGTTAGGAGCATGCCAGGTGGTACATAATGCCACCGTGGAATATGCCGTTGCTATGGCATCCAGAACCCTCTTCCAGCTCTATGCTTTTACTGTCTTTCTCTGTTTTTTTTTTCCAGAGTGATAGAGGCAGCTGCAAATCAGATTTTAATATTTTAAATATGGCCAGGAGGTTTTGTTCTTTATCAAAATAGATGTTCTTTTCTACTGCTCCCCTCTTTGTGGGTAAGCGGTACCATTGTGTAATCTGCAGCATTCTTGGCTGTTGATAGATGCATTCTTGGGTAGAATATTTTAAGTATTATCATTCTTGAGCCAGAGAAAAGCAACAGCATCTGAGAAACATATGAGTCAATGGAGGGTTGCCAAAATGAAGTGACTCTCAGTTAAGAACTTCAGGATATGTAGGTTGTATAGCTGGCTCCCTAGACTCTGAAGGTTTAGCAAGACCTGCACAAAAGATACCAAAGTATAATTCTAGACACAAAGGATTTAGGATTTTTAGATGTTTTAATTAACCCCTAAACCATATGGTGGTAACCTACCAACAAAGCGTAATGCTTGATATGATTTTTAAGAAAGAGGGAATGGAAGTAGGAGTCTTACAATCTGCATTCCCTAAAGTATGTTTGAAAGACGAGATTAAACATTACACAACAAAATAATTTTGTTGAGAAATGCTAAACTAGTCAAAATTCAGCTCAATGTTTCAATGTGAATCCCCAAGAACTGCTAAAATATTTTTGTTCTCATTCTTCCATGGAAATCACCATTATAGGTATCTTCTTTTTTTTAAAAAATTAACTGTGTGTGTGTGTTCACATGTGTGCACATGTGTGGTGGTCAAAGGACAACTTTCAGGAGTTGGTTCTAAAGGTTATATTTTTTAAAACCTACTTTAATAAGGGTCCTTAAATGCCTTAACCTCCCTTATAGTCCACAGAACAAAGGACAAGGAGATGTGGACCTGTTTAGAAGAAATTCCTTGGGGCGATTCCAATCTTTGTTGTCCATAGTCCAGTCTATGAGCAAGGCACCAAACGTGAATCAGCAGCAGTAGCCCACTCCAGAAGAAACCAAGAAGCTCCACTAACTGGCAGAAGTCTGCTGAAGCAGCAAGAAGCACCTGGGACATGTTCTTTGGTGTGCCCTTCTCTACAAAGTCACAACAATTAAAGATCAGTGAAGAAAGCAGGTGAACCAATGCACTAGCGTCATCAGTGAAGTCCAGCATCAGGAAAGCCCAACGAAGACCAGCAAGGTGAACCAATGTCGTCCACTGTCTACTGGGTTATACTTATACTCTTTCCAAACATCACGTGTCTTCTCAAGTGTCCACTTCAGCAAAACATCACAAACCCTTTCACTAGACACTTCCAGAAAAACATCACATGTCTGTTATCATCAAAACATCCTCTTGTGTCTGCTTTGGCAAAACATCCTCTGGTAAGACAGCTTCCAGGAAAACATCATATGGCACAACTGAGTCTCCAACAAAACCAGAAATTTCCACTTCATGGTTCTTCCTTTCTACCATGTGGTTTCTGGGGTTCAAATTCATGTGGCGTGGCTTGTTATCCAGGCACTTTTTACCGGCTGAATTATGGATTCACCCCATACCTTTTTTGTGATATTGGTAATTGAACCCTTGTATCTCAATTGAACCTCACACAAGCACTGCATCTTCTAGCCCTCCCCCTGCTTTTTAAAGAGTATTTTAATAACTTCTATTATTCAAAACAAATGTCAAGAAAGCCTGCTCTAAATGTATCTTTTAGTTTTGATTTTCATATGTACTTCCTAAATAAAGCATCTCAGGCTTAATTAAGCAATGTGCTTATGGTTAGATAATACATAATTATTGTGAATAACAATGTATTATCCACACCACTGTCACTGTCAGACATGCCATGACAGATGACTGAAAGAACGGATCCAGGCATAAGAGCAGGTGTAAGTTCAGGTAAGAGCATAGTTATTAGGACGTTGGATGTCTCATGATTTCATAATGGAACTGGCTGGCTCTGCACACAGCATTGTGTGAGGAGTTCATGCATAATATTATTTGACCTTGCTTTGTTTATGTTTTCTTTGGAAAAGTTGGTCTAACACATATGAAAAGAATACCAGCATAGGCACATGTTGGATTGAGTTCTAAATGTGTTATGTAAACATCAGTGATGGGTTTGGAGGATGGAGGGTGTAGTCGATTGTTTGGAACACCTTGGTCAACAGGAAACATGGAAGAGCTGTCAACAATAAACTAAGATTTTTAAGTGGCTACATCTGACTTTGAGTTCAGTACCACTCTCCTCTCTTTCCTCATATCCTCTAATCATCTAGGTGATGATTTTAGACATGATACAAGGAAAAGACCTTTAATCTGAAATCTCAAATTTAAAATGCTCCCAAACTTGAAGCTTTCTGGGTACCAACATGATGATCTCTGTGGAAAATCCTGCATTATGAAAGGGTTTTGTGTGTGTGTGTGTGTGTGTACAAAATTACTGAAAATACTACAAAGAATATCCTTGGGGCTATGTGTAATATATATATGATGTATATGTGTATATGTATATGTATATGTATATGTGTGTGTTTGATATTTAGACTTGAGTTCCTAGTTGTCTCATTATGTATGTGAAATATTTCTGTCTGACTATCATAGTCTGACAAAACTCTGATGTCTTAAGTCCTTTTAATCACTAGCATTTCAGATCACTCAGGGCTTGTACATGTAATTTAGATTATGCCTAAAAGCCCTCGTGACATCCTATATTGTCACATAACATTGATTAACATAAAAAATAATTGCTTCTCCTAAAAACTAGCATATAATTTCATTATTGATAAAAACAAAGAGAGGGCAGAGAAATCACTGTTAGTGTAGATACTTGTGTACTTTTGGGTATCTGAAAATAATCTGTATTACTAGGTTCCTGTATCTGACACACCACATAAGAAAAATTGGTGCAAACTTCAAGCTATATGGGTTTATAAAAATCTTCTAGTTACTCGTACAGTTAACATAATACTCACTGAACAAAATACAAAAAGTAACAAGTAAATTTAAAATTGAAACAAAATTCTAGAAAACACCAGATATAAAGCAAACACATAAAAAATTATATAGATGAATAAGACAGTTTATATCTATTCATAAATGAACCTGTATTTATATATGGAAGACCATACAATATTAAAATGCTTACATTTGGTTTATAAATTTAACAATGGGGTTATATTGATATCAAAGATGCACTGTAGAGGACAGAATTGAGACCTTTGGAGAAACTTAGTTGATGAGATTTATTGACAGAAAAAAAAAAAAAAAAGAAGGGATGAAGAGGGATCAAGATTAAGCAGGGAAATCTTTGTCTTGAATTCAAGATGGAAAACAATCTTACAATTGCCACTCCTGTCAACCCACAGGAATAGAGTGGGGTAGCTCCCTTCATGTCTTTCTACTTCACTTGAGAATTTAATTCAGAGGCTTAATATTAAGTATTGATGTTCTAAGCTTTGTTGGATCAGCAACCTGGGAATGCTTAGACAGGCTGCCAAACAGATCCTCATGCAGAGAGATGGCATGATTATAATAGTCTCCTTAATTTAGGATAGTTAATAAGGTGGAGGGATAGCTCCCAGGGATTGGTGTTTTCAGATAATTTTTAAAATACATCATTCATCAAATAGACTTTGTAATATGAACTCTTTTGAAATTGTATCAACCAACAGACTCTTAACACTGAAACAATAGACATGTCCTATACTGATTAGTTTTATGTCAACTTTACACAAGCGAGAGTCATCAGAGAGGAGAGAGCTCCAGTTGAGAAAATGCCCCCATACGTTTCTGTTTGCAAGGCATCATCTTAAAGATTGATGGAGGAGGTCCCAGCCCATTGCAGATGGTGCTATCCCTGAGCTGGTGGTTCTGAGTTCTATAAGAAAGCAGGCTGAGCAAATCATAAAGAGCGAGCAGCATTCCTCTATGGCCTCTGCATCAGTTCCTGCCTTGAGGTTCCTGCCCTACTTAAGTTCCTGTTCTGACTTCCTTTGGTGATGAACTGTAATGTTGTGGTAAATATTTAAAAGCCACTCTATGCTCCTGGCTGGTGTGCACTTGGCTCTGCACCTACCCAAGAGCTCTGGATTAACAAATGAAAGACATGTACACACAATCTTTATATTTACTAGCCTTAACTAGCTCAGTCCCCGAGGCTAGCACCTACTCCCTCTGGTATTCCCAAGTTAACAGTTTTACATCTGTGTTTTATCTTTGCTGCCTTGTTTCCTTCTGGGCAGCCTTCCCATGGGGTTGCTTTCCCTTTACACCTACATTTCAGTCTTCTCACCCTCCTGCTCCTTCTCTGTGTGGTCTGTCCTATGACCCTCTCATGGCGGAATCCCTTTTTCCTCTCCCCTGTGTTTCTTAACCCGGAATCCTAAAAGTCCCGCCTCCCCCCACCCCCTCGTCTAGCCATTGGCTTCTGGCTCTTTTTTGACCTGTCAAAAGACCAACTGTTGGCAGGGACCTGCAATGGATGTGTGAATTCCCAGATAAGCACAAATCAAACACCCAACACAGTAATATGGAAGTGTAAACTGAATAAATTCTTTCCTCCTCAAAAAAACTTGTTTTTTTGGTTATAATATTTTGTTGCAAGAACAGAACCTCTAACTAAAATGTGTTTTAAAGACATGTCCTAAACACTTAGCCCCTTTCCCTTACAAACTTACATTATTAATAAAACAAAACAAAACAGCAAAAACCACTGTTGTGGTCTTTCATTATAATAGGAGATACATTTTCTACTTTCTAATATTTATCCTATATATGAGATGAGTTATTATAACTAATTATAAAGTTAAAAGAGTATAATTTAATATGGTAAATAAGGAGTATCTTCTT
Organism: Arvicanthis niloticus; assembly: GCF_011762505.2. Classification (NCBI taxonomy): domain Eukaryota; kingdom Metazoa; phylum Chordata; class Mammalia; order Rodentia; family Muridae; genus Arvicanthis; species Arvicanthis niloticus. The sequence continues at coordinate 64,256,698 of NC_047670.1, forward strand.
GGGACAAAAGAAAGGCAATGTAAGTGACCACACAGAAGTGGATATTAGTTTTTTTCATTTAATTTTTTAAAAATTTGAGACAATTAAATTAATTAATTAATTAATTAACTTCTCTTAAGTGCTCTTGAATTTTCTCTGTTAGCCTTGAATTTGCTGTGTAACAGAATGAATACCAACTTCTGATATTGCTGCCTCAGTTTCCTAAGTTCTGGGTTATGAAAATGCACCATCACTCACAGCTTCTGAAGTGCTGTGGATGAAACCCAGGACTCTGTGCAGACACTATACTGACTGAGGCACCACATCTCCAGCCTGTGGGGGCTTTTCTGATGAAAGCAAACTCTTTCAATTACAGAATTAAGTTTCATACTTGAATTTCTTGGGTAAACGTTGCGAACCTTTTCTTTGTCTCAACGCTTTGAGGCTAAGTGCTCTGGTCAAGAGAGAGAGTGGGGCTCTTGGGGCTGGTGACGCGAAGAATGGAGACAAGACAGGGTGTGATCAAGTCTCAAGTCTCTTGTCTCAAGTCTCTCTTATTGAAGGGAATTCTGAGGTATTTATACGCTTTTGCCACGTGCCTTGTAGGCGCGTGGATACCACGTGTCTTGCAGGTGTTGATATGACATAAGCCTTACAGGCGTGGCTAGTGTGGACAGCATGTGCACTGTGCGCCTTGCAGGCGTGGCTACCACGTGCACTTTGCAGCTGGGGGCAGTAAACAGCAACACAAAATATGTGGGATATCAGAGTGTGCTTCAGCTGTTGTAGGCTATTGAAAACCAAATCTCTTATCAGGGTATATGGTTCCAGATGGCTGCAAAGATAATCTAGCCGCTTTCTGCTAAAAGTCGGCCCCCGACAGGTCAATATGTGTTTTAAAATTTAAAAATATTTTTATTTAATTAAAGTATAATCATACCATGTCCCTCTCCCTTTTCCCCTCTAACACCTCCTATGTCTCCCACTCTTATTCAAATTACACACACACACACACACACACACACACACACACACCCTGCTGAGTGTTTTTGGTATACAAATCTTTTAGGGCCAACCACTTGGAATTGGATAACAATTTAGGAGGCTCACACCTATGGGGAAGACTAACCCTCCCACCCTCAGCAATCTTTAATTGCCTTTATTCGTAAGTAGCTCTTTATTTAGGGATAGGACCCTGTGTGATTTCCCTTTTTCACATTGGCAAGTGTCTTAGTTACTTTCTTTTCTTTCTTTTTTTCCTGTTATTGTGGGTCCCTGTTCCTGAGGGCTTCCCACGAAGATCTCCGGCCTGGCTGGGTGTGGAGGTCCAGGCTAAGGGGATGGGGTGCGAGCAGGGAGGGGGAGTCACTCACATCCACTGCCTCTGCTGCCTCCGCCCTGCCTCTGCCCCTGTCTCCGTGTCTCCGCTGTTGTCACCCAGTTGCTCCCAGGTGCTGCACCTGTCTCTCTGTGCTGAACGGTGAGAGGCAGGCTAGCAAGGAGGGGAGGGTCCTGAAGGCACTTCTCTTCCTAAGTGTTACAGCTCTTAGGACAGAAACAGGATGATTCTCGCACACATTTTACTTCTCCCAAATAGGGCTCTTATATACAGTTTTGGGGTGGGTTAGGGTCTGGCAGCAGATAACCCCTACTGGTTTGATCTGAGAGCTTGGAGATACCTCATCTACATGTGAGAGAGCCCCTTCCACTGTTTCCACGTGACTGATGGCCATAGACCTCTCTGTGGGAGGGTCTGTGGAGGGCTCAAGCTAAGTGAAAGGAACCAGGGGCCCAGGAGCAAAGACAAACACCTACCAACCGATTAGGGTCCCGGGTTTGAGGCCTGTACTCAACCAGGCGCCCAGCTGCCTCTCACAGCCCGCTGCCCAACATGTTATGTCACAACATTGTTTACTATATGATTTTTTTTTTTTTTTTACAATGCAAGCAAAAAAGATGCAGGTATGCGATATATGGACTCAGCTACACGCAGAAGGATGACTTTTTCCTCTTCAAGAGGCCATGCTTCCCGTTTCTACTAAAACAAAGCAAATGTTGGCCATAACAGGTTGGTTGTTAGCTTCACAGTTTGCCTAGAAAGGGTCTTCAAATGCATCCGACTCCTGATATTTACCATAAAGCATAAAAAGGAGGTCAGAGAGATGTTTCCTTGTTGATTCCTACCATATGAATGATGCCATGTTCTATTTTAGCAGGGGCATATATGGAGATAACTAAGTTACATGTTATTAAAATGAAGCAGTAATGAGATTCTGGCTAAAAGAGCACTCAATTATATGTGTTAGACTAAATACATTGTTATATATCCTGTACCAAATGGAACCTCCGTATTATTGTAGAGAAGTATAATTTGCACCTTATTATGAAGATTTATCAGAAACCTTCCAGAGTCCTTTTGTTTTAGAATATTCTATAAAAAAAAAACTATCAGAACATGATTGTACAACAGGAAAATGTTTTCATGTATTAAACTGAAGACATCTTTTTAATTAAAAAAGGAATATTGCACAATGGTACTTTGAGATGTTAATTTCTAGGTACACAGTGTCCTAGACAATTCAAGGCATCTTAATTTCAACAACAACAATCAACAACAAGCAATAAACAACTAAAATTTTTGTCATGCTGTTAAATTTATCATCATGGATAAAATTGGTGTAAATTGGCCACATGGATTAAGGAAACACTGATGTCCAAGCTGCGTATTGGTGACTGATACATAACTGGGGGTCACTAGAGTTTAAAGAACTTGCCTTTCTTCCTGTTTTTTTTCTAAGTTTCAAGAAATGTTTTTGCTTTCTTTTCTTCAAACTGATGACGCCCCCCTCTCTAATTCTTTGTGCTTCTAAATTCTACCTTGTTTGCTCCTGGCTCTGCTGGAGCTCTGCTTCAGAGTCCTTGGGTTTTTGAATGTTTTCTTTGACTGTCATCTCGAACACCTGCTCCATCTCCATCTTCTCCATGTTGGTGACACGTTCCCTCTTTCTTCTTCCACCTGTGCTGGACAGCTCTTAGTAAGTCACCCTTACTGGTTATCCACTCCATTGTAAACCATTGCTGCTAGTTTTCTGTTGCCATAGTTCTCCCAGTGTACATTATTAGTGTGTGCACACCCCCCACGTATGTTCTTATTAACAGATTTATTAGAACTGTAAAATCATTCACCGTTTTCAAGTTCAGCCACACCCCAAGGATACTGCTTTTTTTCCTGATCCTTCTGGCTAATTAATTTTGATGATATTGATGATAGTATTACCATCTACCAAAGCAGGAGGTAAATGGTCATCTACCTTCTTAGCCAGCTTATTTTCTTCTTCATCATCCATTTCTGGAAATTTATATATTTTAATGTGATGTCCTTGCTTTCTCTTATGGATCAGTGGTTGAGAGCAGTGTCTGCTCTTCCAGAGGACCTGGGTTCAATTCCCAGCACCCACATGGCAGCTCACAACTGTCTGTAACTCCAGTTCCAGGAGATCCAACATGTTAATCCAGACATACATGCAGGCAAAACACACCAATGCACATTAAAAAAAAAAAACAAAAAGCAAAAACGGTTGGCATTTTTCCAGTGTTAGCGGGTCTGCTCTGGCAACTGATGCAATTCATGCAAGTGTTACTTAATCTCAGTATTCAGTAGTTTCAGTCCATGTCCTGAAGGAGTAATGAAGCATACACAACACTGCACCCTGCTATCAGGCATCTGACCTCTGTGCACTTGAGATTCTGCACAATAATCCTTGAGGATTCTTTAAAGAACCCTCAAATTTATTATTAATGTTGTCGATAATAGGCTGCTGGCAATGACTGTTATTCATTGCATCTCTAAACCCTGGTATACCAACTATGGTCAGCAGCAACTGAACACCACCTTCTTTGATTAAAACTTTGTATTGCTTTACCTGGACACTCTGGAGAATACAAATCTGTGAGTGTACTGGCTGGTTATGTGTGTCAACTTGACACAAGCTAGAGTCATCAGAGAGGAAGGAGCCTCAGTTGAGGAAATGCCTCCATGAGATTCAGCTGTAAGACATTTTGTCAGTTAGTGATCAAGGGTGGGAGGGCCGAGACCATTGTGTGTGGCGTCATCCCTGGATGGGTGGTCCTCAGTTCTATATATAAGGCGGGTTGAACAATCCAAAAGGAGCAAGTCAGTAAGCAGTACTCTTCCATGGTCTCTGCTTCAGCTCCTGCTTCAGGTTCTAGCCATGTGTCAGTTCCTGTCATGGACTGTGATCTGGAAGTATAATCCGAACAAACCCTTTCCTCCCCAACTTGCCTTTTGGTCCTGGTGTTTTGTCACAGCAATAGAAACTTTAACTAAGACAGTGAGGATTGATTAATGAATTGATTAATTGATTAATGAATTGATTAATGTGGACTCCAGTTCAGATTCACCTATTACACTGTGTGAATTCAAATTCTCTTTTCACTGATTTTTTTTTGTACATTTGATTTGGGAGATTGGTTGAACTATGCAGCAGCCTGATATCCCGCTTCACTAGGAGCATGAACTTCCCTGGCACAGACACAGATCTGCTGCATGTTGTGAGCCTCTATGTTTACATAGGTTGTGTCTGGGCACTTCTGTTGCTGTGGGTAGTAGGGTCTTTTGTTTCTTCAACACTGCCTCTGAGGTTAACTGTACTACCCTTGCCACTCATACTTACTTTTATATTACTGTGAGGAGACACCATGACCAAGGCCACTTATAAAAGAAAACATTTAATAGAGGCATGCTTCAATTTCAGAGGGTGAGTTAAGTCCATGATCCTCATGGAGAGGAGCATGGCAACAGGCAGGCATGGTACTGGGATGTAGCTGAGAGTTTACATCTGATCCCCAGTTGCTAGGCAGAGAACGAGAGCTAAGTAGAATGGTATGGGATTTCATATCCTCAAAGCCCACCCCTAGTGGTATGTCTCCAACAAGATCATATCTCTTAATCCTTATCAAACAACCACTCCACCAACTTGGGACCAAGCATTCAAACATATGCACTCATGGTGGCCATTCAAACCACCATAGCAAGTCAAATGATGCTGTCCTTGTTCAGATTTTGCTTACAAGCCATTCCTTTGGTTGAGGTTTTATGGCTGCAGATCCCTCATCATTTCTAGGAGGCACAATTTTGCAGGAGAGTTTCTGGCCTTTCTCCTCTCAGAATCCTTTCATTCTTCTTCTGAAATGTTCTCCAAGACTTTAGTGTAGGAGATGTTTTCTAGATGAATCCAGTGGGGCTTGCTTGTCACACTTATGACTAGTTGTGGTTTTCTGTAGTGATCTTTGTTTTCTGCAAAGAGAAGCTTCTTTGATGAGGGATTAGAGATATATTTACTTGAGGGTGTAAGGATATGTTTTACATGCATTTAGGAATTAAGATGGTCTAATGAAGTGATAGTCGTATATTCTATAAGATCCATAGCGTCACTAGTCCTTGGCTAGGTTTCTAGTAACACACATATTTACATTTTGTTTATTAAGTCTTAAGTCCATTTAGAGAGCTGTTGGCTTCCACCAAGATATGAGTACCACTATTGCACCTTTAGGGATATCTTGCCATAGTGTCCATTGCTGTGGGCTATAGGTGTCACCCCGGGGAAACTGTCATGGCACCTCTGGTCCTATGAAGGCTATTCATTGGGAGGAGGTTCATGGTTAAGATCAAGATCACTTGCTCCAAGTCCTGCATCCAAAGTGTGTGGTACCTTCATCTTCTTCAGGGCAGTGAAGGGCAACAGTAATATCCAATATTGTTTTGGGAGTGTCTAGGACTACCCTAACCAACAATTCAAGAAGATTTCTCATGCCTGGTACTGGGGTTTTGTTAGGTTATCACCCAAAGGAGTATGTAATTTTTGGTCAATATCCAATAATATTTCCCTATGTCCGTTTTAAACATCCTTAGTGCTATTTCCCGCTTCTCCACCCCATTCCTCCTGTAATTCCCCTTTTCTATCTTGTTCTGTAATGTCCTTCCTCCTTATCTTGAACTAAAGTCCCCATTTGCTCCTTTATATCACCCAGGTCCTGATATTTACCTGTACAGACTTCTTTTCCCATCTCATGATTTTGTTTTTTACTCTCCTGGTTTCTGCAGTCACCCCAGGTTATATACTCATATCTGAAGATTTCAAGCTAGAAGCCTCAAATAAGAAAACATGATAACAAATGAAACAGAATAAATCAGGGAAACATTTGTCCTTCCGTGTCGGAGTTATTTCGCTTAATATAATATTTTCCAGTTTCATCTATTTACCTGAAATTTTCATGATTTTATTTCTCTTTACATCTGATTAGTATTCCATGGTATATCTATCTATATCTATATCTATATCTATATCTATATCTATATCTATATCTATATCTCACATATTTCCATTCTCCATTTGTTGGCTGAAGGACATTTAGGTTGTTTCCACTTTCCAACAATTATGAATAGGGCCACAATAAACATGGATGAACAAGTGGAGCAGGATGGTGAGTCCCTTCGGCACATGACAAGGACTGGTGTAGCTGGGTCATATGGTTAGATTTATTTTTAGCCTTTTGAGAATGATGGTACCAGGTCATGAAACAATCAAAGAAAGATTATATTTACAATCTTGATAATTTTGTTTATCATGGACTTTATTTGCATTGATTTTTTTTAACTTCTAAAATATTACATTGAAATGTCATTGTTTGATTCCTGAGTGTTTTGATGCCCTTCAGAATCTGTGCCCTAAATAAGTATGCTATTTGTTTTATCCTGATACCAACCCTAGGTTATTCCAACATGAACTCAACAAGCATATTTCTTTCTTAGTTCACCCAGTGAAAAAGTGATATGTGATATGCATGTGTATGCCAAGATAATAAAAACTCGAATTTTAAAGTATTTCAGAAATTAAAAAAGATCCTCCAAAATTAACACCTCTATTCTTCTACAATTATTTCCATGTACTGTTTTGGTTACATTTAAATATTTCTGATCATTTGTTTTTTTTCCCTTTGAGTCAGGGGCTCATGTAGGCTTGCCTCAAACTAGGTATATAGATCAAAGGACCTTACCCGTCCCCTCCTCATCTCCACTTCTGAGTGCTGAATTCTAGGCGGCCTAGGACTGAACCCAGGGTCCATCTGTGCCAGGCAAGCATTCTACCTACTGAGCATGTCCTCTGATGTTTTTGGATTTTATCATCTTGGATTTTGTAACTTATAGTAAACTATGTGTTTGACCAATTTTCCTTTGAAATCTGCATATAAGGTAGGTAAAATAAGACATTTCAGCTTGGTCAGGTTACTGATCTCTCCAGCAATGTTTTATAAAAAGGATGTGAAAACAGAGGATCAAACCAGCCTGTACTCCATTTACTTTAGTGGATATTCTCAACACACATCACATTCTGAAAATTATGAGGATTCCCACCCACTAGTAAGTAAGCAGTTGATTCTGCAGTAAACACAGGCGGTGATATCCAATTGAATTCATCCTTACAGTGTGCACTTGAACAGAGATAGCATCAGAACCACATAGTTGAGAGCTGGGTTCCTGTGACTCAATCCCTCAGGGGTCTTATGGACCTATGTTGTCCCTGATGAAATGATTGAAGCATGTGAAAATATGTCTGAGCAGAAAGGATAAGATCTAATGTAATAGCATGGGAGGAGAAGCCAGTGGCCCATGGGACTCACTCCCAGAAGGCTGGTATCCAGAGATCTGAGTCTGTCTTAGGAATAACAAATGATTTCAGATGGCTTTGTCAAGATGCTGTCTTTTCCACTGAGATATACCAGTGTCAGCCAAGCTTGTCATTAATGTCATGAAGCCCATGTCCACATGGAAGGCTTTCCTTTGCGTTTTTTTTTTTTTTTTTTTTTTTTCAGTCTCAGGTTCCACTGTAGGAAGAACTTGCTATTAAGTCTAGGTAGGAATTTAGTAAAACCTATTTTAATTATTTCTATCTAGATTTGTAATAGCATTTTTTTCAATCTAGACATCAGCAAGAGATCTGTGGGAAAAAAAGCTGGCTCTTACACACTCTGAAATGTTGCTTCTAAACAAACAATTGCTCCTTGTAACTCTTCATTTAGGAAAATTATAATTTTTATTTATCTATGTTTTGAGAGAGTGTTATACAAGACCCTAGGCATTTTCCTGAGTGATGGAATTATAGGCACATACAGAATTAGTATGGAATAGAGTTTATTTAGGGCATGAGGAGGAGAGTTGAGGGAGTAGAGACAGAGAAAGGGAAAAAGAGAGAGAGAGAAGGAGAGGGAGAGGGGGCTGTGGGTGGGGAAGGACTCAGTTTTAAGGTGCTGGCCACAAGGAGTTTGACCATGCTCCAGTGAGTATATGGCAACGCTAATTAGACTTTCTTCTTCTTCTTTTTCTTCTCCTTCTTCCTCTTCCTTTTCCTCCTCTTCTTCCCTTTCTTCTCTTCCTCCTTCTCCTCCTTTCCTCTTTCCTCCTCCTTCTTCTCCTCCTCTTTCTCCTCCTCCTCCTCCTCTTTCTTCTCCTCCTCCTTCTCCTCTTCTGGATGTGGGGAGGCATGCCAAAGGTTGGGGGTCAGACTTGGGAGGACTGGGAAGTGTGATCAGGGTTCATGATGTAAAATTCCCACACAATCAATAAAAACATTGTGAAAAAAGGAGTGCAGCATCCATGCCAAGCACAGAAGTCAGTGTTCCATACCACTCTGCTCTTTTCCTTTGGCTCTCACATTTCTTTTGTCCCTTCTTCAGTGACCTTCTTTACGCCTTGGAGGTGGGGGGATGGTTTAGATGTCCTATTTGTGACTGAGCATTCAACAGTCATTTATTCTCCAAATAGCCTGTTTTGAGTCTTGTCTTTCTTGTCTTCACTGACAACTTCAAAGAGAAGCTTCTCTGACAAAGGCTGATAAAAGTGTTGAGTAATCTGTGGACTTTTTAAATAAACACGGTTATTGAGAAGGTAATTCAATGTGCACATCATGTTCCTTTAGCAATATAAAAGCGATGCTTCTCAATTATAGTCTATGATAGTCATGGAGTCTGGCCAGATCGCCAGTACTATATTGTTGAGGCCTGAGGTGGCCCACGTTTGGGGGCCAAAAATGTCTCAGACCTCTCTGTCAGTGTTGGAACCTGCACTGCCAAAAGCCTTGGGGACTAAATTGTTAGAGCTTGCATTGCCCCAAGCTGCTCCAGTCTGAGGGTCGGGGTTCAGCAAGAGAGAGAGAGTGAGGACGGACTCGAAGAATGGAGACCAGACAGAGTGTGATTCAATCCCATTTATTCTTCAGTCTCTCCTCCTAGTCCAAGTTCCAAGTCTTGAGTTCCTAGTTCCTAGTTCCTAGTCCCTAGTTCCTAGTCCCTCCAAGTTCCAAGTTCTTCTTCCAAGTGCCAAGTGCCTAATACTAAATAAGTTTTCTTCCTCAATGCCTAATTCCTACTCCAAGTTGTACTCCAAATTGCACTCTCTAACCTAATTCCTAGTTCCAAGTTGTACTCCCTAATGCCTAATAATCTGTTGCTTTCTTCTGTCTGCCTCTCGCCTTTTATATGTCTCACTTCTAAGCCACGCCTCTAAGTCACGCCTTTAAGTCATGCCCTTAGGCCTTGTCTCTAAATCTGGTCTCTAAGTCATGCCCTTAAGCCTCAGCTCTAAATCACACCTTTAAGTCTCACACACCCAAGGGAAGATCCTGGGTATCTAAAGCAAGATGTTATCAGAGTGTGCTCAGCTGTTGTAGGCTGATGTAATCAAGTCTCTTTTCAGGGTACATGGCTCAAGATGGCTGCAAGGATGATATCCGCCTTCTATCGGCTTCCCACACTATATGTGAATAACCATTTGTACAACAGAAATCTAATCAAATAAAAAAGTGGTTATCTACTCCCATCACAGACTTGCCAATATTTAACCATTGGGGACACTGTTTTAGTCAGTGTTCTATTGCTGTAAAGAGATACCATGACCAAGGCAGCTCACAAAGTAAATCATTTAATTGAGGCTGGCTTACAGTTTCAGAGATTTAGTCTGTTATCAGCATGGCAGGCTGGGAAGATCTGGTGCTAGAGAAGGAACTAGGAGTTCTATATCCAGATCTGTAGGCAGCAGGAAGCTAGAGCTAGGAATAGGGATATCTGTCTGTCTGTCTATCTATCTATCTATCTATCTATCTATCTATCTATCTATCTAATCTACCTGTCAGCTTTGTCAGAGAAGTTTCTTTTGGAAGTTATCAGTGATTATGTATATATGTATGTATGTATGTATGTATGTATGTAGTATGTATGTATGTATGTATGTATGTATGTATGTATGTATAAAGAGAGAGACACTGAGCCTGGCTTGGGGTTATGAGAACCCCAAAGACCACTTCCAGTGACACATTTACTTCAATATGGCCACATCTCTTTGTGTTGGGATCAAACAAAAAAGACTTATCCTAAGTGCTGCCATTTTGTTTTCGGACTCCATTTTGATCACAAGATGAAGTTAAGTTCAAGTCCCCAGGCTCTAGGGAAGCTTTCCAGATGACTAGCAAATTTCTCCCTCATTTTTCTTCTGCTCCTCGAAACATAATGATTGTTTCTAATCTTGAAAGAACAAATGATTGTGATTGATGATAAAATTGTGACTGTAACTTGGTGCAGATGTTTATGGTTTTCATGCTTAAAAACTCTTTGACAGTCTGGCTTGTTTCACCTTGACGATTTCAGTTCTAAAAGGTATGGGCATCTTCCTGAATTCTATCCCACTCTGTCCATGGTGCCCTTCATAGTCATGGTCTTTTACATCTTACACATTCCTCTTTTTGAAGGGGCTTTCCTGGCCAATTCAAATGAAAAAAATCTTACTTTGTGTGTATTCTCATGTCAGCATGGGTTGTATTGGATTTTTGGATCCTAACACTCCAACAAGACCACACCTCCTAATCCCTCCCAAATAGCATCACTCCCTAATGATCAAACATTCAAATATGTGAGCTCATAGAGGCCAAACCACCACACTCCATTGCCTACTCCCCATAGGCTTGTAGTCATATCACAATGCAAAAATGCAGTCAGTCCGACTCCAAAAGTCCCTATAGACTACATGTCTCAACACTGTCTAAAAGTTCAAAGTTCAAAATCTCTCATAGAAATCTCTTACGTGTACATCTGAAAGATCAACAAACAGATCACATACTGCCAATGTACAATGGCAGAGAATATGACTATTCCAAAAGGGAAGAAAAGGAGAATACCGAGGAAATACTGGAACAAAGCAAGACCTAAAACCAGCAGGACAAACTCCAAACTCTGTCTCTCCATGTCTGATGTCAAAGTGCTCCTCAGATTTCCAGCTCCTTTCAGCTTTGTTGATGGCAACACATGTCTCTCTCTTGGGTTGGTTCTACACCTTTCCTTCGTGGGTATTCCATAACTCTGGCATCTCCAATGTCTTGGTGTTTCCAAGGCAATCCAGGTTTCACCTGTACAGCTTCATGACATGCACTCTCCGTTTCTCCATGCACAGACAACCCTGACACATATTCGGCCTCAGCAGTTTTCCTTAGTCATGAAAGACGATTCCACAGCTGCTTTCTTGTATCCTTGACTCTAAAGCTGAACTAAGTAGTCCGAGCTGCCAAGTTCTCCTGCTTTCTGGGGCTGAAACATGGCCTCCTTGTTCAATTACATCGGCATCAGCTTTCTGTTGTTAGTCATATCCTTTACTTCTTATTTTTTTCCCTTACTTTTTACAAGTTGGAAGATTAGCTGGGCGGGGTCTTGCCATGAGGTCACCACTCCATTTATTCTATTTACCAACAGGCTTTTCTTCATCTCTTTGAGCCCTGGACTTAGCTCCATTATACTTCCTGGTGCTCCTTCTCTCCTCACACTGTACATTTTGTATTTTCCTTGCTCAGCTTGTTCCCTTTCATTATAGACCTGCATAATGTAGTACCACTAACCAGGCAACAGTTGGTACTAGGCTATCCTTAAATCTCATCTGCCAGTGCTGTTAATCCAAAATGATTCAGTTTTGCTTCAGGTAGAATTTTGTTTTTTTGGACAAGGGCAGAAAGCAACCACAATTTTTTTGACAAAATATCACAAGAATGGTTTCTCGGCCACTTACTAATATTCTTCTCCTCTGAAACCTCTTGAGCTAGGCTGTCAATCTGTATTTCTCTCTCAGCATCAGTCTTCCATGCTCCTGCTAGTATAGCCCATTAAGTCCTGTTTAACTTACTCAACTGCTTTCTTAATCCAACTTTGCCAAGTATACATTCCTCCAACAAGAAGCATGGTCAGGCCTGTCGTGACTCTCTCTGGTCTGACTTCTGTCTTAGTCAGTGTTCTACTCCTGTGAAGAGACACCGTGGCCACAGTAACCCCTAGAAAGGAAAACATTTGATTGGAGCTGGCTTACAGTTTTAGAGGTTTCATGTATTATCACCATGGTGGGGAGCATAGTGGCATACAGGCAGGCACTGGAGCAGTAGCTAAGAGCTATATTCTGATCTGTAGGCAGAGATGCAGAGAGAGAGAAAGAGAGAGAGAGAGAGAGAGAGAGAGAGAGAGAGAGAGAGAGAGAGAGAACTTGAGCTTAGCATATGCTTTTGAAACCTCAAAGCCCACTCCCAGTGACACACCTCCTCCAACAAGGCCACACCTCCTCCAACAAGGCCACACCTCCTCCAACAAGGCCACGACCCCAATCCTTCTAATCCTATCAAAGAGTTCCACTTTATGATGACTAAGCATTCAAAGCTATGAAACTATGAATCTTAATAAAACCACCACAGATGCTAAAAATATTTAAAACATTTAAAAAGATTTAATTTTACTTTAAGTGTGTGTGCGTGTGTGTGTGTGTGTATGTGTGTGTGTGTGTGTGTGTTACAAGCAAATGTCTGCAGGAGCCTGACACTATGGAGTTGGAGTCACAGGTGGTGCTGGAAATTGAACTCAGGTCCTTTGGGAAAGAAGGAAGAGGTCTTAATTGCCGAGCAGTTTTTCTTTTTCCCTCTTTGCCTTCTTCCTTCCCTTCTTTCCTCCCTTCTCCCTCCCTCCTTCCTTTCTTTCTTCCTTCCTTGAGACAAAGTTAAACTGTCTAGCTGGCTGACCTGAAACTTGATATATAGGTCAGGCTGGCCTTGAACTCAGAACAATCTGCCCGCCTTTGTCTACTGAATGCTGGTATTTAAATTCATTAATTTAATAATAATAATAATAATAATAATAATAATAATAAATAATTAATAATAATAACACATAATAATAATAATTATTATATGTTATATATACCACAGTGGGTCCCTGATCAAATCAGGTTGCCCAGTCTGTGCAGCAAGCACTCTTGCCTACTAAGCCCTTTTGCCAGCCCTAAGAATACCTTCGTATCATTTAATTTACATGTGCAATTTGGAAACTGCTGTTGAGTGGTTGAATGGGGAAAATTTTATGAAAGAGCTCATAAACATTTCTTGAAATAGGATGAGAAACACTAGTGTTTGGCTATCTCACATGTGGAATGGTAACTTTTATTCCTGTTTAATTTGAAGTACCCCACGCATAATTTTCATGCTTATTTAATGTTTGTTACGATCATCGTTGAATGTACAGAGATGTTAAGATATAATTGACTTATTTGAAGCATTTCCGGTGTCTTTTTTTTTTTTTTTTTTTTGCATTATTCTCCCTGTTGCTGACAGACAAAAATAAGTCACTTTGGTGAGCTTCCTGTTCAGTGAGAGACCCTGCATCAAAGGTAGGAAGAAACCAAGGAAGGACACCTGAAATCAAGCTCTGGCTTCCACTCGCATGAGCACACAGTGTGTTCACGCATGCCCCGAACCACACACACCAGTGCTTGCTTGGCCGGGTGATATTGTAGTTCTCACATAGCTGTAAATTCTACATTGTAAGGTAGATCAGTTAGTGGCTTTGGCAAGGGTTAGGGAAAGCATAGGGTGCTATTTCTCTTGAGGGTCTTTTATGACCACATGTATTCAGAGCTCCTTAACTCAGGCCAGATGAGAGATATCTCTGTCTCTATCTCTATCTCTATCTCTATCTATCTATCTATCTATCTATCTATCTATCTATCTATCTATCTATCTATCTATCTGTTGTTGTTGTTATTTGAGCATACAGTATACTTGTCTTTTAAATCATTGTTCTGACTGGAACAACTTAAATTTATTATAACTGAGAACGATTTCATAGACATATGTTACTTGGGAAATACACAGGATAGCAGACATAAATCCTGGCAAAACTGGTGGGTTTTATGCTATAGCTGTCAGATGTAGAGCATCTTGTACATGATACAGTGCACTCCTGTATCACGCATGACTGAATAACTGAGGGGGGTGTTGTATAGTATGTGACCATGACAATATAAAGACCGACAGCAGTGAGCAGCTGGAAGACCGTCTGTGACAGACTCCTGGAGGAAAGGATTTTTATTTTATTCCACTTGGCCTCATTTCGATTTTTATTAGGCTTGAACTTTCTACTGCTTTTCCTAGAGCTGCCTTGTGAAGACTACATTACAGGGGATTTAAAAATAGCACAGCAGACAATGAGAAGTGATGACAGGTCATGACAAGATGTTTTGGTTTTAAACGCTGTTGAAGAGACAAGACATGTTTATGACTAATTATTGAGGCTCGCTCATAGAACACTGGCACTGTTTCAAGTAAAAGACAACAAATGAAGTAAATAAGAAGCCGGAGAAGTCGTAAACCAGTTAAAAAATAAAATAAAAATGAAAGTAAGCGATAGTCTTTTATAGGTTTGAAATGAAAGTGTTGGTTTATAACATATTTGAGAGATACTGGTGAGAATAAAGATGGAAGGTATGTGCATTGCAGGGTGTTGTCTCTCCTGACAAGGATGACAGGAGTCCAGACTAAAGGGTGAAACTATTTCATTTGCCAGAACACCCACCTCAACTCACCCATGCTCAAGAATGGCTGCTTGCACAGACAGTTTCTATTTGAAACTGCAGAGGCAGAATTATGGCCAGAAAATATCCACCAAGCCTCAACCCTTTCTCCAATCAGGCCCCAAGTGCCACAGCACAGTCTCTACCTTGTCAAAGAGACTGTGGCCCTTCACTTGTTCTGATTAAAATAAAAGTTTGGGCTCTTTTTGGTTTTGGTTTTTATTTTGTCTTGGTTTCATGACAGGTCCTACATGCATCCCAGGTTGGTCTTGAACCCTTCATCCTCCTGCTTTAGGGTCCTGAGTTCAGGGAATATGAGGATGTATAAGCACATATGGCCTCCATAGTGGATTCTTTCACTGGATTCTGTTAACTTTATCAGATATCATCAGAAGCTTCTATCATTTTAGGGAAGTTTTTTTTTTTATGGCAATAAATTGGGTAAAGTAGTACACACCTGTAAACACAATTCCTGGGAGACTGAGGTAGAAGAACAATGAGTTTAAGGCCAGCCTTAAGTCTAAAATTGTGAGACTGTCTCAAAACAAAAACATATGCATAAACAAAAACCAGCCCACACCCTCCTTGCTACTATAAGACAAAACAAAACAGAAGCGAATAAAACATAAATCCATAACACAAACAAAAAAAAAACTAGCAATGAATGATTCATGCTGCATTGATAAATTAAAACATTGTATAAACACTCACTGTTTTTAGGTCTGTGGTTATCTCTAAGAAAAGCATTGAAATATTCTCTGCTTTGCACAGCGCCTCTTCCTCCCAGTGGGACCACATAACAATCTCTGCTCCACTCTATATGTGTGGGAGCCTCTGGTGCTCTCAGAGACAGTGAGGTAGTAAATTTCCCCTGGGGACACCAGGCACAGGATGGCCTTGAATGCCAGCCTGCCTCCACCTCCAGATTACTTCCTCAGAGGGCTTCAAGCCAAACCAATAGCCTTTTTGTGTGAAACATCTTTGAGGTGGAAAAGGGACCAGTGGAGCTTGGCTAGCAGTAACTGACTTTCAGTTTACTGTTCTGAAGGAGCAGGGACCCGGCACAGAATCCACCTTAAATGGAGCTGAAAGAGTGTCCCTCCTCTATGTGAAAAGAAAATAGTTTTATTCTTCATTCTGACTTTTTAACTGTTTGACTTCAGTTAGTTTGAATGAGAGTAATAAGTTTTTTTTACATGGACTCAGAGGGTAAGAGCATTAACTCTCATCATTGTGATGTGTGGTATGTGCCCTCCCATTGGATGTCACAGCCATTGAGTTCCCCATGGGCCTCATGGACTTGGTCTTATTAGTTCTCTAATGATAGCCAGACTTCAAGGAGACAAGGCAACCATGCAGCCAGTTCACTGGTACATATGGTGACACCCACTTAAAAATTTGTTTTCTCCTTAAAGACGGTTTATGAAGCTGATCATAAAAGTTCTATTACTTTATCCTAAATTAAATTGGGAAAAAGATGTGTTTAGTTCTTCTAATCAGAAACTGCTTTAATAGGAAAAGGTTGGTATAGAAGAGATTTTCTTTCCTTTTTTCTTAATGTATATAGTTTTACTCTTTTCTTTGTTACATTTAAACTATGCTTATGGGTATCAGTCTGTTTTGGACTAGTATTAAAGAGGGAAATAAAACAATTTGAACCAAGAAAAAAAATATTCTCTGCTTTGGAAGTCCAAATATTTTCTGTGATCTACTGACAGAAGGTCGTTCAGCCTGTACCCAGGGGAAGTGTAACTGGGTCATATGGTGGTTTGAAAAGTCTCCCATTTTTAAGTGTTAGAAGAATCTCCATAAGCATGTAAGGAGGGACCGAATACACAGTTACTGTGTCAGCCTGCATTACTGCTGATAACGGAACAGTTTCTCTCCCTTTACCTCCTCTTCGAGTATTTGTTACCATTCATTTTGTTTACTATAGCCATTCTGCCTGGAGTGAAACAGAGTTTCGAAGCAGTTTTGATTTGCATTTCCCTGGTGCCTAAAGATGATGAACACTGTTTTGATTTGCATTTCCCTGGTGCCTAAAGATGATGAACACTGTTTTCCAAATATTTATTGGCCATATGCAATTTCTCTTTAGAGGACTATCTGTTTATTTCATTGGTCTACTTGTCAACTAGATGACTTTTCTGATTTATTTTTAGAATTAAATTTTTATAGGTTCTAGACATCAACTCTTTGTCTGATGCATAGTTGGCAAAGAGTTTTACTACTGTATAAATGAAATTTTTATTCTTATCTCTTGTTTCCTTGGCTGTGCAGGAGTGTTTTAATTTCCTGTGGCATTGTTTATTAATTTGGGGGATTATCTCCTTTGAGATTAGGGTACTTTGTGGAGAAGTCTTGGCCTTTGTTTAGACATAGGAGTACTTTTTGCATATTTTCTTCTGGTAGCTTCAATCTCATGTCTTATATCAAGATCTTTGATCCATGTTTAGTTGATTTTTGTACAGGCAAGGGAAGTAGATCTGGTTTCATTCTTCTACATGCAGACATCTTGTTTTCCCAGCATCCTTTGTTGAAGAGTCTTTATTTTGTTGGAAAGTTGGCACTTTTGTTAAAGTGATGTATCTGCAGCTCTCTGGGTTTATTTCTGGGCCTTCTATTTTATCCCATGATCAGAATTTCTGCCTCTGTGCCAGTACTGTATTATGT
The DNA here is from genome assembly GCF_011762505.2 of Arvicanthis niloticus. Classification (NCBI taxonomy): domain Eukaryota; kingdom Metazoa; phylum Chordata; class Mammalia; order Rodentia; family Muridae; genus Arvicanthis; species Arvicanthis niloticus. Next base: position 64,274,291 of record NC_047670.1, read on the forward strand.
ATATTACTACGACTGTCTATATAATTTAAGACCAAATATTATAAATGCTCCTTTTCTGCCTAGAATTGTGTTGGCTCTCTGATTCTGTATGAGTCGTAGGATTGTTTTACTATTTTTGTGAAAAATGTCATGGAATTTTGATGGAGGTCATGTTGAATCTGTAAATAACTTAGTATTTCAGACACTTCTAAATACTTCTACAATATTAATTCTACTGACCTATGAGGATGAAAGGCTTTCAGTCTTATGGTGTCTTCTTCAATGTCTTTGCTAGTGCTTTAAGTCCACTGTTATAAAAATTTTTCATTTTCTTGGAAAGATATATTCCTTAGCATTTATTAAAAAAAAGTTATTGAGGTCTTTTTTTGTTTCTTTCTTGACATGTTCATTATGGCTACATAGAAAGTCAATTGATTTTTATATGCTGATTTTGTATATTTTGCCATATTTAAGAGTTTTCTTATAGAGTCTCTAGGGCTGTGGCTTTCAACCTGTGGGTAGAGTGACCCTTTCACATGGGTCACCTAAGATATCAGAAAACATAGATATTCACATTGCTAGTCATAACTGTAGCAAATTTATAGTTATGAAGTTGCAATGACAATAATTTTATGGTTGGGGGTCACCACAACATGAGAAACTGTATGAAAGGGTCATAGCACTAGGAAGGTTGAAAACCACTGCTCTAGGGTCTTTAAGTATAGGATTTCTGTCATGAAAATTGGGTAATTTAACTTCTTTTTCTGTATGTTTATCTTTTATTTCTTTCTTGCCTTACTGCTCTAGCTAAGGTATGGAATAAAAACTAGAAAGAGTGGGCACCTTTGTCACATTCCTGAGTTTAGAGGAAACTCTACTTCTCCCAGTTAGTACAACATTGGTTATATGTTCGTTGTATATAGTTTTGTTCTATTGAGACGTTTTCCTTGTAGTACTGGCTTCTCTTAGTCCATGAACGAATCTGAGACTGTTAAAGGTCCTGTCTGTCTCTACGGTGATATTTGTGCAGTTTCTGCCCTATAGTCTATTTGTATGCCAAATTGCATTTATTGATGTGTATTGAACCAAGCTTACATTTAATCTCTGAGCTGAGACCAGCTTAGTCATGGTGTATGATAACATTGTTTGGGAGTTCAGCTTGCCAGCATTTGAATCACATCTTTTCTATGCTCATCAAGGAAGGTGGTCTGCAGTTTTGTTTGGTGTTTTTGGCATCCTTATCTAGTTTTAACATTAGGTTAATACTGCTTACATGGAATGAGTTGGGTTGTGTTCCTTTCTATTCTCTGGAAGACTATGAGAAACTTAGGTTGTCAGCTCTTTTTAAAAGATGTGATAGAATCTCAGAAGTGAATCCATACAGTCCTGGGCATTTTTTGAAGATGTTTTACTACTACTTCATCTTATTATTTATTACATATCTAAATTGCTTATATTCACCTGATTTAATTTTGATGGGTCACATGTTCATAGGAAATTGTCCATTTCTTCTGCATTTGACATTTGTTTTAAAAATATAATTTTTCAAATTATTTTTGAATCCATCGGAACTCTTATTACGTTGCGTATTGTTTATTTTTCTGCTGGCTTGGCAAAGGCTTGCCAATTTTTTTTATCTTTTCAAAAAAACAAGATTTTTAGTTTATTATTTTATGACATTCCTTATTATTTCTGGCTATAACTTCTTTTATACTTAATTTGTTCTTGTTTTCTATTAGGAATTTATTTAAAATTTTAAATAAAATTTAAAATTTCCACCCCCTCTGTCTTTCACTATAAGCACCTATCACTCCAAACTCTTTTCCCAGAACTGCCTTAGCCATAAGCCAGAGGTTCTGATAAAGGGTGGTACTATTCTAATTTTATTCTAGGTACTTAAAATTTTCATTTTTGATATCTTTAATGACCTACTTTCTACTTCATCTTGTCCCCCCCCCCCCATGAGTTTTTTTCCTGTAGCCTGGCCTTGAACTCACAGAGATCTGTCTGTCTCTGCTTCCTATGTGCTGGGATCAAAGGCATGTGTCACCACTGTCCACAACATACTTTTGTTAAAGTGTGAGCTGTTCCCTCTCCAAGTATTCTTACTTCTGTTGTTTCTCTTGCTGTTAATTTCTAGCTGCATTTTTCTATGTCTTATAAGTCACAAAATTGTTTTGATTATTTTGTATTTATCAAGACTTGCTTTGTGACCTAGGAACTGTTCTATTTTAGAGAAGGCACCATTTCTTGCAAGAATATTTATTCCATATCTGTTGGATGGAATATATATTTGCTCAATGACTGTGGTTTCTCCTCTACAGATAATGCACTTTTTCTGTGCTGCTGGCTTGGTTGTCTGGAATGGTCTTGGTTTGTACTTGTCTTTCAATGTCCTTTATCCTTCTGTTAATTTTAAGTGTAATCTTCACTGCATCTAGCAATCTGGGTGGTAGTAAATTAATTTAAGGGCTTGGAATTTATAATTCTATGCTTTTCTAGACCTTAGGCTTGCTGAAGAGAAATCTGGTATTATTTTTAGATGTCTGCCTTTTAAAGGTGGGTTTGTGTTCTTCCTTACCAGCTTTTAATATTGTTTCTTCCATTTGTACCTTTCACATTTTGACTAAGGTACGTTTTGAGGTGTTATTCTCTCATTGAGGCCATTGGAGGATTCTTTTTGTTATTATTATTATTAATTTATTAAATTTAGGAAAATTCTGATACAATTTCATCGAATAGATGCTCTATGCCTTAGTTTCTATAGATAACCTCCTTTTTATACTTTATGGATTCTTATATTTGTTCTAATGAATATATTCCAGAGTTCTCCGACATGTGAGCATGCTCACATATCTCTCTATTGCTGGGTGTTGTGTCAACAGAAAATGATACCTTTGTTGGTGTTTGTTTTAATTTGATATATTGCCCCATTTCATGCTTTATTCTGATTTTGTTGAAAATAGATGTTTTCATACAATGCATTCTGGTTGTGATTGTCCTTCCTCCACTTCTCCCAGCTCCTCCCAACCAAACCCACATCCTTTCTTAGAAAACAAACAGGCATCTAAAGAATAATTATAAAATAAGATAAAACAAAACCAAACACCTTGTAATAGGACGAAACAACCCAACAAGAAAAAGGGCCAAAGAAGAAGCACAAGAAACACATATAGACACAGAGGTACACTAATTCCCACAGGAATCTCATAAGAACACAAACCCAGAAGCTGTTATATGTATGCCAAGGGCTTATAATGTTAAAAAAACCCTGACAACATTATGAGACAAAAACACCTCCAAAGATGCTGTCAAGTTCATTTTGTGTTGTCCATCTACTGCTGGGTGTGGAGGCTACCCTTTAGAGGTGAAGAAAAAGAAAGGACAGTCATAAATTATTATTCAGGCAAAAAAATGCAAGCTAAAACAGAAGGACCAATACAAATACAAAAGTATAAAATAAAAACACAGGAAATAAAGTGAAATAGATGATCTCCATGTCATCCTTCATTTCCTCCTTACCAGTTAAATGTGCTTTTTTTTTTTTTTTTTACCTCCTCCTTGTTTTGGGCAGCTGAGACTGTAGGTGTGTGTGGGGAGCTGACAGAAGGCGGCTATCATCCTTGCAGCTATCTTGAGCCATATACCCTGACAAGAGTCTTGTTTACAAGAGCCTACAATGGCTGAGCACACTCTGATAACATCTTGTTTTAGATACCCAGGATCTTCCCTTGGGTGTGTGAGACTTAAAGGTGTGTGACTTAAGAGTGTGACTTAGAGGCGTGGCTTAGAAGTGAGACATATAAAAGGAGAGAGGCAGACTGTTGGGGGCCGACTTTAGCAGAAAGCGGCTATCAGCTTTGCAGCCATCTTGAGCCATATACCCTGACATGAGACTTGGATTACAATAGCCTGCAACAGCTGAGCACACTTCGATAATCTTGGTTTAGATACCTTAGGTGTGTGAGATTAAAGGTGTGTGAGATTAAAAGTGTGTAACTTAAGAGTATGACTTAGAAGTGCAGAGATCAGATTTAGAGACAAGACCTAAGGGCATGATTAAAGGTGTGACTTAGAGGCATGGCTTAGAAGTGAGACATATAAAAGGCAGAGGCAGACAGGAGAGAATCAGACACTTCAGAGAGTACAACTTGGAGTAGGAATTAGGCATTAGGTAGCAGACACTTGGAAGAGAACTTGGAAGAAGTATCTTGGAACTTGGAGGCACTAGGGACTAGGAACTCAAGACTTGGGACTTGGAGAGAAGAAGAGAGACTGAAGAATAAATGGGATTGAATCACACTCTGTCTGGTCTCCATTCCTCAGTCCATCCTCACTCTCTCTCTTGTTGAACACCGACCTGCAGACTGGAGCAGCTTGGGGCAGTGCGGGCTCTAACACTTAGCCCCCAAGGCTTTTGGCAGTGTGGGTGCAAACATTGACAGAGCGGTCAGAGACATTTTGGCCCCCAAACGTGGGCTAGCTTGGGCTTCAACATTTTTGGCGCCCAACGTGGGGCAGCTCTCAACAGGTGTGTAGTACTCCATAGAAGGAAGGCTACTGTCCGACTCTGTGGAACTCTGTCTATAGTGTCCCACTCTGAGGTATCATCTGTCAGCTACCACCTCTAGGAATTTCAGTGTCTGGGGCCTGAAGGTTCTTTGTAAGGTGCAGCCATCCTTGTATCTATCTGCTTTTCTGTTCTCTCTCCTTGTCTGGGTTTCTGACTGTTTTATTCTCCAGTGTCTTAGTTTGTACCTGAGAATAGATGGATCTGGGAGGCTGTACCAGGTTCAATATAGTTTTGTCCCCAAGCTGTCACGTGCTGTGATAGCTGTTGTCGGTTGTCAACTTTGACTACACCTGGAATGAACTACAATCCAAGCCGATGGGCAGGGCTGTGAGGAATTTTTCTTAATTAGATCATCAGTCATGGGAAGGCCCTCTTTAAATCCAGATCATTTGAGGTCAGAAGCCCCATCCTAAATCTGGGCCACATCTTCTGGTGGCAGCATATATAAAACATAGAAGGAGGAAGCTTTTGTTTTTGTGCCTACTTGCTCTCACTCTTGATGGCAAATTTATTCCTTCATTGGAATTATTAGAGCCGAGTTCTTCAGGATTCTGATGGATATGGAAGACCAGCTGAGACACCCAGCCATATGGACCAGATGCTATTGGATTCTTAGACTTCCCTTCAGGAGACAGCTATTGCTGGAGTAGCTGGACCACGGCCTGTAAGGTACTCTAATAAATCCTGTGTGCATGTATGTGTGCACGTGTGTGTGTGTGTGTGTGTGTGTGTGTGAGCATGTGAGTATGCATGTGTGCATGTGTATGTGTGTGTGCATGTGTGTGTCTGTCTGTCTGTGTTTTTGTTTTATCAACTCTGTTTCTCTAGAGAACCCTGAATTCTTCAGGCTTGTCATTCTATGGTGCTTTTGGAAGTTCTCAGATTTTAGTTTCCGTTGCCTTTCTGCCACATTCCACATTGCCAGCGCTACTGCAGCCACCTGTCTGTCTGTGGTGTACCCTACCCTCACCTTTTGTTTGTAAAGTTGGAGGCATGGATGCAACTAACTTCCTCTGTTCACATTTGTTAGTAAGAAAAGAGGAAAACAATACCCTTAAAGATATTCTCCCATCTTTTTTTTTCTTAACCCATCTGATAAGTAACAATTACTTATCTTGTTTAATGAGAAGAACGAGAAATGTAGCTACAGCTTTCTTCCTGTGGTGCCAAGAATTTAATGGAGCCTCTTTGTTTGCTTTTGAAGTGGCCAAGAACTATTGGAATTGCACATCGCTCAGAGTTTTGTGGAGCTAAAGAGGCAGCAGTTTGGCAGTGGGCTGCTAAAGGGAAGGGTGGCACCATATTTACCCTGTTATCTTTACCTAGCCTGCTAGGAAACAGGCTAGGAGACCTAGGAGGTGATCATTTGGCTATCTTCTTGGAGTCAAGATCGCTGCTAATTGTTTCCAAAGACCCCTTTGAAAAATAGCCACTTTGTCAGGTGACTGACATGACTACCTGGACCTCCTTTGGCTTTCCCTGCCTCCTTCCAACAAAATAATAAGTCATTTTCTCTGAATGTGAACACCCTTTTCCCTGTTTATGGAATTAGTTTCCAAGCGTGGTAATAGGTCTTCTGCATATATTGCAGCTGCAAGTGGTTCTCCACACTCGGTGGCTGCTGTTCCTATGGCAACAGGTGCATTTAAATTCACAACATTACTCAACTTTTCTTCCCCTTTTTGTCTGCAATTTGGGAACAAGAAAGAGTAATGTTTTTGAGAAGGGAAGATGTTGCCATGAAAGAGATAGGGAAAGAAAAAAAGTTTTTAATGATAGGAATTAATAAAATATTCAATACAAGCAGAATACTGTTTGCTTTCAGAGGATAGTAGTGACTGGAGGGATAGTGACTTTGTGGTAGGCACTAAAATATTCTAAAATCAGGAACAATCCAGCCTTCAAGATAGAGTAAAATGCCATATTACAGGAACAAAAGCTGTTTCAAAATCAACTGCAGCAAAAGATGCGTGAAGACCAGCATTGGTTTAAGTCTCTCATATCTATCTACAAACTTTTTGTTTGTCTCCCCAAATATGACATTTTTGAGTGACCAGGAAGCTTACAGAAACACGCTGTTTAGAACTGATACAGCCCAAACACTGCAGTGGGACAGGCAGTATCCGTGAGACGGCATAGGTCCTGCTTGTTAATGCTCTGTCAGTGCTGCCTGGGAAGCTGCATTTCACACACAGTAACCTGGGGCGCTGGGAAAGCATTGGTCATGCCTTGAATCTGTAGTCTTTCTTGTCATCTAAATCCAGAAATGTAGACAGCCACTTTTATCCCCGCGTGTGGGAGTTGGTGAATAAGTAAGGCACGGGGAAACAAAAGTCCATAGGGAGTCATTTTCTCCACATAGCTGGACAGGAATGAAAGGATTTTCAGTATAAGCCACATAAGTACATATGTTCACTGAGTTTACGTTTCAGAAGTTTATTGGGGAAGCTAAGTGGGTTTGTTAAACAGGAATTGGGGGAGAAAACAGCTAAAAGAAGACCGGAGAAAGTAGACCTACTGGAGCAGTAAGAGCCAAGGAAGGAGTAGAGAAGACAAGATGCGCTTTGAAAGAGAGAGGAGGGAAAAAGGAAAAAACGATCAGCAAACAACCCCCCAATCAATCAATCAATCATCAATCAATCAATTAATCAATCACTCCAACCAACCAAAACCAAACCCAAACAGTGTCCTTTAAACTTGTTTTGGAAAAAGCAATCAATGAATTGTTATATAAAAATGTATTTTATTTGCCAAAGAAAAGAAAAGAGAAGAGCAAGGAAGTGGGGTGAGGAGAGGCTCAGGGTGATGGAATGCAAGGCCACGTGCATAGAGTGTGAGAGGGCTTTAAGGGTGTGTTTACTGTGTGGTGCACACCTCCTTTGCTGACTTATCAAGGGTCTTTGGGGGAAGAGCTACATTATTTTTTTTTTCAGTGTTTTCCAGGTTGAATATGTCCTTACAAATTATAAAGTGTAAACTTATTAAGCAAGATAACTATAATGTTCACCTGCCCACAGTAACTGTATTCATGTATCTATAATCATACATCTTGAGTTAAAAGCGAGAGGCAGGTCTTCTTGGAGCCTCGGGAATCTGTCGAAATCAGCCTGGGCGGTCTGGATTTCTCATAGCCTCCTTAACTCCTGTCTTGGTTTGCTTCCACCATGAGCAAAAACTGCGTGGGGAAGACAGGATTTATTTCATTTGTACTTCCTTATCAGATCCCATCATCAAAGGAGATCAGGGCAGGAACTCAAGGTAGAACTGGAGGCAGGAACTGGGGCGGAAACAAAAGGGAACGCTGTTTACTGGGTTGCTCCTCATAGCTTGCTCAGTCTGCTTTCTTACACAACACCTGACTAGGGGTGGAATCACTCACAATGGTATGGGCCCTCCATCACCAACCATTAATAATAAGAACAAAACTCCTGTAGACTTGCCCACAGGTCTACCTTGTGGAGTATTTTCTCAATTGATGTTTCCTTTTCTCAAATGACTCTAGCTTGTATCAAGTTGACAAAAATCAACCCAACAAAACCAAAACCCCTTAAAACAAAACAACTCCCCCAAACAACTGACACTCTTTCTTAATCTTAACATGTTGCCAGATAGATATTAGTGTCAAAGCAGAGGCTAAATTCTAGTCTTTTATGTGGTTTTATGTTTACATATGGGGTAACAGAGCCTCTATCTTGGAAATAGCTTTTTGATCTTTCTACACGTCTAGTTTCTCTGACAGCTTCCAATGTCATCAAGATAGAACCTTGATCACTAAAACTTCTTGTTCTTTGTCAATGTCCTGGGTGTCAAATGGATCCAGAATGAGCTTGTGTGGTGGAAACATCTCAGAAAATGGAATTTGGTGACAAGTACCATTTGAGCTATGTACAGCATGACTCTATATTAAGAGAAGAAAAGGGAATTGATGTAGAGAAATGTAGAGGCAAAACAGAGCCAGGAGGTGACCAGGGTTACTGGTATTTTTGGCCTGGTTCATCCATGTCTCTTATGAGGCTTGTTGTGTTTTATAAAGAAAAAAGGTCAAGGATATGTTTGATTGAGCGATGTATGATGAGGTGGGAGGGGTACCTCGGCTGCTGAGGTATCTCTTCCCCCTGAGGTACCAGTCACACAAATAGAGTTTATTTAGGGCATGAGAAGAGGAGTTGAGAAGGGAATAGAGAAAAAGAGAGGGGGTGAGGGGGATGGGGAAGGGAAGGGAGGATGAGGAGAGAGGAGAAGGGGCAGGGAGAGAAGGGGCAGAGAGTAAGAGAGCAAGGAGGGGGCAAGCAGCCCCCTTTTACAGTGTCAGGCACACCTGGCTGTTGCTAGGTAACTGTGGGGCAGAGCCTAGAAGGAATGCTAACAAGGTTCATCTTCATTTCTTGTTCTTTGGTTTTTACCAAATTCTCTAGTCCAATCAATTCACCCAATTTCTACACTTGGATGGAACAGATTTTATTTGCTGAAATTAATATTCTTTAATAGCTACTTGAGACATCTCTGAAAAGGAGAAAATACAACAGAGTGTGCTTTGCTGTTAACCTTGACTGTTACTATGAATATGAGGAGCAAGAAGAGACATGCAGGAAGAATAACGGGGAAGGACAGTGGGCTCACACTGAACAGAAGCGTTATTAAAAGCTCCATTTGTGGCAGTGCTTTAGTACCCTCAACCGAAACTCATTAGGCCCCGTTGAATGTGGATGCAAGCATGGCCCAGCCTGAGTAGAATGAGGTCAGGCATTCATGGACCATTTTTTTGCTGTGTCATTTAAAATAAAACCGGGCCAAGCAGCGATTAAGTTTCCAATGCCATTACGAAACATAATGAAATTGTTGGCCACAGACGGAAAATGACAAAGCCATTACTGGGTCGACAGTAGGGAACTGCAAACAACATGTGAACAGTTTTGTTACTTGATGGAGAAGCCAAAGGCCATCACAAAGTATGTTCCCTTGTATGCTTGAAAAGAAGAGTGTGTGTGTGGGTGTGTTGTGGGGGCTACCAGGTTTCAAAAACAGTGAAAACAGAGTGCCAGAGTCAACCTCAGAGGGGGGCTTTTGTGGAGCTGACTCCTTTCACCATGGAAGATGGAAAAATGTCAGGGCTTACTTATGTGAAGAAAAAGAAGCCCAAACAAATCACAGATAGCATTTGAAAGAAATTGTCTTCTATGCATTTGGCCGAATAAAGGAAGGAAGGAGAGGCATAGCTCTCCCTTTGATCTTCAGCAGATGAAAGGGTCACATGGGAAAGTGGAGTCACAAAGGTAGTTCCCCATGTGGCGCTTTCTCTGCTGCTTTCTTGAGTCTTCCTCCCTGTGCATCCCCTTCCCTCTTCTTTAGGCTTTTTAAAAAAATGTAAATAAAAAACACAACATTCTACCTATATGAAGATTTCTTACCTAGCGGCATGTTTTAAGGAAAGCCCGTCTTTCACACATGGAGATCAAATTGGTAAATAGAAAATGAAATCACCTCAGCCTTTGCTGCTTCTACCACTGGACAGTTCTCTTTATGAATATTGGTGCACACTGCTTTATAAAGCAGATTTTAGGGTGAAGTAAGTAGGAGAGACGTAGTTAACTATCATTTTTGTAAGTAATTCTAGGGAAGAGATAACATTTATTGATAGTACCTTTTATTTAGAAAGACCTTCTTCATAAGCAACTCACAGACTTCGTGCTCAAATATACCAAAGTGTACTTACCTAATACAAGAAAAACGTCTTCATTCTAGCAAATTAGACTTCAATGTCTATGCTATTGAGGGCACAGTGCTTTCGGCAAAGTAAATGATGGCTTTGACAACACTGTTGCTTTTGGTTTTGCAGTGTGACTCTGAGTGTTAGGTAAAAGTGAACTATATATTATATACTATGTACTATGTATTATGTACTATATACTATAAAATATATAATATATAATATACAACATACAACATATAATATACAACACACAACATACAACATACAGCATACAATATATAATATACAATATATAATAAATATAATATATAATATGTAATATATACTATATACTATATATTATACACTATACACTATATACTATATACTATATATATAATATGTAATATATAGCATATAGTACATATAATATATAATATAATACATATTATATATGGTGAATAACGATAAGTAGAAAACACAATATTTTAAGCAAAATATGCAATTCTACAGGAACTTTGCTGACGTAGCTCTCAAACTTAATTTTCCCTTGCTTCACTCCTGAGCTGTAGATGCCAAGCTGAGAGCGATTTCTACCTATATTTGTACTCAGTTTTGGTTGGGGCAGATTATTCACTGGAATAGATAGATAACTTTTTGAGTAGAGAGGAAGCCAGAAGAGAAAATGAATACAAAGTATTAATAAATGTATGAAATGAAATTAGTGTATGGCTGACACATAGTGGAAAATAGCTATGTATTCCCTTTTTATTGTGAACTTTGAGACCACATGACGTCAGATTCTAATGAGTTTTCTTGTTTTTAGTTGTGTCTTCTATTGTCATTACTTCAATTAACATGAGAGACAACCAAACCAACCAAAATAGGACAAAAAAAATATAAGTGAACAGAAAATCTGAGAGCCAAAGAAAAATCACAAGAAACACAGGGGCACACACACACACACACACACACACACACACACACACACACACGCAAACCAAAAATTTACAGCATCTTCAAAAAATGGAGCTGCTCAACAAGATGGCTGCTTGTAGAAAAATGCCAACAGATCCATTCTTATCACCCTGCACAAAACCCTTCCTTCCACAACTGCTTTTGGTCATGGTGTTTCATTGTAGCAATAGAAACCCTACCTGACACACCACATACTGCAGTTTCTAACCAGTTTAGGATACTGCAGTTTCCATCACTGATAGTTTGAAATCATCTTCCTAAAATGCTAAAATTGTTACTTGTAGTTACAAGTGCCACACACTGGCTGCATTCAATACTAAAAGACCTCATTCTATCAAGTGCTCTATTATAGAGTGGCATGAAACTAGAGAAAAAAGGAAAAAGGAAGAGTAGACAACTTTTTAAAATCAGGGTGAAGACAGCAATGGACTTGGTAAGACCAATGAGACCCACTCCATTGTCTCTTGTTACAATTGTTTAACAGTTTCTGATTCTTAAGATTTGAAAACTATTCAGAACATTTTTATGTAGGTTAAGGTTTGTTGGAAGAACGTTTACATAGGGTACAAAGCCTTTATGGTTATCATTTTATTGCACAACTTTCATTGTTTATGTTCTGGCTCCGGTTTTGCCAACTTGACACAAGTTAGAGTCATTTGTGAAGGGGGAAACTCAATTGAGAAAATGCATACATAAGACTGGCTTGTGGACAAGTCAGTTGTATATTTTCTTGATTGATGATTGGTGGTGGTTTTATCTCTGGGCATGTGGTACTGGATTATATAAGAAAGCAGACTAGGCAAGCCTTGAGGAACAAGGCAGTAAGCAACATTCTTTCATGGCTTTGGCTTCAGTTCCTGCTTCTAGGTTCCTGCCTTGAGTCCCTGCTCTCAATTTCATCAATGAAACTGGAAGTGACTGTTCAAGTTGTTTTTGGTCATGGTCTTTTATCATAACAATGAAAAACCTAACTACGATATCTCTCACTCAGCATTTTCATTGTCTTTGTATGCTTCTATAAAATAATAAAAAATTAAACTTAAGCATTGTTTTAAAAAGATAGTCCTCAAATAATTATTTCAGTCCTGTGCCCAGAAGAACAGATGGAACACAAAGTGTCCTTTCTGATGTGGGGCCTTAGCAATGATTATTTTTGTGTGGGTGTTTTCCATAATAGTAGTTCCTAGGCTTGTACTAGAACTATCATGCTTTCTTCCTCTGATCTCGATATCAGAATTTGCCAGCTGGCAGACTATAAATAGAGGTTCAGATGAGGATAGTGCTACTATGAAAAATTAAGTATTTTTCTCAGTCACTGTATTTAATGCCTTGCATGTTAGATAGCCACCCATCTCTCCTAATTGTAGGAATACGAAGGCATCCCAGTAGTGGACATCAAATATCAAGTTGCCTGTCTTTATCTTAGAACAGCAACTTCTTAGAGTAAGTGTAAGGAGGTGTCTTAGCTACTCATCTTTTGCTGTGTAAGGATGTCCAAGGAAACTTATAAAAGAAAGCCTTTAGCTGGGGGCTTGCTTACAGTTTCAGTGGGTTGGCCTATGATCATCATGGCTAGTAACATGGAAGGAGGAAGGCAGGCATGGTGCTGGAGCAGTAGCTGAGACCTTACATCCTGACTGCCAAGTTGGAGGCAGGGAGAGAGCTAATTGGAAAAGGCATGAGCTTTTGAAATCTCAAAGCCCAGCCCCCAGTGACACACCTCCTCCAACAAAGTCACACCTCCTAATTTTTCCTAAACTGTCTACCAATTGGGGACCAGACCTTCAAATATATAAGACTATGGGGGGGGAATTCATATTCAAACTACCACAAGAGATCTGTTGCTTTCCCCACTTTGTAGGTAGGGAACTGAGGCATGGAATTGCTCCCTTCCCACTGGAGGATGCATGGCTGGTAGTTGACAAGAACTGGCAGGTCAACCCGGGTTTTGTGTTCCCGTAGCTCATATCTTCTATTGTGATTACTTTGGGTTTCTTAAGTGGTTCTCAGTTGATAATCCCTTTGCTTTCATCCTTCTGAAGTCTCCATAAACTGACATGTTCAGATGCCGAGGTGAATGAATCTATCTGTATTTCAGGCTCATCAGGAAGTCCATTCTCTTACATGTTGGCCTCAGGGAGTTACTCAGATAAGTGGAAAGAAGAGCTTTTTAAAGACTTACAATAAATGTTTCTAAGTAAAAATCTTACCATCAGATCAAATACTTGATTTCTGGGTTGGAAGAAAATAAGCCTATTTTGACTGATTTAAAACTATTAATAAAATATACATTTTAAAAGAACGTTTACAGTTGCCAATTATTTGTTACTATATTAGCATCTTTGCACACTTAAAATTAGAAATATTGATAGACTTAAAAGTATGAAAAGATATTAGGTTGCATATTAATTTTCATGATAAAATTGAATAGTATTCATGGACATTTGCTGTATTTTTCTTTCTCTTAAATCGAATCTTAGTTTGAGGTTAGCCTAGGTTTCATAGCCACATTTTGTCACAAACAAACAGACAAACAAGCAAACAAACACAACTAACCAACTAAACAGAAAAACAGGACAGAGGGGCTGGGGTTATGACTCAGCAGTTAAGAACAATGGCTGCTCTTCCAGAGGAACCAGATGTGACTCCCAAGAGCCACATGTCCCTCACAACTACCTCATCTGTTGTTGGTGGTTGGTTAGCTTGAAGCCCATTGAGAGGCAATTTCTTGATCACTGTTTAAATCAACATCCTCAGAGCTATGGGGCCATGAACACATTTGACTTTTCAATAGATCCTGTGATGATTTGTATATGCTCGGCCCAGGGAGTGGCACTATTAGAAGGTATGGCCTTGTTAGAGGAGGTGTGGCCTTGTTGGAGTGGGTGCATCATTGTGAGTGTGAGCTTTAAGACTCTCATCCTAGCTGCCCAGAAGCCAGTCTTCCACTAGCAGCCGTCAGATGAAGATGGTACACATGCCTGCCTAGATGCTGCCATATTCCCACCTTGATAATGGACTGAACCTCTGAATCTGTAAGCCAGCCCCAATTGAATGTTGTTCTATAAGACTTGCCTTGGTCATGGTGTCTGTTCACACCAGTAGAACCCTAATTAAGACAGATTCATAAAATATGTTGGCTCTTCTTCATCTTGGTTAAAACAAGCCTGTTCCAACATGGGCTATTGATAGTCACTGAGAAGCAATGATTGTGGCAGATACTTTTTCTAAGTGGCAGAACACAAACATTTTAATATCTCAATTTCTGTTTGACAAATAAGATAATAATCCAAGTGGAGGAAAAAAATTCTAAAGAGTAACTTGTTTTAAAAAAGGCAAAAGAGGGCTGGAGAGAAGGCTCAGTGGTTATGATAGTCAATAATGAGAAATGGAGTTTAGATCACATCATCCACATTGATCAGCTCAAAAACCACCTGAACTGCAGTTCCAAGGTTTACGATACCTTCCAGGGGCACCTTCACTAGGTGTTAAGATAGAACTACTGAAAACACCACACTCCCTGGTGATACAAACATGAGAGATCAAATGGCAATGCTAGCTTTTGTACTGTCAGAAGATGCTATGCAGGCTGCTGGGGAAGAATTATTATCAATAGTCTTACTTACCTGTGGACCCTGGGTGCGACAATGTCTCTACTAACCAGGCAGGATGAACCACTGGTGCCACAGTGGAAGGTATTTTATGTGGGTGTGATGGCTTGAATAAGAACAGCCCTCATAGGCTCATATATCTGAATGCTTGGTCACTAGGTGTCTTAGTTAGGGTTTTCCTTCTGTGAACAGATACCATGACCAAGGCAAGTCTTATAATGACAACACTTAATTGGGACTGGCTTACAGGATCAGAGATTCAGCTCAGTACCATCAAGGCAGGAATATGGCAGCTTCCAGGCAGGCATGGTGCAGGAGGAGCTGAGAATTCTACATCTTCATCTGAAGGCTGATAGCAGTGTACTGAATTCCAGGTGGCTAGAATGAGGGTCTTAAAGCTCACACCCACAGTGACACACTTCCTCCAACAAGGCCACACCTCCAAATAGTGCCACTCCTTGGGCCAAGCATATACAAACCATCACACTAGTGGTTGGCATTATTTGAAAGGATTAGGAGGTGCATCCTTGTTGGAGGAAATGTGTCACTGGGTGTGGGCTTTGAGGTTTTCAAAAGTCCAAGCTAAACCCAGTGGCTCTCTCCTCCTGCTGCCTGTGGATCTGGATGTAGAACTCTCAGCTACTTTTCCTGCACCATGTCTGCCTCCATGCCACCGTGCTCCCCACCATGATGAAAATGGACCGAACCTCTGAAAGTGTAAGCAAGCTCTAAATAAAGGCTTTCTTTTATAAGAGCTGCCATAGTCATGGTGTTTCTTCACAGCAATAGAGCACTGACTCAGACAGGATGTAACCTGCCACTTTCTGATTATGTTTGATGTTCTCTTGACAGGAGGGATGGATACATCTGGCAGTTTAAAAACAGTCAGAAGCCCATAGTTAGGGATGTCATAAACTCTAGTAAAAAAGTTACTGCTATTGTTTTGCCAAATGGATATGATATGTCCACCACATCATCTACTAGAAGTAAAAATAAAATAAAATTATAAAAATAAAAACTCTTTTATAAAAAGTAGGGAAAAAGCACATCATAAAAACTGTTGGATTTCTGTGTCTGTGTATGCACATGTGTTTGCATGTGTGTGTGTGTGTGCATACATATGTGATTGGAGATAGGGCATCATGTTTGTCAGGGTAGCCATGGTTGTCCTTGATTTCACTATGTAGCTAATTAATAACCTTGAACTTTTATTGATCCTCCTGCGGGAATAATCACCTGGTTACTGGAATTAAAGGTGTATACTACCATGCTTAGCAGAACTATTATTATTGTTTTTTAAATATTTCTTTCTCCATCAGTAATAAACAATCATCCCGTTTATGCTTCCCAGAGCACTATTTAGTAACATTTTTATCCTTATGAAGAGATTATTTTATAAATGAGCTAAGAAATATTTTATATTCTATTTTAGTGCTTTTCAAAATAGGAAGATTGTGTAAAATGACACAAGATGTTACAGATATCAGGAGCCAAATGGAGCTGCTGATCATTTTACTCTGGTGATAAGGCAGAGTATCTGATGGGGGGTGGGGGGAACTCAGGGGGTGGAGCTCTTGGAAGGGCTTGAAAGGATTACACAAATATCAAAAGATAAACTTGTGGAACCAAGGCAGACTGTATTTTTGTAGATTTTGTTCCCCTTGCAGGAGATGACTAGTGTCAAGAGAAGTAAACAGAAGGTTTGCATTTCCCCTTAAATAGCAACTAAGGTGCCTGAATGAATATTCCCCCCAGACAATCCACCAAAATTATGTGACAGCTTCCATAAATTACAAATGAACTAATTCATGAAGAAGTGAATATGTTCGAATGATCTGTAGCATTCAAAGTAAGAACTCAGCAAGGAAATAGGACCCAGAGCATTGCTTTGTCCATGAAGGGTTTTGATGACCTTTGTTTAGCAAGCAACAGGCTGTGGCAGACAGAGTGGCAGGATCCGGAACCTGAGAGATCACATCTTCAAACACAAGTACAAAGCAGAGGAAGCAAAAATGAAGCAAATATGAAGTGGAGTGAGGCTATAAATGCTCAAACCTGCCCCGAGGGATGTGCTTCCTCCAGCAAAGCTTCATCTCCCCATATCTCTCCAAAGGGCGCTGCCAGCTAGAGATCAGGTAAGCATTCAACTACCTGAGCTATTAGGGGAATTCTCATTCAAACCATCACAGTGGTTTAGTGAATTTCCAGATCGTTTTCCAAACTATCCTGTAATATATAAAAGCTTCAATTCTCTCTCTCCCCCATTTTGTTAAAGTGTGCTATCTGACTTTTTTATTTTATTTTATTTTTTTATTTTAGGCATTAAATGGATACAGTGCAGTACGTTGTCGTGTTTTGGTTTGCTTTCACCTGGTTAAGTTTTATCCTCATTCTAAGTTGCATTTTTCTGTTTCTATATATGCCCTCTTTTGTTTTTTTTGATGTCAGACATTTTCATTTTTATATTGTTGCTTGGGAATATTTTTTTAAATTAATTATTCCATTTGTTTACATCTCAAATGATACCATATTCCACTTCCAGGTTACCCCTCCACCAATCCCCCCCCCCATCCCACATCTGCTCTCCTCACTCCCTTTTGCCTTTATGAGAGTGCTCCCCCAACCACCCACACTCTCCTGCTCCACTGTTCCAGCATCCCCCTACTCTGGGGCATCCAACCTCCCTGAGACCAAGGGCCTCCCCTCCCGTGGCTGTCAGGCAAGGCCATCTGCTACATATGTATCTGGAGCCATGAATCCCCCCAGGTACACTCGTTGGTTGGCGGTCTAGACTCTGAGAGAACTGGGTAGTCAGGCCAACCTATGTTGTTCTTCCAATGGGGTTGCACATGGGAATATTTTTGTTCCTTTATCATTGAACTCTTTTCTGGGATGCAGTTGACCATCTTGAAGACCATGCGACTCTGTTGGGTCTTGTCTTTCACATTTGGCAGCACCACGGCTATAACTAGAGCTAGTCTCCACAACTAAGGCAAAGTCCTGTGCTAAGCCCTAGAGACAGAATGTGGATTAAGCAAAAATGGTCCTTGTCATCAAAATAAATGTGCAGTCCAGCAGGAGGGAAAGTGGAGAGAACGCGAAATTAAAATTACACAAAAGCACAGAACGGCTGTTTCGGACATAACAATGAGCAATCTAGTTTGAGTGAGGTAAGAGGTGGTAGGTGTTCCAAGCGGGAAAAGTAAAGTTATGAAGGAACTAAAAGCTGGAGTGTGCGCTGTGTTTTCAAAGAGCATAGAGAGGGCTCATGGTGAGTGCTTAGAATAGGTTCTAATAACCAGGGACAAGCAAGTAGCTCACAGGGAGCCCAGCAAATGGTGAGGGGATTACACTTTATTCTGTAGTCACTGGAAATCGTTAAGCAAAATGGAATTGCATTAGAATTGCTACAGAAAATCCAATGCTATTTTCTACTTTCCAATAAATGCATGTGTATTTATGTATAGTATGTTTCACTTGGGAAAGAATTTTGATGTATCTAAAATACTTACTTGTAAAATAGTATATAAAATTAGCATATAATTTATATACTTACTTGTAAAATAGTATATAAAATTACATGTTCAGGGAAAGTTTTGAAAATACAAGGGAGTGAATCATGTCGATGTCAAGAATCAAGACTTAATATGGCAGAAAAGGAGACAGATAAATAGATAAACAGAGCACACTCATGATAATCTTGAAATATGTCGAAGTTCTTTTCATTTTTAAAATATACACTCAAACTCTTGTCTTCATTTTTTGAGAGAGCGTTATTCTTTATTTCTTCTGGTTAACTCTATATCACCAGCATAGTCACTAAACTCCCTCAAGCAGCAGTATGAGTAAAATATGTATTTTATCTTCTGGAATTATTCTTCAGAAGATTTGTTTTCAGAGGCAAAAAATAATATTTTGACATATGACATTACCTCAAGGATATTCTCAGTCACTATTGATTAATACCAAAATGTTTCTGCCATGCAGAAAACAAAGACAAATGAAAGAACATAGATTCCCTTGAGGGGAAACAGGATATAAAGAGAAAGAAAAAGCAAGAGTCATGAAGCCACGACAAACTGTGTGCTAAGCGGCAGCAACTCTTTTTCAACCTTTAGAGCCAAAATTGCTAATGTGAGGTCTTCGCAAGCAGTCTTCACATGTATGCACTCAGTGCTATGAGTTACCTCTTAGAACTGTCTTCACTGTGTCCTTTATGTTTGGGGATGTGTTTTCATTTAGTTCTAAAAAGTTTTGAATTTTCTTCTTGATTTCTGTCTCCACCCCATCTTTTTTCATTCAGTAGTGAGTAGGGAGAATCTTTTTTGTAAGATGTTTCTCTGTCCTTCCTCACTTGTCTAAGGCACTCTGTGATTGGTTTAACAAAGAGAGGAATGGCCAATGGCTAGGCAGGAGAGGATAGGTGGGACTTGTGGGCAGAGAGAGGAACTCTGGGATAGAGTCAGGGGGAGGGTCTAGCCAGCTGGAGGCCTGTCACACAGGGACTGAGGAGAGGTAATAAGCCATATGGCAAAAGGTAGACTGATGTAAATGGGTTAATTTGCATTGTAGGAGCTAGTTAGAAACAAGCCTAAGCAAAGGCCTTAATCATTGATAATTTCTGAAAACTCATTATTAGGAGTCGGCACCGCAGGGACAGGATGGTTTTAAGTGAATTATTTAGTTTCCATTAGTTTTATACTTTCTGTTGTTGATATGCAAGCTTTAATTCATGGTAATTGGATAGGATTTAGGGTGTTATTTTGATTTTTTTCTTATATAACTTGAGACTTGATTTGTGTCCAAGTATGTGGCTAATTTTGGAGAAAGGTCTATGAGCTGATGAGAACAAAGTGCATTCTTTTATGTTTGTGTCAAATGTTTTCTAAAGAATCTGCTAGGTCCATTTGATTTGTAATATTTTAACTACAGCATTTCTCTGTTTAGTTTTTGTCTGGATGACCTGTCTGTTGGTGAGAGTTGGTTACTGAAAACACCCACGATCACTGCATGAAAGTAAGTATGTGATTTTAGCGGTATTAGTTAGTGTTTCTATTATGCACTTTGATGTCCTTATATTTGGTGCATAAATGTTTAGAATTTCAAAATCCTCTTGTTGGGTTTCTCTTTTGATGAGTTTGTAGTGTGCTGCACTATCTCTTCTGGTTAGCTTTGGTAGGAAGTCTTGTTTCATCATATATTAAGTTAGAGCTAAGTGTGTATACTCATTGGGTTATTTTCTTGGAATATCATTTCTATCTGTTTATGTTGAGATAATGTCCATAATTAATGGCAAAGTGTGTTTCTCAGATACAGCAGGGAGTTGGATCTGTTCTGTTTGTCTATGTTGTTTTATTGGAAAGTTGAGACCTTTGGTATTGAAAGTTATCAATGAGCAGTGTTTATTGTTGGTAGGGTGTGAGTTTTCCTCTTTCTTTTGCTTTACTGATTATAATCCCTTCTGTCCTTTTGCATGTGGTTAACATCTTCAGATCAATGATTTTTTTCTAGAGTCATCTGTATTCATCTGTAGATAGATACTGCTTATATTTCATTTTTATTGTGGAACGTTTTTCTTCTCTGTCAATTGTGATTGATAGTTTTGCTAGGTATAGTACTTTGGTTTGGCATCTTTATCTCTTGAAATTAGGTGTTATTCTAATGAATCTGTCTTTATATGTTATATGTTCTTTTCTTGCATATTTTAATATTCTTTTTTTGTTCTGTACAGTTAGTGTTTTGATTATTATGTGTCATGGGGAATTTCTTTTCTGTTGCTATCTATTTGTTTTTCTATTATAGTCCTGGTACTTTGATAGGCATCTTCTTCTTTTGGCTAGGGGCAATTTTCTTCTATAAATACATTGAAAGTATTTTCTGTACTTTTACCTGGGATTTTTCTTCCTATATTCTTCCTATTTGCATATTTGGTCTTTTCATAGTGTCCTAGATTTCCTAGATGTTTTATGCCTGGACTTTTAAAGATTTAACACTTTGTTTAAGTGAGATAAGTAAGATATTCATTTCTTCTACCTTGTTTTTGAATCCTGAGGTTCTTTCTTCCATGTCTAAGAAAATGTCTTACAGGTGAATCTTAGAGAGCTATTTTCTCAATTGATGTTTCATCCTTTCAGATGACTCTAGCTTGTGTTAAGTTGACACAAGACTAGCCAGGACAGTAGCAAAAACAAAGGAACGGGAATGAACTAGAGGAGATGGTTGATAAGTTCGTTGGGGTCCCCAAAGTGTGGAGATAGGAGAAGTGGAGCACCTGCCAGCAGAGTGTTACAGGTCTTGGGGTGAGAGAGGTAAGTTTGTAATGGAGGACAGGAAGGAGATTGAAAATGGCCTGAGTCCCAGCCTGGTGTGGCCACCGGGAATCCCAGATAGGAAGAGTCTCTAGGTATATGTGGCTGATGCAAAGAAATGCAAATGGGTTAGCTCTGATTATTTAATGTAGCTACTTAGAGCTGTAAATTTCCCTTGTAGAATTTAGTTCCGGGAAGACTTTTTTTTCTTAACTCATTCATCATCAGTAATTGGTTTTTTAATATTCATGAGTTATGTATTATCAGAAGGTTTTGTTTTGCTGTCCATTTTAAGTTTTATTGCATTTTGTCCAGATAGGATACACAGAGTGGTTTCAATCCTTTTGAATTTGTAATGACTTATGTTTTGCCCCAGGATGTGATCACTCTTAAAAAAATGTCCATATGCTGATGAGTACAATGTATACTCTGATGTTTGGATAGGATATTCTGTAGATATCTATTATGTCCATTTGATGTGTGATGTCAGTTGATTCTGATGTTTCTCTGTTTATTTTTTGTCCAGATGACCTGTTTATTGGAGAAAGTGAGTGTTGAAATCACCTACTATTTATGGACTGATGTTATTAATCTTTTCCACTTCACTTTGTCTCCTTTTCATTTTCCATACTGGGATAATTATATTTCAACATGGTGAGAACACACATGAGATCTTCCAAGGGAAGATCTCTCTCTCTCTCTTATCTTCCTCTATTATGATTTATAATTATTGTGAATAAAAATACTCTAACACCAGAAAATTTAAAAACTCCAAATCACATGTAAGGAAAGCATTTTCAAAGATTGTATGGTGGAGTTATATTGCAAATGTACATTACTGCTGCCAGGCACTCTAATGGTTAACTTGATTGGTATAGTGTTGGATTTAGAATTACAGTGAGTTATGAGCTTTAAACAGGACAGAAATGTTGATCTATCCAAGCAAGCGGGCAGAGCAGTTAAGGATTTTTCATTACAAGTGAGCCATCTCCACCGGCTTTCAAGATTAGGGCATCAATAAAATTGTGTACAAAGCTATAAAAAATGGCTCTTTGGAGATACACACTTTTCCAGAAATCAATTTTGCCCCACCACATGCCTCTAAATCATATTATAAAAGGTAAAATCCTAGGGTTTGAAGGGAACAAAAGAGGGCATTTATTCAACTAATCTGTCTGCTGATAAGACTGTAAAAATCCTATTTGAGATATGATATTATTTTGTTTTGTAGGGCTCTCAATAAAAGAGAAAAATGGAATTTCTTAGAATGCCCAATTAATGTTGAACTGCCTGTGAGGTAGAAACCCTTTTCACTCTATGTTGTTGGTTGGCTGTCTTTACTTTCTGCACCTTCACTTTTCCATATTGAAATATTGGCTCACAAAGAAATGATATTAGGAAATTGAGTTTTGGGAAATAATTAGGCTGTAAAATTGTTGTTTTCATTATGAAATCTATGCTGTAACAAGAGGGACTCCCAATGCTCACATATGAAGATACTCTAATATGAGAATACAAGAAGATACATGCAAAGGGCAATTTCAGATGTAAAAGGGTCCTTTTTAGAATCTGACTATCCTAAAGCCCTAAATTCAGAATTATAGCTTCCAAAATTTGGAGTTTTAAAAGAAGCAACCCAAAATATGTTTTTTTAAAAAAAGTTATCAGCTTATTGGGATATATCATAGCAGCCAAAGTAGACCAAAACAAATGCCCTTAATGTCTTTGAAGAAGAATGTTACATTTGTCCATAGACTTTTGTTTTCCTTCTGAATAAGCACTGTTTTTTAGTATTTTCTTTGTAGATGTTACTTGCCTGTAGATATTCTTTAAACATGTTTGAGTTTGGAATAAATTGTTTCTAAATTTTATGCATTATTTATTCTTTGTGAAGCTCAGAATAGCGTATCCTCGTATGGAAGGCAGGATGTAACTAAGGACTTGGAGAGTTTGGAGCCTTGACAGAGAAGGAGAAAAAAATATCATGCATGATTTTTATTTATTTATTTTTATTTTTTAGACTCCTTTCATTCTCATATTATTATTAGTTTTTAAACATTTTGTTTGCTGCTGTAAGAAACAAGGATAACATGGAACACAATGCCTAAGCAGAAGAGTGTGGGCTGAGGTGAGAAATAGATGAGCAGAGACTTCATCCACTTTGCTTTATTTGCTCAGGCCATCAGAGACAACATGAGCTATACTGGACTGTGTGCTTCTAGTAACACAGTGACAGCTTCTTCTTCATGAAGCCTCTGATAGGTAATCATTTCTGGACACAATGAGAAGCCAATGACCCATATCTTCTTTATGCAAAAATATAATATACTATTATATATAATTATATATATATTATATAATATCTTATTATATATTATAATAAAACATATAATACCATTTACAAATTTTATTTGAGTCTGTGATTTAGACCTATGCTTGAAGGCCATCTGGCCTCCATGTAGGGTTTATGTTTATGCATATCTTTAGATACAATATAACTTGCATTGAATAAAAAAGATAGTTGAATTACATAAAACTTGTCATCCTCCTCCATTCAGTTTCACAATGAATGAAAATATGGACACAGAGTGATTTCTGGATGAGAAAGTCATAATGGGACTAGGTGATGGGTTAGTGCTGTCATGTTGAAGAAAGAAAAAAAATCCAGCATAAAAAAGTCATTTACTTCATTAACAGAGAAGGGGAAAGGGGAATAAAGTGCAGAATAAAGACCTGCAGTGAGCAAAGGAGGAATGAATGAAACAGTTTCTAAAAGCTCTTTGATACAGTCTTGTCCTGCAATTTGCCTCTGTTATGATTTGAGCATGAAGTGTCTGCTACCAGCTTATGTGTTTTAACAATTGGTATGCAGATGACATCCCTGTTTTGGCAGACTGTAGAACCTATGAGTGAGTCTATTGGGCCATGCACTGGAGTTGTAGTGAGCACCCATGATCAAGAAGGATCAAACTTACAGAAGTTTCTGTCTCCACCAATGCATAATCCGAGACCATGGCTGGACTTGGGGTGACCAACTTCTTGGAAGCCTGTATCCACCATCAGCTTGTGTGTCTGTGTGCAAATGGAGACAGATAGCCTGAAAAGCTTAATACCCCTTGTTTTTCTTTAGGCTGTGCTAAGGAGGAGATCCTGTGATATGAACATATGTCGGTCTGAATTCCTGCAAAGAAACATCTTGCAATCTTGAGGTTGTGCTTCCTGAAAAAAGGAAGTGGGGGGCGGGTTTGTTTGAGCATTGGTAATTTAATTCCTACCAGAATTTGAAAAGGCAGCTGAGTGGTGACTTTCTTGGAACCAGTGTGTCCCATGAGATGAATAAGTGTCAGAGAAGTCTTCCGTCAGCATTGCCATCTTTTCTCCCTCGGTCTGCAGTCTGCTGGGTGGGCGTCTCCAGCATGATAGTCCTGAGCATCTAGTGTGGGTTGGTCTGTCTTGAGGAGAGACTGGACTAAGTATTGGGATTTGCACAACTTGCCCATGACTTCTCTCTTAGGTAGGGTTTCAGTGATGTGAGGAGGCACCGTGACCAAGGCAACTCTTATAAAGGAAAACATCTAATTGGGGCTGGCTTACAGTTTCAGAGTTTTAGTTCATTATCATCATAGCAGGAAGCAGAGTAGCACACAGGCAGACATGGTGCTGAAGGAGCCCAAGGTTCTACATCTTGACCTGCAGGCAGCAGAAGGAGTACTATCAACATGGTAGATTTTTCTCATCGTTCTGGGGCGGGCCGTACAAGGTCAATGTGTTAGTAGGTATTATTTGTTCTGAAGTCATTTCTTTGCCTTACTATCTCTCTGTGTCCTTACAGTTTTTCTTTGTGTTTTCTACTCTGCTCTTTGATATCACTTAAATATAAACATTTTTATAGGCCTGACACTAAATGTTTTGAGGGATATAAATGGGTCCCTATACTATTCCTACAAAGCCATCTTTACAGGGGGCTCACCTTAGATCATACACCTCTTCTAGATTCAGAGGGAGAAGCAAATAGATTGAGTACATGGATTCCCACTTGAAAATCAGCTGTCTTCAGTATTAGCATAAATGGCTTCTGGCCAACACGAGCCAGCAAGCACCAGCACCGAATTCACTTAGAAATATACATTAGGACTCTAACATCAGTTGACGTTGTTTTTGTGACAAATAGCCAAATGCATAATGAACTAGAAAAGGAAGCAAAAGTTTATTTATTTATTTACTACTTGCCTTTGAGACAACATTTTGTCATGTAGCCAGCCTGGACTTGAACTCACATCCTGTGTCTATTAGATTCCCAGGTGCTAAGGTGGCATATACGATCCACCACACCTGGACCCAAGAAATAGATTCTTAAATTAGATTTTACATTTTCACTTTCAAGGAGGGAATAATGTTATCACTGTTCAGTAAACAGGAGAATATATCACAGCTTAACCAACAAACTTTCTACAAAGAACAGCAACCTCAGAATATGTTATTTCTGTTAGCTACTTTAAGCTTAGAGTAATTACACATGTTAGACTAGAGGAAAAAAACAATTAACTTGAGATATGGATTTGTTTATCTGTCTTTTAAAATGCATTTGGAACCACAAGTGATATAATATTGGTTTATGTTGATCGTAAGTGCCCCAGTAGAGAGAGAAAGAAGCTCACAAGATGCTAGGCTTCATTTTTCTGAAGGAGCAGAGGAGTTCAGCCTTCTTGGAAAAAAAGGACTGACCCTGACTAGGGTCACTCCAGTTACTTTATTCAATCATTACACAAAATTAATTCGGGCTGGGAAAGGTTCCAACTACCAAAGTTATTTTGCCCTTGTTGCCTTAGAGACCAGACAACCCACACAAATCTCAGTTCTTTTTGACCATGGCTATCATAACCAAAGGTAAGAACTCCAGGTTTTCCAGGAGTGTCTTAGGACCAAAGTCTATGCAGCTGCAAGCTCTCACGTAGTACCAAGTACAGACCTTCCCAGGAGACGTTTTTCCCAAGGATCAGTCTCAAAACAATTTCTCAGCCTTTTCTGTTTAACCCAAACATAGTGAAGGCTTTGCTGAAACATTCCACTGAAAGCCAGACACAAAGGCTTTGATTTACATGTCACTTAGAGCCAGACATAAAGGCTTTACTATACATATCACTACAATAAATTATCTCCATACGGTATCTTTTCTAATCATATTTCATCCAAATAAAGAAAAGAAAGCAAGTTACAAACTCCCCAATATGCAGATAAAGGGATATAACAGGGAGGAAGTTTTATCTGTGTTAAAGATGAGAAAGATCTAAATATGAAAGCATATAAAATTACAGAGGATGCCAAAACGTTTAAAATATTTGCCACCACATTAGTGACGATATCAGCTACTAACATTCACATGCTTGCCCCCTAAGCATGCCTGGAGTTGTAAGAACCTCCAGTTACCTTTTTGTTCTGTGGAAAGATACAGGACTGGAAGTAGCAGGGATTGGAAAGACTTTAGTTTTACTCATATTTCTCTAATGGCCTAATAGGTAAAGCTAGAGTGAGGAAGAAATTATGCAACGGTTAATAGAGATGTTATAAAATGCAGTGTCTATTTTCAAAATTATTTAATTACAAAATTCAGACTCGCCTCATGGGAGGAAATTTGCTCATTTTTCTTGTTTTAAACTGGGAAATGTTCTCATAAGTAAAGTTAAAGGTTCTCATATTTTACATATTCGTTCATACATATTCTGCTTTAAGACAGGGTAAGAACGTTCATAAAATTACCTTTAAAACTTTCTGAAATAGTTTATGTTTGGAGGAGATGGCCTTCCAAATGAACCTAACAGATGTTTCATAAAAATTACAGCACTTGAGTGAATTCTCCAGCATTTTAACACTGGTCCCTGAAGATTAATAAGAGCCTCGTTATCTGTGAGAAAGTGGAGTAATTGGTATGTAGCCTGAGACTCAAAAATGTCACATCCTGACAAAGAGAAAGGTTTGACTGGCTTGTCCTTTTGCTCCAGGTCTTTCCTCTTCCTCCAACTCCCTTTCAATTTCATTTCTCCCTCCTTCCTTCCCCTTTCCCTCTCTCCTTCCTTCCTTCCTTCCTTCCTTCCTTCCTTCCTTCCTTCCTTCCTTCCTTCCTTCCCTCCTTCCCTCCTTCCCTCCTTCCTTCTCTCCTCCCTCCATCCCTCCTTCCTTCTCTCCTCCCTCCATCCCTCCTTCCCTCCCTCTCTCCCTCTCTTTCACTTGCCTGCTCAGTGTTGCATCAAGGAATGAAAAGGAAGTCTTTTTTTTTGGTAGTTTAGACTAAGAACAAGACCAAATTTGAACTCTCCACTGTAGAAGAATTTTAATCCAGCAACATGGCTACCTTGACAAAGGATCACATGGAAAGACCTTCTAGGTCTATGTGATCCAGCTGGAATGCAGACATACTCTTGATACAGTGTGATCTGGCTGAAATACACCCTCTCCCCCCCCCACTCTAATATTCATGACATACTTTTTATATGAGTAAGATTTGGGAATGCCGTAAATTTTCAAAATAAGGGAATCAGTCAAATAGCAAAATATACAATAAATATAAAGTAGTCATAATGTACTGTAACAAAAAATACAAGTGAGCAATCATGGTGGTACTGCTGCACTTTTGTTAAAAAATATTTTTAGAATACACATCAAATTGTGTGAACTATCATAGATAGTTCATTGTGTATCATAGGTAGATCATTGTGATCTACCACAAGCTGTACTTCTGGAGTCCTTTTCTGGATTTATACATCTTTGTCTCCCCCCTCCCCCATTAATTTATTTATTCACTTTACATCCTGTTTATAGCTCCCCTCCCTCCTCTCCTCCCAATCCCACCCTCATACCCGCTTCCCTATTCCCTGCTTCTCTTCTCCTCAGAGAAGAGGAGACCACCCATGGGTACCAACCCACCCTGGCACATCAAGTTACAGTAGGATTAGGCACATCCTCTCCCACTGAGGCCAGATAAGGCAGCCCAGGAAGGGGAAAGTTGTCAGCAGCTTTCCTTAGAAGGTATCCCACAACTCTGGCATCTTCACATCTTGGGATCTCCAAGACAATTTCAACCTTACAGCTTCTTGTTCCAATGTCTGGGATCCACACATGATTTTCTGAGCTCCTCCTAAGAACTCAGGTCCCTTCTCCAGCTTTGCCCTCTGTAGCTTTTTAAGCTCTGATTAACTACACTTCACTGCTGCTGCTGCTCTTGGGGGTCATCTCATGGTACTGGCATCTCCAACAAGCTGGGGTCTTCTGTTGCATCCAGGCTTCACCAAAAGCTTCTTAGAGACTTTCTTCATGGTGCCAAGCCTCAACTTCTTTGCATGATCCCTTCAGTCTTGGACTGTCAACTGCAACTGAGGCCGGACCTTCACTAATGGCCTTCCCTGGCCTCTCACAGTGCCAAGCCTCAGTGGATCTCCATGACACCTTCATGCCTTCAAAGTCATACCACCTGGGTGATTATTACACATTACCAAGTTCAGCTGCAGCATGTGGTACAATCTTGTCTATCTCTGGAAAACAAATATTTCCCAGAAGATTTTACCTCAGTGATGCTGGTCTCTTCTTAATCATCACTAATTTTTAAGCTCCAGTTAACCAGCATCAATTATTCCAGTTACTCCTTCGACTCTTGACTCTAAAGCCAGAGCCACGTGGCCAAAGCTGCCGAGTTCTGCTGCTTGCTGGGACAGGAACATGCCCCTCTTGTTCTATTCCATTATTTCTGTTTTCCAACTCCTTCACTGCCTGAGCTTGGCTGCCTTCTAACTTGCTCTGTAGACTGACCTTGACTTCAGAGATCTGCATACCTCTGTCTCCTGAGTGCTGGGATTAAAGGCAGGAATCACCGTGCCAGGACCTAAGCTTTTATCTACTTGGAACTTGCACTGAATCAGGCTGGCCTTGAACTCGGAGATCAGTTTGCTTCTGTCTCCTGGGATTAAAGGCATGTGCTGCCATGCCAGGACCTAAGCTTTTCAAGGCCACTGTTCTTCAAGATCTGGAACTAAGTCCTGTGTCTTTTAGCCTCAAGATCTGGATCATAGGAATGCCCTCCATTTCTGAATTGTAGTTAATAACCAGGTAATAATAACTCCTAGCACAATATAGCTATCCTTCGTTCAACTACAAATGCATAAACAATAAGCTTAGCTGAGTGGGATCTTGTCCCTAAGTCTTCACTCCCTTAATTCCATTTTATCTTTCAACATAGAATTCAGCTCCCTTGCATTTTCTGGTGCCACTGTAATACTTGAACTATATATTTTGTAATTTTCCTTTCTAAGCTTGCAACACTTGATTAAAATGTTCTTCATAAGAGTGAACCACAGGACAGAGTCTAAACTTGGTTGGTTTGAGGCTTTGCCAATATAATTAATCTGAATCTCTTTATCTTATTCTCAGGCAAATTCTTTTGGACAGAGGCAAAAAGCAACCACATTCTTTACCAAATATGACAAGAACAGTCTCTAGGCCACGTACTAAAATTATTCTCCTTGAAACATCTATAGTCAGACCCCCATAGTTCAAATCACCCTCAGCACCACTGTCTTCCATGTTTCTACAGTTGGCCCATTAACCCCACTCTGTTGTATTAGTACAATTTTCTGTTTTGGTGGTGTACAAAATTATAGCAGTGTAGTATTATAGCTCTTTGCTTACACTGAATGATTTATGAATGTAACATATATTGTTGCAGAGAGAACATCTTGTGCATTGTATGGCTGCATCACCTGTCAATTAGAAAGCCTATGGCCTATAGCTTAGGGAGGAAATAGAAGACGGGACATCTGGAGGTGAAAGAATTCTGGGAGAGAAGGAGGTGAAGAGATTCACTGGAAAGATGTGACCAAGTAAGAACTCACTGTCCCAAATGAATGTGTTATCTATTATGTCTCACACTTAAGGCAAAGTGTCCCAAATTTCCCCCATAAATGTGGCAAAATGCTGCCCTTTGTTCTTTCATGACGAGGGCACAGCAGAGGGTGGGCTTTGAGCTTCCTCATTTCAAAGACTCATTGAGCTTGTCTGTGATTTTTTGTTTATTGTAAATTCCTTTCTTTCTTCCTTCCTTTCTTCCTTTCTTTCTTCCTTCCTTTCTTCCTTCCTCTCTCTCTCTCTCTCTCTCTCTCTCTCTCTCTCTCTCTCTCTCTTTCTTTCTTTCTTTTGGTTTTTCTGTATCCCTGGCTGTCCTGTAACTCACTCTGTAGGTCAGGCTGGCCTTGAACACAGAGATCCCCCTGCCCTACCTGCCACGTGCAGGGATTAAAATTAAAGGCATCTCCTACCACCATCCAGCTTTTGATTCTTAATAAACCTAATACTTAGTACATGCCATACATGTCCTTTGGGATCTGGATTACTTTACTCAGGATGACATTTTCTAGTTCCATCCATTTGCCTGTAAAACTCATGATGTCTTTGTTTTTAATAGCTGAATAGTATTTTTATGTAAATGAACCATATTTCCTGTATCCATTCTTTGGTTGAGGGATATCTGGGTTGCTTCCAGTTTCTGGCTATTGCCAATAAGGCTGCTATGAACACAGTGGAGCATGTGTCCTTGTGGTATGTTGGAACATCTTTTGGGCACATGCCCAGGAGCGGTATAGCTGGGTCTTCAGGTAGAACTATTTCCAGTTTTCTGAGGAACCTCCAGATTGATTTCCTAGAGTAGTTGTACCAGTTTGCAATCCCACCAGCAATGGAGTGAAAGAGTTAAAGATTTTTTTTTTTTTTTAAAAAAGACTAACAGACAAAGTGGGGACAAAAAGTACAGGTGAGGGTCATCTTGTTCGTGAGCTCTGTGTTTCAGGAACTTGCCCGACCACAAGGTAGATGATAAAGTAAGATTAAGCTTTCTTAAGAAAAGCCTATACAGGATGTTCCCCACGACTGCTTCTTGAACCCTGTCACACCTGTCACAAATTGAATAATGGGCTGGAACTTTCCGCAGATACTTTTCAATGGTACTTTCCACTGACTCCCCCTCACTCTCCCCTTGGGTTGTGTTTTTTTCCTTTAAGTACCTTACACTCCCCAAACTTGGGGTCGAGACTTCTTAGCCCCTGCATGGGTCACAAGTCTTGGCCTTAACTCGTTGATCCTGAAATAAACCTCTACCTCTTGCTATTTGCATCAAGATCGGTGTCTTGTGAGTTACTGGGTGGCCGTGAATTCCTGAGGTTTGAGTGAGGGTCTCCCCTCGTGGGGGTCTTTCAGGAGGAGTGTTCCTCTTTCTCCATATCCTTGCCAGAATGTGCTGTCACTTGAGTTTTTGGGCTTAGCCATTCTGATTGGTGTAAGATAGAATCTCAGGGTCACTTTGATTTGCATTTCACTGATGACTAAGAATGTTAAACATTTTTTTTAAGTGCTTCTTGGCCATTAGAGATTCCTCTGTTAAGAATTCTCTGTTTAGTTCTGTACCCTAGTTTTATTGGGTTATTATTTTTTTTTTTGGAGTCTAATTTCTTGAGTTCTTTGTATATTTTGGATATTAGCCCTCTATTGGATGTAGGGTTAGTAAAGATCTTTTCCTAATTTGTAGGTTGCTGTTTTGTTCTATTGACAGTGTCCTTTGATTTACAGAAGCTTTTTAGTTTCATAAGGGCTCCATTTATCACTTGTTGATCTTAGAGCCTAAGCCACTGGTGATCTGTTCAGAAAAATTTTCCTTGTTTTTTCCAATGTGTTCGAGGCTCTTTCCCACTTTCTCTTCTGTTAGATTCAGTGTATCTGGTTTCATGTTGAGGTTCTTGATTCACTTGGACTTGAGCTTTGTGCAAGATGATAAATATGGATTCATTTGCATTCTTCTACATGCAGACCACCAGGTAGACAAGCTCCATTTGTTGAAGATCTTTTCTTTTTTTTCCACTGTATGGTTTTGGCTTCTTTGTCAAAGATCAAGTATCCATAGGTGTGTGGGTTTATTTCTGGGTCTTCAATTTTATTCCATTGGCTGACCTATCTGTCTCTGTACAAATATCATGTGATTTTTTAAAAAATCACTATTGCTCTGTAGTATAGCTTGAGATCAGGGGTGGTGATTCCCCCAGAAGTTTTTTTTCTTTTTTTTTCTTTTTTTTTTTTGTTGTTGTTGAGCATTGTTTTGGCTATCCTGATTTTTTGTTATTCAATATGAAGTTGAGAATTGCTCTTTCTATGTCTATGAAGAATTGTGTTGGAATTTTGATGGGGATTGCATTGAATCTGTAGATTGCTTTTGGTCGGATGACCATTATTACTATGTCAATCCGACCAATGCATGAGCATGAGAGATCTTTCCATCTCCTGTAGAGACTTGATGCCCCAGGGAAGGGGGATGTTTAGGGGGTGAGGGGAAGCACCCTAAGGAGGGGGATGGGGTGAAGATCTCTGGGAGGGGGAACTGGGAGGGAATAACATTTGGAATGTAAAGATATAAAATAATTAATTAAAAAAAGAAAAAGAAACCCCCAAACAACACTGTCTTACTATTTCACTACTGATTTTTCTCTAATTTCTAGTGAAAGTTACAGTAAGTTCAAGGCTCAAAGTTCATTTCCTATACATTTTGAAAAAAAAAGTCTATGTGAATAAAAGTCCATCTTATTGTTAACTCACGAGAAAGCAAATCTATTTACAGGGTTGAAATTTTATTCCATGCATACAAGCTCATGGTGTCATTTATAACGTAAAGAACTGTACAGAGGTGTATAGGTGCAGCTTTAAATTCTTTAACACATGGATAATTTGTGGCCATTCCTGGGCACCATAGCAGGGAGTTATTCAGAATTTGAGGATGGGGTGTGGCCTTATACACCCCTACCCTCTACATTAGTTTAAGGATAAAGTGTAGTTTGGTAAGTTTTATGTTAAAATTCTTTGTTGAAACATTGCAGAGTAATTTTCAAAGTTCTCTACTAGACGAGTGTTTCAGACAGCGAGGGAGTCCTCTATCTGCCTGTCCTATGCTTCAGTTTCGTCTTTCTCTTTTCCATTTCTGCACTGGTCACATTGTTCTCCCAATGGTTGAAATGTTGCTAAAGACCCGAGCACCATCTCTTTCTCTTCTTCATTTCCAGAAAACTGTTTGTTTTTCTTTTCATAGTTATCTGTGTTCTTACTTTTCATATAATCACAAGTTCTTCCTAGAGAGAAATTGGTTTATAGCATCCTGTATACCCCATACCTAGTGCTTGTAAAATAATGCACACAGTGATGTCAGTTTCTTTGTTAAAATTTAATATTAATGTGAGTTATATTTTAACATACTTGTAAGGATTAATAAAATTGCAATTTAATAATAAAAAAGCTTTAGTGTATATGGTTCTTACCAAGGAAGAATCTATCATTTTTTGAATTTCCCTTTTCTTTTTATAATAATTCTCATTGCTTTTGATAGCATTTCCACATTAAATTTTTTATAGCAACACTTAAATTATTTATTAAGGATAATAATTTCACAAGATATAAAGATTAAATACCAATTAAAATCTAGTTTCACAAATGGAAATGTTATTTCCTGTATTAATAACATAGAACTATTAATACATAGCTAGTATAATTTAGACATGATGAAAAATTTTTAAAGGATTGGATTATATTAATTAGAATTCCATTAAATATCATAAAGTTACTCATAAATTCATTTGATCCCCATTTCCCTCTCAGGAAGAATTAGTTTATATTATAACCTGGGCTTTCCCATCTACTTTGCTAAATCTTGGGTCATTTTTATTAAGTGCTACTTTATAATATTTGGAGGTTAGTAGTATATTTTCCTTAATGTGTTTCTGAATACAGTGAGCTTATTAGAAGACTTGGCAACTTTTATTTTTTCTCTCTCTTGTGCTAAAAGCTTATTTTGCTTTCATAGCAGAATTGTGCAAACATAATGTCATTAAAGTATTTCTCAGTGGAAGTAACTAATGAGTGTCTAATGAAATTAGATAGTATACTTACTGTAATATCTTTATGATTTTTTGGGGGTGTTAGATTTAAAATTGTATGATATTAAAGCTGGGAGAAACTCTGTACAGATTTTGTTTCAGTAGTTCTTCAGTGTTGGGTGTCTGCCTACCTCTTCAGGTATGCAGCCTGTGTTTGGATATTTATGTTGATCTTATATTTAGAATTGTTCATTTCTAGAGGTGGCCTATGCATTTTCTCTGGTTGGAAGTTCAGTCTTCATAAGCTCCTTGTTGGGACCAAGTTAGTTGATGCTGTAGGTTTTCTTGTGGGGTTCCCCACTCTGGCTCCTTCAATTCTTTCTCCCTATCTTCTGCAGGATTCCCCAAGCTCCACTTAATGTTTGGTTGTGATTCTCAGCATCAGTTTGTAACAATTGCTGGGTGAAGCCTCTTTGATGACAGTTATGCCAGGCTCCTGTCTGCAAGTATAGCAGAATACCACTAATAGTGTCAGGGGTGGGCTCTCTCTCATGGCATGGGTTTCAAGTTGGGCCAGTCATTGGTTGGCCTTTCCTTCAAATTCTGGAGTATTTTTTTTAAATAAAATTGATTCTTTATGAATTTCACATCATGAGGCATAATTCCACTCATCTCCTATTCCTTCATATCTACCATCTGCCCTTGCAACTTACCCCGACAAAAGGAAACAAAAAAATAAAACCAAATGTTCATCGCAGTGAGTCATTAGTCTGGTTTGAGGTCTCTGGATCCTTATTGAGACTCCTTTTGGATATCCTGTTGTTGCCCTGTGTCATAAAGATCCTGCAGCTTTGGATATACAGGACCTGCCCCCTTCTTGGGCTCCAGCAGTTCATAGATGGGGTTGAAGTTGGGATAGGACAACTCAGAGCCCTGGATCTGGGCCTGAGTGAAAGCTGAGTTGCTTAGCTTGCCACCTCTCCTGAGCTAGCATCACCAAAGTCAGCTCTCCTGTTTTGTCCAGGCAAGGGGCAGGGCTAGCTATCTCACTCTCATGCCCTTGAGGCCAGCTCTCGTCTGCTGATACCACCAGGGTTAGCTCTACTGTGTTCTTAGGCAAGGTTCAAATGCTCTCCTGAGTGCTGCAGCTGTTGAGGGGCATGGCTAGCTCTCCTGCCATCCTGTCCTCCTGCCTTTGGAGCCAGCTCACCTGCCTACAGCAGGCTGGGGGAAGACCCACTCTAACCTAGATCTTCTGAGGTGGGAAGATACATCTTTAATCTGGGCCACACCTTCTGGTGGCAGCCTATATAAAGGACACGGAAGAAGGAATCTTGCTTTGTTTGCCAGCTTGCTTTCACTCTCGATGGCAAATCCACTCTTTCACTGGTATTAGAGCCGACTTCTTCAGAATTATGGTGTATCCTGAAGACCAGCTGAGACATCTAGCTAGCCTCATAGACTGAACAAAGATCTTTTGACCTTCCTTTGGTGACAGCCATTGTTGGAGTAGCTGGACCACAGCCTGTGAGCGAGCCATTATAATAAGTTATAATGAATCCCACATATATGAATTTATTCATATATAAAAATATATATTCATTCTATAACTCATTCTCCTCTAGAGAACACTGACTAATACACATATGTTTATAATCCTACCATAAGGCAGGAGGTGAGACAGGAAAATCCCTAGAAGAGTTCAGATAAGCTAGCTTGGCATATGCAGCTATAAAGAACAAAAAACTATGTTGTGCTGTGTGTCTGCCTCACTACTGGGGTGCCCCAGCAATCTGCTCAGGGAAGGCAGAGCACAGTGTGTGATGAGGTCCCAGCTTGTGCTTCCCCGATAAGAAACACTGAGGTCTAGGCTCAGACACTGCTCGGGGAGTTGGT
Organism: Arvicanthis niloticus; assembly: GCF_011762505.2. Classification (NCBI taxonomy): domain Eukaryota; kingdom Metazoa; phylum Chordata; class Mammalia; order Rodentia; family Muridae; genus Arvicanthis; species Arvicanthis niloticus. The sequence goes on from NC_047670.1 coordinate 64,310,215, forward strand.
AACAGTGGTCTACAGAGTGAGTTTCAGGACAGTCAGGGGCACACAGAGAAATCCTGTCATGGAAAAACAAAAACAACAATAAGGAAAATAAAAATAGAAACAAACAAATAAAAACCCAAACCCCCCAAACAAACAAACAAATAAGCAAACAGCAAAACCTAAAACCAGCACTATTTTCCCTATCGATGTCTTTTATCTTTTTAAACATCAGATTTTTAGGAGATTCGACGTTGTGCCTGTCTTGTAGAGTATGTATGTACGAGAAAATTGAATGAATTCTATTGTTCTAGAAGAAAGAGCGTTCCTTAACATTTTCCGAGGCTTGCAGGTTTTCTGCCCCGCAGAGACATGTAAGATTCACATATTTATTTCATGAAGCCTGTAACGTTTTAAAGCTGCTTCTCCTGTTAGGTGCACTGTTAAGTATGGGCTGTGCACATTCATAGTCCCTCACTGGAACTGTTGCAATTCCAATCCTGTCATTAGAGACCATATGATAGATCAGCACCACAAGTCACCTATACTTATTAACTTTATTTTACAACAATTAAGCAACATTTTATAAAATTTCTAAATAGTCAAGGAGCCACAAGAATAGCAGTATTTTTTTTTTCCTTTTCTATTTTACAGGGGAGGAGAGGGGAGCAGAGAGGGATTAAATAAACTGTAGGTTATAGCTCGTATGTGGATGTGTTGACTAGGGTTCAGCTCTGACATTCTTTCCTTGAGCTCATTATAGCGTTCTGACTTTCCTATCAGCATACTTCGAAAATCAGATCAAGCCCTAAATTAATAGCTTTTGGTCTTGTTATCTTTATTTCTTACATTACAAAAATATTATTTTGGTCAAATATTTATAGACTAAATTCTATTTTTGAGAGAGGGAAAGGAGAGGGATAGAGAGAGAGGGAGAGAGAGAGAGGTTTATAAAGAGTTATGTGTTTCTGAGTTTTTCCCAAGAATCCTCAACTGCTTGTGTTTTCCATACATGTTCAGAAAGCCTAGCTCAGGTTGAATGCCCTGTATATCAGCCCATCCCGGTGAGTTCCCTGGAACCTTACCCATCTATGTGGTTCACAGATTTTGAAGACTAGCTGGCATTGCCCAGTGTGTGGACCAGCCTAGCCAGCTGAGTGCCCCAAATCACCACCCAATGCCATCATTCCAGCCTGGTGAGTGACCTAGAGCTCTGCTCTCTATGCCATTCCCACATTTCTGGTCTATTTAAGGTCACATGACCTGAGCATGGTGGGTATCTCATATTCTTACCCATCCGCACTGTCTTCATATTCCCAGCTCTAGCTTTGGGTAGCATAGTTTGCATGACAGACAGTTTGTATACCAGACAATTTGTTCTAGTCACAAGTTTTTTTTTTTCATCACTGAGTTGGAATGAGCTCATTTCTTCAATCAAAATTCAACATGAGTATCTGACAGACTGATCTACCAACTCTTCATACCTAATTTGAAATTGGCCAAAGCAAAAGAGAGCCAGACGTCCACTTGATCATGTCAGGCTCAAATTTCATCTCAGATATACCACCAATGACAGGTGTCCATGTGGATATTCCCCCAGTACCTCCTACCTTTCCTCTTATGGCTCCTCCCTCCTTTTGCTAATTTACGTTCCTCTGGAACCATGGTTCTCAACCTGAGGGCTGTGACCACCAGAAAACACATATTTCTAATGGTCTTAGGAACCTCCAACTGCAAATTCATTTTTGTTGTTATTTCATAACTGTAATTTTGCTACTGAGCAGTGTTTCGATTCCTAAGACCATCAGAATATGTGTTTTCTGATGGTTGCCATGCACAGGTTAAGAAACACTTTTCTAGGAAGTCTCAATTTTACTTTTATTTGACCTGAAGTTTTAAGATTGTGAAGGAAACAGTGAAGGTAGAGTAAACTTTATTCCTGATTTTGGCAGAAGTAGCCTCTAAGTCTTTGGTACAGAGGTAAGATCTGAAAGTATAGGAAAGGAATAGATCACTCAACAACAGCAAATAAACAGGATTGCGGGGGAGAAATGGGCAGTTATTTTTGGAATTGAAATACATGGGGATGAGGTTGCCGCTGACACTTCCGGGTCTTCTGAGACACAATTAGGGGTTTGTCAGAAAGATAGAGAAAAATGTGTTGTACAGAGAAGGCTGTTTACTGAGCCCTAGGAAGAACTTGGTGTTTTGAAGTCTCTCTTTTAATCTGACCTCTGGGAGTTGTTGCAGGCACTAAATAAGGGGCTTCTTTTATTAACTAACTTATTCATATCCTTAAAATATTTTTATGAATGTATAATCATTAGGCAAAGTGGGTTTCATTTTGACCTTTCCATCCATGTTCATCTTGGGTTTTACTTATACTCCTGCCCCCACCCTGCTTTTCCTTCTCTTGGGCTTCTTCCTCCTCCTAAGAACCTACCCTGCTGCTTTTATGTCTTATTTACATGCATTTTTAATACCTAGATTTTTTTTTTTGTATGACAGAAACCATGCCATATTTTTCTTTCTGAGTTTGGCTTATTTTGTTTAGTGTAATGTTCTACAGTTCCGTACATTTCTTTTTGGCAAATGACGTAATTTCATCGTCCTTTCCAGCTGAATATAATGCCATTGTGTATTTAAACTGCACCTTTAAATCCACTCATGTTTAGATGCACATTAGATGATTCTATAACTATTGTGGATTGTGCTTCAGAAAGCACAGATGATCAGGTGTCTTTGTGGAAGGCTGATGTAGAGTCATTGGCCATATACCCAGGACTGGTATAGCTGGATCATATGGAAATTTTACTTTTAGTGTTTTTGAAGATATGAACACTTATTTTACAATTTGCCTTCAATTTGTGGTTTATTATTAGGGTCTAACTTAGCTATACTACATAGGTAAAGTGGTGCTAGTGCCTGTGTAACCAATTGGGATAAAATTTGATGCTACTTTGGTTCCTGGCTTCTCCAAGTGTCTGGCTGGATCTTGGCATTATCATTTCTCAACAGAGATCCAGGTGGTATGTTTTATGTTAATGAGCTGTGAAAAATTCTTTTGATAGATGTTCTCCTGAATAGAAACAGGTGTTAGGGAAATCTTGCTTTAACTTTTTAATGAAGCTAATTCTATAATTTATCTATTATTCAAAGTTTACCATATCTACGTCTGTCCACAAGGTAGAAGATATTGGAGAATTTCTGGAAACTCTTGATTTTTTTTCTGCTATTGACTACTAAGGCTTTTTAACACAAATACAACTGTACTCATAGCTTGGTCAATGGTGTTTTTTTTTATTTATTCCATACATAGTTTTTCAAGTTTTAAGAGTATTCTGATATTTGGTAAACTTATTAACATTAGCATGTGTTACTAATGTGAGTATGTGAAGTAGTACACTGTAGACAAACTCATACTGTACCACTCGTGGTAAGACACCGAGTGGGGGGGAATTCGAGGATGGGGAGGTGGGAGTGGGGGGTAGGTGGGGGCACATCCTCATAGAAGCATGAGGAGGGGGGATGGGATAGGAGGTTCCTGGGTGGTGGGGGGAAGTGGGGTAAGGGGATAAAATCTGAAATGTAAATATAATATCCAATAAAAATAAATTAAAAAAAGAGAATGAATTGGGTTGTACTTCAGATTCGGTAGGAGGTATTTTGGAATGTTTCTTGGGGGCATGCTGTTTTATTGATGTCAATTTTATCTTAAGGAACGTTATAAAATGTCAATATTACAACTCATAAAAGGGAATAGGTTTTTGTTGAGATTGTGCTTGAAGGACCTTCAGAAACATTTAAAACGATTTATCTTGTGGCTAGTTCCTGTGCCACGTAGGTGAAGCCTGAAAACCAGAAAGGAGACCAAGAGAGGGTTATAATAGATAATGGGGAACAGTGAGGAGTAGGCACAAGGACCTGTAGGCCATGGGAGAAGAAAAGAGACTGGGGAAGGGGAACTACAAGAGGAAACATGGAGTCACAGGAGTGTGAGGAAGAGGGAGGGGAAGTCACCGAGACATACTTTGTTCTAAGTGTCATGTTATCTAACATCTTATGAACTATTTTAAACAGTTAAAAAATTTAATGTACCCTTTTTTTTTGGAGTGTAATACTCACAGTTCTTCAGTCAACCGTGTGTGCTTTGATATTAAAATTCTCATTAGTTCTCAGGATTAACTACTGTTTTATAGTTTCTAATAGAACAACTTGTATGACAAGCGCATACATTTCTCTATGTCAGGTAGTGTCTTAAATATATTAGAAAATGAAGTCATTGGTGTCATAATTAAAAGCTATAAAAATGCATATACCACTGGTTTGAATGACTCATTTGATGCTAACATGTTCTTGGTTACACAATACTCTACGTACTATAACATTTTCACTGAAACATGTTGAAAAGCATAACACAGCACTGATATAGACTATACTTCAACACACAATGTTTTTCGACAGCAAAAACTATCATTTATCTATATATCTGTTAATGTATTTGCTGAATCATCTAAATTCCAGTCATTCATCTGTCTGTCAATACATTTATATTAAGATTAACAATTTAAACAATCAACTCTTTTTTTATATTAATGGTTTTACCAGCAATCAACTTTTTACTTCAGAAGAGTTTTTAATGGTTTGCAGTATTTGAGTATCTGAAAGAAATATGGCTTTCACAGAATATTATGGTGAGATATTATTTAGGAACAAAAGTATTTGTGATAGAATCTGTAGATAGTCACAAAACCAAAACCTTATATATATTTTTATGTCTTTTACTTTTCTCCCAAACTAACACAATAATTTTTATGATATAAAATTCAAATATGAATTTGTATGTAAATATACTTTTTTCCCTAAATTCTAAGAGAAAAAACTTCATGGTTATATTTGTCTCATTTCTGGTGCTGTGAAACAATATGCTGACAAGGCAATTTATAGGAGAAACAGGTTACATTAGCTGGTAGTTACAGACCGCCATCATGGGAAAGCCAAGACAGGAGGAGCTTAAAGTGAGATTTGTCACATCACACGTGTAGTCAGGAGTAAAGACCGTGCGTGCACGTGCTCAGCTTTCTCCTTTGTATCCAGTTCAGGACCCCAAGCCCAGAGAGTGTGGAGTTGCCACAGTGATAAGGCCTTCCTATATCAGCTAATGTAATTAAGATAATTCCTCAAAAACAAAAACAAAAACAAAACAAAAACAAAACCATGCTCAGAGGCCCTTTTAGGAGATTCTAAACTCTCAAGTTGACAATCAAAACTAATTAGAACTCTACCTCTTGTCAACTTGATACACAAGCAAATCACTTTAAAGACTACCTCTTTCCACTTGTCCCCAATGTATCAGATTTATCTCATAATGTAAAATGTAGTCAAACTTTAATGTTCCCATTGACTTAAGAAAACTCTAATACTTTACAAGTCTAATATCTTAAACTTGAGCTCCTGTAAAATAAAAATTCAAGCTATGTGCTTCCAGTATATAATGGCACAGTGTAAACATTCTTTCTCTCTTTTCAATTTGCTGTGCAAAACACCATGACTATGCTGGCTAGTTTTGTGTCAACCTGACATAAGCTAGAGTCGTTGGAAAGGAGGAACCGCAGTTGAGAAAATGCCTCCATAAGATCCCACTGTCAGACATTTTTATTATTTTCAATAATTTTTACATTTTAGATGTTATCCCCTTTCCCCATAACCCCTCCAGCCTCCATCCCATCCCCCTCCTCCTGTTTCTATGAAGATGTGCACCTACCCACCCACTTCCACCTCCCCGCCCTCGAATTCCTCCACACTGGGGCATCCAGTCTTCACGGGACCAAGGACCTCCTCTCCAACCTATGCCCGACAAGGCCATCCTCCTTAGTGACTTGGTGGGGAAGGGCCCAGCCTATTGTGAGCTATCCCCCCAGGCCCAACCACTGTTTACATAAAGAACATTAAACAGATGTGAGCCCCCTATGGGCCCAGATTAGTTGATGCTGTAGGTTTTCTTGTGGAGTTCTCCACTCTGGCTCCCTCAATCCTTCCTCCCCATCTTCCACAGAATTCCCCAAGCTCCACTCAATGTTTGGCTGTAGGACTCTGCATCAGCTTCCAACAGTGTTTCTTCACATTTTTTTATTTAACCAAAAATCAGAAGTATCATTATTGGAAATGCCAGAGTGCTAAACTAGCCCCAAGAGTGACAGATGTTCTGTTTGCAATCATCACAAAAGTATATTAGCACAAAACAAAAGTAACTTTTACTGTTGTGTACACACACACACACACGCACGCACGTATGCACGCGCAGACACATACCAGAAAGTAAGATATACTTACCATTTTAAGTCCATAACCACCTTCTGTTTTCATACCTTTAATTTGTTTCTTGCTTCAAGTTTATTTATAGAAACAATATAGGACACTGGTCACCTGCAAATAGTGTAGGTAGGTGTGTGTCACAGCAGTCCGTCTGACTTTAGATTGGCCCCTTTTCTATGGGGCCGTCACAGGGGTCTGGGCACCTTTGCAAGCCTCAGAGGAAGCTGCAGCCTCGACCTTGGTTTGATCCTTGGGCCTTGGTTGGCAGAGCCATGTAGCTTTGAATCCCATTCCCAAGCTCGGGGTGAGTGATAAAAGCCAGGCGGCTGAGTTTGTGGCTGGGGGTGGGGTCCTTTGGCATCTTGGCCTTAATCACCTTAGGCTTCACAGGGGCCTTGATGGCATCTGCGCATGCTCTCATTGCCTTTGTGTTGTTGACGGGCATCTTCAGGCCTTCCTTGTACCTCTCGGCAAAGCACATGTTCCTCAGGAGTTTGAGGTCAACTGCCTTAAGACATTCGTATCTTTGTGACTGGGGTTTCTTGATGCCATTTCTGTGCCATTTGCAAGACTGGTTGTGTGTGGTGTGGTTCTTGAACTTGGCCGTGTCTGCATGGTAACCCCCCATACCTTCAATATTTATACACACATTTTTACATGCAGCAAAGTGGCAAGGCAGATAGATAGCCTCCTCACAGTTTCTTGTTTGTATTGGATCCTGTATTGTGTCTGATGATTCTCCCCTTTGGCTTAACTCCATGGAAGAGATCTTATTTTGATTCTGACTGGCAGACCTTGTGTAGCTAATTTTTCTCTGCTTTATGTACTGAAACCTCAACTCTAATGCATTCAGACCAAACGCTGGGAAGACACCATCGTGTGGGTCATTATGTCCCAGGACCTTTCTTTCTCAGAAAGAACTAGCTTCCAAAGATCCTTACGGAAAGTACACCTTTCAAGCAGTGTTTTAATTACTTGAATATGAGTTTTAGACTGATACATCGGTGACATCTTCATAAAGTAAAGATCCTTTCACAAACTCATCCCTAGTGAACAAAATGAGTAGATACTCATCTAACCGTTTTAAGCTGTTATTTCATTGATGCTTGAGACCCAAATTTCTAGGGTTGTGTAGGAAATTTAAGAAAGGGGTGAGGGATGCTGTAGTAAGAGGTAGTAGAGAGTATATGATCAAAAGTGTTCTTGGCATCACTAAATGAAGCCCATTGTTACTGTTGATTAATAATGGTGCTGGGGGGTTAGATATCCAACCGAAAGGGAACCCAAAATCTCAAAATTTCATGTGAAAAGTTTCTTTTTAAATACTAGTAACTTTGTGTCATAACCAGTAACATAAAAAAAAAATCTAGGTTTCACTATTGATTTATATCTGGTCTTGTCACAATCTCCTGGGGCTAGTTTAACACTCTGGCATTTCCAATAATGATACTTCTGTTTTTTGGTTAAATAAAAAAAATGTGAAGAAACACTGTTGGAAACTGATGCAGAGTCCTACAGCCAAACATTGAGTGGAGCTTGGGGAATCCTGTGGAAGAGGGGGAGGAAAGATTGAGGGAGCCAGAAAGGTCAAGGACACCACAAGAAAACCTACAGCATCAACTCATCTGGGCCCAGAGGGGGCTCACAAAGACCAAGCTGCCTACCAGACAGCGTGAATGGGGTAGACCTAGTTCCTCTGCCCATAAAGAGCAGTTGTCAAATGGGACTCCTGCTAAAGTGGGAGCAGGGGCTGTTTCTGGCTACGTTACCTGCCTCTGGATCCCTTTCCACTAACTAGGCTGCCTTGTGCAGCCTCAGTGGAAGAGGATGTGCCTAGTCTTGGTGAGACTTGATATGCTGTGGCTGGTTGATGTCCATGGGAGACCTTCCCTTTTCTGGGGAGAAGGGGAGGAGGGACTTGGAGGAGAGGAGGGAGGAGAAGCTGCAATCAGGATGTAAAGTGAATAAATAACTTAGTTAATTACAAAAAGATGAAGAAACAAGAATGGAGAAATGCAGAAAAACTTAAAATCAGAATGTTGTTAAATTAAACAGAGGAATATTCTGAAAGGGGAATTTTTTTTCTTTTTTCAAAACATGCTCAAAATAGCATCATTCATGAAAATCTGGCACTGATGTTCAGGTTACCCGACAGGAATAGACGGTAAATTCCAGAATTGGTGTCCTGTCATTTGCACATAACATGGAAGATGGCTTCATGTAGATCATCTGTGTATTAACTTTAAGTTGGGAAACTCTGTGTACTTTAATGGAATGCTAATGATCAAAGAGAATGCCTTGAATTATATGAAGAGAATAAATACAGTTAAATAATAAAGATTATCAAAGAACAAACAGTGCCAAATATGTAACCCCCCCAAACCCATTAAATAATGTCTTAATTAGGGTTTCTATTGCTGTGATGAAACACCATGGCAAAAGCAACCTGGGGAGGAAAGGGTGTATTTGCCTTATGTTTCTAACTCACTGTTGGTCATTGAAAATAACCATGACAGGAACCTAAACAGGGAAGAAGCCTGGAGGAGGAGCAGATGCAGAGGTCACGGAGAATGTTGCTCACCGGTTTGCTCCTCATGGCTTGCTCAGCCTGCTTTCTTATAGAACCCAGGGCCACAAGCCCAGAGATGACACTACCCATAATGGACTGGCCTCTCCTTCATCAATCTCTAATTAAGATAAAGCCTTATAGGCCTGCCTGCAGCAGGATCTTATGGAGGCGTTTTCTCAACCGAGGCTCCCTCCTCTCCAGTGACTCTAGCTTGTGTCAAGTTGACATAAAACAAGCCAGCACAATGTCTTTGTTTGAACTTACACGTTAAAAAGCATTGAGAACCTGTTGTATTTGCATTCTGGGGAATCTTTACGTTGTTCGTAGATAAGTGAGCAAAGCTCTTTGATCTTTTCAGTTTCTATACGTGTATTGCTCCAAATTCTTCAACGAATCTAGTGGTGCTAGAATGAAACTTAGAACACTTAGGTTATTCAGGCTTGGCTAGTTACAATGAATAAAAATAAAATTTGCTCAGTTTTGAGGCACCCTCTAGGTGGTTGGCGATGTCAAGATGAAGTTGAGTATGCCTTTTCCAGTCCCTAGCTGTCAGAAATTCACTGAAGTAGACGGTGAATGCCAAGTTCCTACTTTCTATGGAAATACAGACCCATAGAAGTAGTAGCTGAGCAAAAAGTAAAGAGTTATGTGGTCTGAATCAGTGGTGGGGACTAAATAAATATTTTCCTTTGTAGGAGTGACTGTGGTCATAGTGTCTCTTCACAGCAATAGAAACTCTAAGACAATAGCATTCACATTTAACAGTAAAATATTAACAGGAAGCATTTAAGGTATTAGAAAAGTTAATCTTACTACTATAAACAAAATTTTGTATTTAAAAACTTCTTCAGAATATTACCCCATTTAGTTCCTAGCATCTATTTTGACATTGATAAGGAATCTTTCTGCTTCTTTGAATCTCTAAAAATAGGATACATGAGAGAATTTCAGTTCAGGCTTCAACAAAATCTTTTATTACAACTTTTATTTTCCTCCATATGTTTTTCCTAGAAAAAGGCATCAGATGAGTTCCTATGCATTCATTATTGAGCTTCATTTATACATCTTTCTTTGATAAAATTATTAAATTGAAACTATTCAAATTGCATAAATTGCAAATTTTTTTGTCAAGCATAGTAGATTTGGTGCCAGCTTATGTTAGCAATTTACTTGTATTTATAGTTACCTAAAATAATGATTAGCTTCTGCAATTTGAGGTGATTTTTCATGAGAAGATTAAAAATGGAATTATTTCCATAGTGGTTAATTCTGGCATTAACTTACTTTAGGCATTTTAATTTCACAAGCCAAACAAATTGAAACTAAACATGAAGGAAATAACCAGAAATTATTGAAACATGGCAGTTGAAGGATATGTGGTTTCCTGAAGAGCTGTAGACCAGGGTCTGTTTTCTTACAAATAGCATTAGAACTTTAGTTTCTCTATTTTATTGGAGTTAGTAACTGGGAAGTAGATGATGGGCTGATTTTTTTAGGGTTATCATCGTTGCAAAAGGTCATGCTAGGTCTCCTTGTATTTGTGTGCTATTTTAAAGGCCCCACATACTTTTCTATTGGTAACATCTGGTTCCACATCAGCGACATGAAATTGTAGAGATTTTCTTGTGCTATCTTCACAAAGCAGCACGAACATGTCGCTAGTAAGTCTGTAGCTGTCCTCACTGGAAGGAAGATCCTCTAAGGAGACACTAGTGTTCCACCCCCTTGGGCTGTAGGACGGCTGAAACAAAGGAGCTCAAGAAATTGGAACTTCTCCAGGAGTCTCACGCTGGGAGAAAGAGAATGTTGAGACTTTTCGTTGTACAGAGAGGAGGCTTATCTCGCCACACAGTTCTTATTACTTGCTAGATCATCTTGCAGGAGAAACAGTTGGAGACCATGTTGGTGGGCGGGGCTACCTTGACCAGGACTGCTTAGCTGTGTCTTCCCTTCTATTTAAACTCAGTGTCAGGAACCAAAAGCCTTACTTGGGTTGGGAGTGGCCATTTAACTTTTTTGTCCCTCTCTGTGATGTGGCATATAAGTCAGTATTTGTCTGTCTGTCTGTCTGTCTGTCTGTCTCTGTCTTTCTGTCTTTGTCTCTCTCTAATGACAAATCATTCTTGGTCAGCTTTCATTGGAGGACAAGTGGCCAAGCCTAGGGTATCAGGACTACGGAGGCCTAATCTCTGCCACTAACAATGCTGGTAACAAGTAGAGAGCTCAAGTGTTGAGGTGATGCCTTTGATTTCAAGGTTAATCATTTTTCAAGTGATTTGCTATGGCTGGAAAGATGGCTGTGCAGTAAGGAGCCCTTGTTGCTCTTCTATAAGGACCCTGGTTCAATTTCCAGCATCTTTATGGAATAGAAAACATTTTCTATAAAATTATATGTAAAAACTTCCCCAAGATAGGAACTCCAGAGGAAGACCAACACAGTCAACTAACCTGGACCCTTGGGGACGCTCGAGACCAATCAAAGAGCATACATGAGCTGGACCTAGGTTCCCACAATGCATAGCAGATATGCAACTTGGTCTTTATGTGGGTTGCCCAACAACTGGAGCAGTGGCTGTCCCTAAAACTGTTGCCTGTCTGTGGATCCTGTTCCCCTAACTGAGCTGCCTTGCCTTGTCTGGCTTCAGTTGGAGAGGATGTGCCTAGCCCTGCAGAGACTTGATATGCCAGGGTGAGGGAATATCCACATCTCAGAGGAGAAGGGAATGGGAAGAGGAACTAAGTGATGGAGGAGGGGAGGGACTGGAGGAGAGGGGCAGTGATCAGGGTGTAAAGTGAATAAATAAATAAATTGGTGAAAATAAGAGGAAATGCTTTAGCATGAAATCAGATTACTGGTAGTTTTTAATTAGCTCATATGTTTAAACACTTTGCTCCATTTTATCTGTTTTGTCGTGTTACTATGAGTGTGTGTATATGCAACAGGAATGGATTTATTTCTCAGTAAAATATGAATATATAACTTAAAGGAATAATAAAAAATTCCTCAAATTTTGAGAAACACATTCCCCATACAAAGTCACACTGGTTAACTTTTTGTCAACTCAGTATAAGCGAGGGCCATCTAGGAGGAGAGGATCTCAACTTAGCATATATCCCAATCAGATCAGCCTATAGGAAAGCCTATGGGACTTTTTCTTCATTAATGATTAATGTGGAAGGGCTCTGTCCACTGTGGTAGTGTCACGGCTGGGCCAGTGCCCTGGATTGTGATGCCCTAGAGAAGGGAGGTGCTAGAGAGGTGAGGTGGGAGTTGGTGAGTGGGTGGGTGGGGGAGCACCCTCTTAGAGCCAAAGGGGATGGGGATAGGATGGGAGGCTCATGGAGGAAAGATCTGGAAGGGGGACATTTGAAATATAAACAAATAAAATAATTAACAATAATAAAAAGAAAGCAGAATGTGCAGACTGTGGAGAACAAGCCAGTAAACGCATTCCGCCATGACCTCTGAATCAGCTCCTGCCTCCAGATTACTGTATTGAGTTCCTTCCCAACTTCCCTTCATGATTGACATGAGAGCAAAACAAACCTTTGCCTATTTAGATTGCTTTTGGTCATGATGCTTTATCACAACAACAGGAAGTGAACTAAGGTAAAGGTGATAAGTACTCATGGAAATATTGATGGGAAATTTTTTGGAAATTAAGTTGAGGCCTGGGAGAGCAATATTATAGGAAGCTTGTGTCTACTGTGCATATTTCTTTATATAAAATTGCCATAGAAGAAATCTACTCACGGTCTGTATTCGATAGACTAACATCTTTTGATCTGTGTATATAACCTTAAATAAGGACGGGATTAAGTATGGAGGGAAACAAAGGATTCAAGAGAAGAAGATGGTAGAAAGCAAATGGGTGCTATAGAGGGAGATATAGAAAAATGGGAGAGAGGTAAGAGAAGGAAGTGAGAGGTTAACAGGAACACACAGAGAGAGAGAGAGGGAGGGAGGGAGAGAGAGAGAGAGAGAGAAAAGAAAGGAAGCAGCAACAGAAGGAGGAGGAGGAGAAGGAGGAAGAGAAGGAGAAAAGGAGAAGGAGGAAGAGAAGGAGAAAAGAAGAAGGAGGAGGAGGAGAAGGAGGAGGAGAAGGAGAAAAGAAGAAGGAGGAGGAGGAGAAGGAGGAGGAGAAGGAGAAAAGAAGAAGAAGAAGGAGGAGGAGGAGGAGGAGGAGGAGGAGGAAGAGGACAAAGAAGGAGGAGGAGGAGGAGGAGGAGGAGAAGGAGAAGAGAAGAAGAAGAAGAAGAAGAAGAAGAAGAAGAAGAAGAAGAAGAAGAAGAAGAAGAAGAGGAGGAGGAGGAGGAGGAGGAGGAGGAAGAAGAAGAGGAAGAAGAGGAGGAGGAGGAGGAAGAAGAAGAACAACAAGAAGCAGCAGCAGCAGAAGCAACAGTAGAAGCAGTAATTTTTTTAACTTTAAGGATGTTTGAAAAAGTAATAGGGAAACATTGTTTTATCAACTAACAATAAAACAAATATTGGAAGGGATCCACTTATATTACATATCAAAGCCCCAAGTGGTAGGCTATTTCTTCCTGCTAAGGTATGGGTCCTTCCTTATAAATGTACTTTAATTTTCTCTGCGTAATTTCCATTCTTTTCTGTTACAGCAGTCCACTTGTAAGTGTGTTGATTAGGTGGCTAACATGGTATTGATGATATTTCTATTAAAGACATTAACAAAGTGTAATTAAATATTGGCAAATCTGATTTAGGGAAATTTCCCTTTAAAGTAAGTGTCTATGTAAAGAAAAAAAAATTAAAAAATTGACTAAAGAGGCTTGTCCATGAAAAGCCATATGTGATCCAGGATGTAAAGGTGTAAAAATGTGTTGATTCCCCAAGGCAAGAAGTATTTCTTTTCCATTGCTTTATATGTGAAAACTCAACTTTTTAAAGATTCCAGTTCCTTTGATTGCCACCTGAATAGAGAAACACTAATGATTCCACAGTCAATCAAATTTGATGTTACTTCGGGACTCCTAATTTTTCCTTAAGCTGTTGGAAAAGATTTCATTGTGATGCAAAATTGAAATGCAAAGTTACATGTGTGCAGAAGATTGCCTTTCATATGGCAAGAATTTAGGAAAAAAAAAAAAAAAAAAAAAAGAAGCCCTCAGCTTAAGACTCTCAGGTTAGAACATGGATCTGTCTAAAGTAGAGAATGTTGAAGTGGCTGATTGATACGTCAAAAAGTACTGTATCAATTAGGTGCAAAATCAATAACTGTCAAGAATTTACAAATGAGTTTCAAGAGAAATGTCCATTTCCATTGATTTACAATGTGAATAGGGATTAAAAAAATCTAAAATAACATAATAGGAGTGTTGGGAGAAAAACCAATCATAATTCTTCAATATATCTTATTGGCAACCCCAACGCTGTAAAGGAGTGAAGAATAGGAGATACCCTAACAATGGAAATCTGTAGTCTTCATGAGGCTCTGCAGCTAGAATTCTTAGGCCAAGTCCCCTGCTCTAGCAGTGCAAACAGGCTAGGCTAGGCTTTAACAACTTATAAGAACTGACTTGTTAATAGTTTCAAATAGTTGTGCAAGAGAATTGAATGCAAACTCATGCATTTTATGTAAATTATGATGTGATGAAGGAGATCAGATTTCCTGTCTCTGTGGCTAGTCTTTTGGAGGTATTATGTGAGCCTTTAAAAGGTGAAAACAGCCTGTCTGTAAAATGACTAATTATTCAGTTCTAAATTCTAATTAACTCAAGTTCCTGCATTTCATCTAGGGATGGTTAAGATAAGGAACTTGAATAACCTATTTTTTGAAAAGACACTGCGGCAGAAAAAGGGTAGGAGTGTCAGAGGTATAGCATTTATATGTTATAAATGAAAAATTATCACACACACACACACACACACACACACTCACACACACACACACACACACACACACACACACACACACACACAGAGGCATCTATCATGTAGATGCATTTCAAATATGGCATGTTGTGAATAACAATGGATATTTAAAAAATGTAAAAATGAAGTGGTTTTAGATTTGCTACTAAGTTATTTTCAAGAAATATGGAGGTAAAAATTGTTTGCCTCATCTTGTTTTAGACATAAAACAATACACACAAATACGTTAATTCAGACTATATTACAAAAATCATCATAAGTTTAGGAAACTCTTGTCAGCTAGAACTCTCTGTAGGGAGCATCAAGATAGCACAGACTTAGTATTTCCCAAGGTCAAACCAATGAAAACTGATAACCCTGATAGTCTTGTACCTATATAAGTTCTCTGCTATGACAGAAACCACTTAGTTTCATAACATCTTCAAAAAATTGATAAGGAAAATGGGATACTTTATAGTTAGATGAAATTGGGGAAAAAAGATTGCTGGTTTCTTTCTACCTTTATATAGTAATGTTACAATTTTACACTCCCCTCCACATGAGAAAGAATATGTAAATTTTAGTTGAAATAGAAATATATTTTTTCAGAAATAGAAATATATTTTTTTTGCTCTGGCAAACACCTGAGGGTCATTCTTTCCCTTGCTCTGGCATGGGATTCCTGAGGAAATTTGGTTTACTGGGAACCATTGCTTCAGTAGTAAGAGAGGAAAAGGAAAGGACACCTGTGTTTCTTTTTAGACTATTTATTTCTTTGCCTAAAGAGGTTGTTACACTGCTAGTTAATGACACAAAGTTACCATGTGTATAGTTTCCTTATCAGAATCGGAGATTCACAAGGGGGTTCAAAAGAACTCTAAAGGCAGAAATTCAAATGACTCAAAAGAAACCAAGTATCTCAAAAGGTATTTGGGACCCATTTCAGACTCTGAGCGTTCACAGTCTGTGGCACTGGTTGGGAAGGTTATGGATATTTAGAAGCTGGAGCCTTGCTAGGAAGTACATCACTGCAGGTGGGATTTGAATATTAGAGCCCTGCCCCACTTCCCACCCCCTTTTTCTGCTTGCTGGATATGGATTGAATGTGGGCAGTCAGTCCCTGTCTTCATATCATACCTTCCTTGCCCACTATACATTTTATAACTTCTTCCCCTCTGGAACTACAAGCTAAACGATATCATTTTTCGTCTGCGATGCTTAAAAACCCTGTTTATTGATTCTTTGTGAGTTTTACATCATGTACCCTAATCCCACTCATCTCTGTCCCTTCATATCTGGCCCCTGCCCTTGCCACCTTACCCCCTATCCTCCTCAAACCAAACCAAACCAAACCAAACCAAACCAAACCAAACCAAACCAAACCAAACCAACCCAACCCAACCCAACCCAACCCAACCCAACCCAACCCAACCCAACCCAACCCAACCCAACCCAACCCAAACCAACCAACCATAAAAAAAATAAATAAAAAAGAAAACAAACAAACAAACAAACAAACAAAAAACCAAAACCACATCTTGTGCGGAAGCTGTAGTGTGTCACAGTATGTTACACTGTACCCTTTGCTCTACACATCTTTACTTGCAAATTCTCATTGCAGTAAGTCTTGGAGGCATCTGGCTTCTGCTACTTTATCAGTACTGGAACCTCACTGGGACTCCTCTCGGATATTCTATTGTTGTCCTGTGTCAGGGAGGTCCTGCAGCTTCAGATCTTCAGGACCAGCCCCTTCACATGCTAGCAGTTCATCAATGGTGTAGATGTTATGGTGGACCAACTCAAAGCCTTGGCTCTGCGCCTGGTTGGTAGCTGAGTTAGTCAGCCTGCCAGCTCTCCTGTACCCACACCACCAGGGCCAGCTGTCCATCACTACCCTGACTAGTTCACCCAACGCTGCACGCAGAGAGGGGTAAGGCCAGCTTTCCTGCTCTTCTGCTCTGCTCTCCCTCAGGGACAACTCACCCCCACCCTTGTCAAGCAGGGCCAGCTGTACTGTGCTGCCCAGGTGAGGTGTATGGTCTCCTCTCCAGAGTGCTGCAGCTCTCCATCTCTCATGACCTTGGTGCCAGCTCTCCCTCCTACCACAGGTGACAAGGTGCAGCCATGGTGGGGGGGGTTGGGGGAAGGAGTGGGGGGGGGCGGCATCTCTCCTGCACCCACACCACTTCAAGGCAGATGAGAGGTGCGGTTAGCTCTCCCATACTCACGCTGTCAGGGTTGGATCATCTGTGCTTTTGCACCAGAGCCAGCTCTACTGTGCTATCCACGCAAGGTGCAGACCCACTCACCCAAGAGCCACAACCAGTGAGAGGCGGGACCAGAACCACACAACCCGAAGACATCAACATGGTCCCTGGCAGTGTCATGGCGTTTGGTGATAATATAAGCCATGGACATGGACACAGACCCTTGCTGTTGCATGACACAGACATAGACATGGCCCTCAGTGGAAGCATTGGCAGGGACTTCACCATGGCCTCAAGTGGCAGGACAGGCTACTCACATCAGGTTATTTCTCCCCCATCCTCCCTCCCTCCCTCCCTCCCTCCCTCCCTCCCTCTCTCCCTCCCTCCCTCCTCCTCCTTCTTCTTCTTCTTCTTCTTCTTCTCTCTCTCTCTCTCTCTCTCTCTCTCTCTCTCTCTCTCTCTCTCTCTCTCTCTCTCTCTCTCTCTCTCTCTCCCTCCATCTCCACTCCTCTTCATAGTACTCAAACCTTTCTCCTCTTTCTCTCCTATCTCTCCACTACATACTTGCACTTCCTGGTGGCTCCTGCTGCCAGCAGGCCATGCAGTGGGTGGGTCTCTTCTGCGCACCTGCCCATTCATGGTGGTGGGGTGGGCCTCATGGAATACTGATTTTTTAAAAGTTTGTTTGTATGATTCTCTGAATTTCCTTGTCGTGTATTGTAATTTTTTTCTTCTCATATCTAATTTTATTCATTTGGATCTCCTCTTTCCATCTTTTGGCTAATTTGTCTAAGTGTTTATAATCTTGTATTTTTGCAAAGAATCAAGTCTTTATTTCATCGATTCTTTATAATTTTTGTTGTTGTAGTGGCTTCTATTTCATTGATTTCAGCTCTGGGTTTGGTTATTTCATCCCACTCACTTTTTTGAGTATGATTCCTTCTTGTTACTCTAGAGGTTTCAGGTGTGCTATTAGGTCACTAATACGAGGTCTCTCTACATGTTTAATATACCCACTTTCTGCTGTGGTCTTATGTCTTAAAGTCGAGTCTCACAATTTCAGATAGTTATGTTGTTATTCCCATTCAATTGGAAAATGTTTGATTTTTCTTCTTGGTTTCTGTCTTGACCCAAAATTTATGCAGTAGTGACTTGCTCAGTTTCCATGAGTTTGTATACTTTCTTCTTTTTCCATTGGTACCAATATCCAGCCTTACTTCTATGGTGATCAGGTTCATGGCGTTAGTTCTGTTTTCTTGTATCTGTTGAGACTTCCTTTGGTTCTTAATATTTGGTTAACTTTGGAGAAAGTTCCATTTGTTACTGAAAAGACAGTGTGATTTTTAGTGTTTGAGTGGAATGTCCTATAGATGTCTGCTAGGCCCATTTGATTTATATTATATTGAAGCATTTTTTGTTTATTTTTACCCGAATAACCCATCTATTGGTGAGGATTAGGTGTGAAGTAACCCACTATCACTGTGTGAGGGTCAATATATGATTTTAGTTGTAGTAGTGTTTATTTTATTAACTTGGGTGGTCTTTTGTTTGGTGTAGAAATGCTTATAATAGTAATATCCTCTTGGTGCAGTTTTCCTTTGATGAGTATTTTGTGTCCTTCACTATTTCTTAATAGTTTTGGTTCAAAATCTGTTTGTTGTTGTCGTTCTTCCTGATATTAAAATGGTTACACTTCTTGGTTGTTGGGTCTATTTACCTGGAATACCCTTTTAAGTCCTTTTACCTTGAGGGGATGTCTATCTTTGAAGGTGAGGTGTGTTTCTTGGATGCAGCAGAAATATGGCTCCTGTTTTGTAATCTAGTCTGTTAGTCTGTGACTATTCACTGGGAAATGAAACCATTGATATTATCAGTGAGCAGTGTTTATTGATTCTGGTTTTGTTGTTATTGTATTTTCCCTATCTTTTTGACTTATTCTTCATCAATTATTTATTCCTTGTGTACCGTCCCATCTGGCTAACCTCTTCACACTGAAGTTTCCTTCCAGTACCTTCTACAGCTGGGTTGATGGGCAAAAATTACTTAAATTTGGTTTTATCGCAGAATGTTTTCCTTTTCCCATCAATTGTGGTTGATAGTTAGCTGGGTACAGTAACCTGTGTTGGCATCTATGGTCTCTCAGAGTTTGTAGACCATCCTTGTAGGCCCCACTGGCTTGCAGAGTTTTCATTTAAAAATTAAGGCTTATTTATAATGGGCCTGCCATTATGTAACTTGGTAATTTTTCCCTTACAGCTTTTACTATCCTTTCTTTGTTCTGTACTTTTAACGTTTTGACATAATCTGTTGTGGAAATTTCTCTTCTGGTTCTATGTGCTGCTATTCTCTATGCTTTTAGTACCTTGATAGGCAACTTTTTCTTTAGAGTGGGGAGATTTTCTCTGATTTGTTATAAATATTTTCTGGGGCTTTGATCTGTTTTCTTTCTCTCTTCCTATTATTCTTAGGTTTGATTTTTTCATAGTTTCCCAGATTGTGCCTAATTTTAAAAAATGATTTAACATTTTCTTAAACTGAGATATCCATTTTTTTCTACATTGTCTTCAAGACCTAAATTATCTCTTTCATATCTTATAATCTCTTGGTGAGGCTTAACTCTGAGGTTTTATTTGACAGCCTAAAATTTCTATTTCTAGTTATATTTCAGGTTTTCCTTAGTAACTTGTTTCTTTGTTAAATTCTACTTTAATGTTTGGAAAGGTTTTCATTATTTCATTTTTTTTATGTTCTCATGGCCTTTATTAAATACTTATTCATATTTTTTGAGGTCTTTGAGCATATTTATACTTGGTATCTGGTAGTCCTTGTCTTGGGCTTGAGTTAGGGACTTTCCTTGGGACCTATTGCAATAGGGTTGCCAGTGAAACTTCAGAATTTCATGCATTTTTATGTCATCCATATGCAAGAGTCATTCTCTCTATGTGCTGCTGAAGTGAGCACAGAGTACAGGTTTTAAAAGTATTCCCTTATGAGATTCTGAATTCCTTTGATGTCTGTTTTATAGTTTCCATGTTCATTTCTCTTTATTTGGGTCATCTTTTTCTTTCTTTTGATTAGTTGTCCAAGGGTCTGCCAATAAATACAACTCATCAGTTTATCTTTAAGTAACTCATTTCCATATATATAAAAGAGAGATAACTCACCAGGGTGGTATATAATGGTGATTTACTGAGCAATGCTATTTTTATTTTCTCAGAATTTATGAGAATTTAAATATTCTAGCTATAAAGTACTCTTATTTTTTCCTTTAATAGAGACAAATATTACACAGATTCATTTATACCATGAAACCACACCATTTTTATGTTATTTCAAACACAGACTTGGACGGGAATGGTAAGAAATGCCTATTCTCATCATAATATTTTCAACAGTTTTTCACTAAGCTGCTAAAGCCTAAAAAAAGAAAGCACACATGTGCATACTGTACTTGATTAAGAACAGCTATTTCAGAGAGAGCATGTTATATACAACAGACTCAAGGAGACAATTACAGCATCTTATAGGTAGCAGTTAGGTGATGGGTAGCAAGCTATTATACTGAAAATAGCTACATGTGTATCTTGCTCACTTCACATAATGTGAACAACTTGCCACCTTAGTTCTTTGTCTAGCCACACAGCTCAATGAATAAATAATACAAGCATGTCTTTCAATACAGTACATAACCAAACAGTTAAGTGTCTGTCACTTTAAACCTCATGCCCTTGACAGCTCCTTGGGGTAAAGTTTCCATTGTCAACTCTGGGTTCTAGGATTGTTCGTAGATGTTAGTGGAGCCACTTGCTTCCATACCAGGGTGTTTGTAGGAATCTGAAAGCAATGTGTGTGGGCGATCACTTTTACTCCTGAACAATGTTAATTTAATGTGAGTCATGCATGCTTCCAATGAGCATTAAACTTCATGGCCACATGTGCCTGTTTTTAAATGTAAATGAGAGAACTGACATCATAAAAATCAACCACTCTAAGGAATGACAGTTAAAGTAGACAGAAGCATGAATTTTTATAGGCTTTGACAATTTAAAACTATGGGTAATGCTAGCCTCTAGGACTAAGAGGGGTGCTGAATTATTCCAATTGAACATATTTGATCCAATTAATTAAAGCCAATATATTCTCATTTACTTCAGAGTAATTCCTAAAATCTCTTCCCCCAAAGAGCTTTAAGTACATTCTTTCAGTCAAAATTCATGCAAGGACTTGCAGAACACTGAAGAATACCCGAGAAATAAAAGTGACACAAAATGTTATCTCTATATTTGGAGAAAACTGACCTTATTGTATCTCTTTCTCAAATGTAAGCCAAACTATTCACCATAGGCTAAGGATGTGTTCGGTCTTAGAGGTGCTCTTGGCTTTTCAGCTCTTCCAGTCTCTCCTAACTAAGGAAGTGCTTTGTACTTCTAGGTACCACTGGGTTTTGTTTTCATGTAGAAACCAGACTTCCAGATCTCTCATCCTTTCTCTTCATCTTGCTTTGGCAGAGAGAAGAGGAAGTGAACTTGACAAGTTGATTTGCTTCAATTTTCTTCACCATTCTCAGAGAGAAGCATCATATTAGGTTCCAACATTCCCATCTTGTATTTTTTGTTTTGTCATTGTGATTTAGGCCAGCACCCAGATAACCTTTAGCTCTCTGTATTATTTTAGCTTTTTTTGGTATGTGGTACATAACAGGAAAGGGTGTTTGTTATCATCAGCCATAATAGGAATGAAAATGAACAGCAGTGAGCTATCATTGAATATCTATTAAAATGGCTACAATGATACTGGAGACTATGAAACATCTCATGTAGTTCTCATACAGATTAAAAGAAAAAGGTTTGGATCTCTGTCTCCCACAAATGAAAATTTATATCCACCCAAAACCTGTATGTGAGAATTTATAGTGATATTATTGATAGTTGTCAAAAATAAAAATAAAATAAAGTAAAATAGATATACCAACTATATCTGTGGTATATTATACAGTTACTTAACCCACAGCCCACAAAGGGGACACATAACTGATACTATCACTGCAGAACATACCTCCTGTTCAAATGGAAGAAGAATACTGATTCTCTTAATATGGCCAGGATGCCATGATAGTCAAAGTTTCTAGCAGAAGTGTGGCTTTTTAGAGACCATGGAGATGAGGGAGGGAGGAGATATAAGAGAGGGAGAGAGGGAGGAAGAGAGAGAGAGGGAGCAACATGCAAGTGTGTGTGTGAGAATACTTATAATTAGGACATGTTTTAGCACCCCTCTACATTTTTATAGTTTTGGAGCTTAATAGTTCACACCAGATAATTTGTAAAGAATAGAGATAAACTTAACCCATGATTCCAAAGATGAGAAGACTTGATAAAGGCACTTTGCCTACATTAAAATATGCTGAAGGGCATTCTATGGAGATGCAGGGTAAACCTGTGAAACTGAACTCTATTTTGTATTAAAGGTGCTTCTGCAGTAATGTACTAGCTTATTAATCAATCGATTACATCTCAGAAGCCCCAGGTCTCAACACTGTTACATTGGTGGCCACATTTCTAAATATGAACATTTTTGTAACTAATTTAAATTATACTATCACCCAAGGGATACTGTTACACTGGGGTTTTGATATTTACAAACAATATACAATGGGCATCTTGAAAATTTATCTGTAAGAGGAATTTAACTTTGCTAATATAAGGAATGAGAGTAAAACAGAAGCAATTACTGAGACTCAGTGGAGCATTAGGTCGTTTGGGGTGCCTCTGCCTCCTAGTTACAGTGACAGACTCATGTATGCTGCACCCTGATGCACTATGACTGAGCTGTGAGCCGACGTAAGGTCTTTCTCTCTTAAGAAGTGATTGTCTTCTTTTAAAATTTTTATTTTATATCTTATTTACATTTCAGATGCCATTCCCTTTCCCCATTTCCCCTCCCTAGAAAACCCCTATCCCATGCCCCCTTTCCTCTTTGCTTTTATACATTTTTTTAAAAATGTTAATCAAAGGCTTTATAAGTTTGGTAATGCTCAATTACCAATTGAGCATTCACTTTCAATCAGAAGTGAAACCCAATACCCAACCTAGATATATAAACTATCTTTGACAAAAAAAGAGAAGTGATTGTCAGGGTTTTGATATCACAGAAACAGGAAAGGTAATGAAGACTGTTGCCAAATAAGGTGAAGAAGAGGAGCAGGAGGATGAGGAAGGGGAAGATCTGTTATGGGGAATCAGCCTCTGTGATGCTTTGTATCTGCACTATACAGTGAAGAGACTCTACTATCTCCTGGGTATGTTGTTTTGAAAGATAATAGAAATACAGACCATAATGAATCTCTTTAATACAAATTGTATTCTGATACATGCAATATTTCAGTATCAACTGTTTAGATTGTGTGTGTGTGTGTGTGTGTGTGTGTGTGTGTGTGTATGCAGTCTTCTATTGACTTGAATCAGAAACTTCCAGAAATCCACAGCTTGTGCTCAATGGTCTTATATGTGTAGGTTTCAGACCTCTATGCACACTGGGGACTAAAAAACAAAATTCACCACAAACACTTGCTGAAGGATAGCACCATTTACCACCTCTTTCTGGATTGTCAATTTAAGTTTAAGCCTCTTGGGATAGTGTTCATTCTAAACAAAGCCTGCGTCTATAAGCCAAAACTTACTTAGAGGTTCTTTGACTTTTAACTTACTGAGTTACTGAGTCCACTGTACTCAAGTTGCTGGTGACTGAGAACATCTTTGACATTGTTTGCAAAACGAAATCGAGACCTATTGTGGAGTGCCTTGGTTGACCTCAACTTCTTACCAAGTACACATCAGCCAGAGGTCTAATATGTAAATTATACAAAGAAATAAAAAATCATCAAAAAAACCAATAGCCTAATTAAAAAAATGGGGTACAGATCTAAACTGAGTTCTCAAAAGAGGAAACTCAAATGGCTGAGAAGCACTGAAAAAAAATGTTCAGCATTTTTAGCTATCAGGGAAATACAAATCAATGCTACTTTGAGATTTTATCATACACCCAACAGAATAGTCATGATCAGGACAACAAATGACAGCTCATGCAGGTGAGGGTGTGGAGTGTGGGGGGCATCCATCCATTGCTGGTGGGAGTGCAAATCTGTGTAGCTGCTATGGAAATCAGTGTAGTGGTTCCTCAGAAAGATAGAGATCAATCTACTTCAAGATCAAGCTAGAGCATTCTGGGCAGATTCACAGGAATGCCTCATCCTACTACAGAGACACTTATTAAACCATGTTTATTATTGCTCAATTCATAATAGTAAGACATTGGGGACAATGTAGATGTCTGTCAACAGATGAATAGATGAAAATGTGGTTCATTTACATAGTGGACTATCACTCAGCAGTTAAAACAATGAAATCACAAAATAGACAGTCAATGGGTAAAGGTATAAAGGTATAAAGAAAAACACATCCTGAGTGAGGTAACATTTGTTATGGTGTGTATTTGCTTATATATGGATGTTATCTGTTAAGTCTTTAACAAGACAATCTATATAACCATGGAGGTTAGGTACAGAGTAAGAGATTAGGGTGAGGGATGGAACTCTCTAGAAAAGTGAAATAAAGCAGATAGTTATGGATGGCCATGGGGAGGAATTGGAATTGGAGGGTCCAACATGAAGGAGGTAAGAGGGGATGATGGAGGGAATACAGGTAGGACAGCTTAAATTAATGGCCATTTGGGGAATCAAATGGAGACATTACAGTAGAAGCTTTCTATAATATACATGTATTATATGTTATATATAGAATAAAATGTAATAATATAACAATATATAAATAATACACATGTATTATGTATGTATTATCTCTCTATAACATATATATATATACATATATATATATATAATGATTATCTAAATGAAATCAACTAATAATAGAAAAGATGTAACTCCAGTTGGATATCTCTCATCAGCAATGAAAATTTTAACACCAGGAATCATTTACATCTAATTATTTATTGGCCATAGGAGTTCTATAGGAATACCCAAACAACCTAAGCTATTGCTATGGTTTTTGGAGGCTCTCCTTAAAGTGATGACAAAATTCTATTACAGACAACAGCACCCAGGCAACTCATTGACCATGGGGAAATTGAGTCAGTGCTTCCCTACAGGGTGCCATCCCTACAGACTAGTATTCACGGTACTCTGCATGCTACCAAGTGTAAAGGTAAATACCAACTCAGCTACAAACCCTCTGAATTACAAGTATGACCTGCCTGCAAGATACACTGGTGTGACAGTAGCACAAAGTTCTTGGGAATAACCAATCAATATCTGACTTGAGTTTTGCCCACTTCATGAGCTGGGCAAACCCAGCCATACCCAGTGCTGCTTGAGTGGTGAGAACATGAGCCTTGATAGAACAAGGATGTAGGGTAAAACCAAATACAACTGTTCTACTACAGGAATATAGCAATAAAATACTTTTTTTTGAATCATGAGAACATATTTTATTCATGTTTTCATAGAGGATGGAGCCACAGTTTCTTTTTTGTTTTTTGAATATATATAATATATGTTATATATGTAATTATATAATATATATATTATATTTATAATTATGTGCAAGTATTAAGGTCAGTTCTAGGTTGAGGAACTAACAATACAATAGATGCAAATAGTCAAAGAACAAGCAAGACAGTAAACACAAATAGTCAAGGAACAAGCAAGGCAATAAACAAAGTCCGGTGATCACTGTTTCTAAGGGCTTATCAGGATGACCAATATATCTGAGCCTACTTCCCTGTCCTACCCCAAAGTCATTTTCATGCCTGAAGCCTACTTCTTCTTCTAACCTAAGATTTAGATTCCTGCCTGAAATTACTTCTTTGTTCTAACCTAAGGAGGAGATGTGGAGAGGTTTTGGGGCTGCTTGGAATCTGACATTGGCCAAGGACAAGGAAATGGGCTTCAGGCAGGAATCTGACTTTAGGCTAGAGAAAAGTAGTAACTTCAGGCAGGAATCTAAATCTTAGGCTAGAACAAAGACATAAAACTTCATGATACTCATCTCTACTCTGTGCCTTGGTCAGCCGTCTTCAACGCAAGGGAAAAAGCACAGAGACCCATAGCCAGGAAATACAGAGTAAGAGATCTAAGAGGGATATCTCCATCAAATCCCACCCCTCAGGGTTCAATGACCTATATGGAAGAAGAGGCAGAAGTGGTACAGGAGCCAGAAAGGATGGAGGACTCCAAGGATAATAGTCTTCCAGACACAACAGGGCTGGGGCACATATGAACACACAGACTGTGACAGCATGCTGCAGGGCACCAGATGGGGTCTTAGAGCTGAGAGAAGTAGACATGCTTATTCCCCCCTCCTTTTTTTTCTTTTTTCTTTTTTCTTTTTTCTTTCTTTCTTTCTTTCTTTCTTTCTTTCTTTCTTTCTTTCTTTCTTTCTTTCTTTCTTTCTTTCTTTTTTTCTTTCTTTTTTTTTCCCGAGACAGGGTTTCTCTGTATAGCCCTGGCTTCTGGAACTCACTCTGTAGACCAGGATGGCCTCAAACTCAGAAATCCACCTGCCTCTGCCTCTCAAGTGCTGGGTTTAAAGGTAAATGCCACTACTGCCTGGCTAAATGTGTAGCTCAGACTGGCCTCGAACTCGTGATCCTCCTGTCTCTGCCTCCTTCAGCAAATCCTACCGGCCTGTGCCACCACAACCGGCTTCCCTGCTCCTAAACTGGAAATTGTCTCCAATTGATCGCTACTAGCCAAAAAATATTTTTAGTTTTTTCCAAGGGAGTCTTACTCTGGGAAGCAAAGCACTCCTAAGGGTAAGCTCCATGCCCAGCAGTAGATGCCAACACAAAACAACTCAGAGGTATTTTTGGAGGTTCTTTGTCTCATAATGTTGTCAGGGCATTTTTTTATTGCTGTTGTTCTTGTATTCTGTTTGTTTGTTTTATTTCTTAACCTTACAAGTTCTTTGCATATTCATTATGATTTCCATTTAGGTTTTTTTTTTATTATTATGGGATTCTTTGTGTGTGTGTGTGTGTGTGTGATTGTGTGGGTCTTTGTATCTATATGTATTTCTTGTATTTTTTCTTTGCTTCTTTTTCTTGTTTTGTCATATTCTGATTTGTCTGTTTTTGATTTATCTTATTATATATTAGTTTTATTTCTTATATGCTTATCTGCTTTCTAAGGATAGACAGAAAGAAGGTGGATCCATATGGGAGAGGAGGAGCTGTGGGGAGCAGGGGGAGAGGAGGCCACAATCATAATATGTTGTACGAAAAGAAGCTGTTTTCAACACGAGGGGGAAAAAGGCATTTGCCATGAAACTTTCCTTTTATATAACAAAGAACAGCATAATTAAAAATTTAATACTGGAAATAATTTTGTGTTGATGAAATTTTTGTTTGTCTATCTTTATTATGGTTATAGTATTTTTCAGATTCATGGTTGAAGTAGTCAACAGTGTTCATGGTAGTGGCATGATGCCCATGGATCCTGGACACCTGCCATGGAAAACAGAAGTTCTGCAAACCAGGCCAGGTGACTGGACTCATTTGTTCCATTGTACTAGGTCATCTCTACATCCACCTGACATTTCTTTTTTTTTTTTTTTTTCTCAGAATTAATGTCTCTTTGCGTTGAAATAGCTAATGAATATTCCAGCGCTGTGTGTGGATGCTACTCAGTAACGAAAGCCTTGCAAATGTGTATACTTAAAACAAATAAACCTGGGACGCATAATGGCCCTTTTAGTCATTCTGCTTAGAGCTAGTGCTAGTAGATTCTCTTTGGCAAGCCATTTTCTAAACCCTTGGGGCAGGTCACTTTGTGTTTTCCCAGAACTCCTTCAATTTACCTTATTATGCAATTCATTAAGTTTGTCTTGCATGGCTTCCTTATATGCCTCTTCTGCATTAGAGTCTTGAGTTCCTGGAAGAAAAATATGTGTTCTTGAGAGCACACATAGCACAATTTTGGTATATAGCAAGTGCTCAAAAATGGTGGGTTTGATTTGGGTAATTCTGCGTAATTTTATTTTCAAAACATTCACGCTTGAATGGCACTTATTTTATCAAAAGGATTTTTTTTTTCTGCAGATGACGGCAAATTAAGCCAGAAGGAATAAAAAGCTTTAGGCGTTGCATCGCACTTCATTTGGGGTTTGTTGGTTCAGCAAGGCACAGCCAGAATGCACAGGTGTTTTGCTGTGCCTGTCACTGTTGGATCATATTTGCCACTAGAGCGTGGGATCGTCTACACTGTCGTGTTGGTCATGTGTGCGGCATCTTATGAAGCATTTTGTTGAGTATAGGTATGAAGCTTAAGATGAAAACATATGATTATTAGCAGTTGTATGTCTCCCTCTCTTGATCAAACCTTTCTAATAGTGAGCCAAGAGTCCATAAAGAATATATGTTTTGAAAATGCTCAAAACTGTTTGTACACAAAGCATTTGCCAGCAAAACCAAAAGCAAATAACAATCCAAGGAGTCCCAGCAAGAATAACTGCACTTCTTAAGTTTTTAGAAAGAAGAATTTATTCATTTAACTGGGGTCTGTAGCAATTGTTTACAGCAGGAGACAAGGCTGGAAGGATAGTGAAAGAAGTTCAGAGGAGCATTTATTTATTACAACAGTGAAGATTACTGCTGGAGATAACCGACTATACAAGATAGGTTCAAGAAGCAGATGGAGAACAATTTTTTTTTTTTTTTTTTAAGTTCAGAACGTTTTGCTTTTAAGTGAGTCTGCCGGTCAGTGTCTAGGTGATGGCAAAACCTTTCTTAGTTTCATTTTAAGATTGATGATTGTTTGTTCACTCTGTTAACAATGATTTGCTCTCAGTGAACTAGCAAAGTTAGCATTTGGAGTTTGTTATGGTTCAACTGTGCAATGCTCTCGGGAGGTCATGTTTGGAGTGCTTGGGCCCTGGTTGGTGGTGCTTGTTTGAAGACGGTGGGGTCTTCAGGAGGTGGAGATTGGCTGGTGGAAGCAGGCCCCTGAGTATGTCTTTGAAGTTGTACTTGCCACTGTCTTCTTTCCAATCCAGTCAATATGAAATCTCTCCCCACGTGCTGCTACTCGCATAGAAGGTGTGAGTAGCAGCACCTTCTATGTCACACCTGCCTGTACAATGTTGCACCTTCCAATAGAAAGACCAGTGTGTCTGTTAATGCAATACACACAAAAAGAGGGTGATCTTTCTTTCACGAAAAACAGATAGATGCCCAGCTTCATCCCCTTATCAAAGTTCACATGAACACTAAAATTGTTTTGGATGAACACTAAAATTGTTTTGGATGTTACATAATAAAACTTTCCAAATTCCCTCTATCTGTTTTGCGTGAAAGAAAGATCACCCTCTTTTTGTGTGTATTGCATCTAACAGACACACTGGTCTTTCTACTGGAAGGTGCAACATTGTACAGGCAGGTGTGACAGATGTACTTATAGAATGACTTTTTATCATACAGTTATATTTTATCTATCTCTCTATCTCTCTATCTATCTATCTATCTATCTATCTATCTATCTATCTATCTATCATCTATCTAATGTGGATTGGTGTTTTTCTAGCTAGTATGTATGTCTGTATGAGAATGTTGGATTCCCTGGAACTGGAATTACAGATAGTTGTGAGCTGCCATATGGGTGCTGGGAATTGAACCCTGGTCCTCTGAAGGAGCAGCTCAGTGCTCCTAACCAGTGAGCCATCTCTCCAGCCTCTATAATTGTTTCCTTTTGAACTTATGAATACTTATAAAACAACTATAATATATGTTGAGTAAGTGATCATGCTTAAAAGTCAGAAAAATGTTCTATTCTGAACAAGTTGAGGACAAGTGAAATGCACCATGACTTTTAATTGTATTTTGTGAAAGCAGAAGTTGCTTTGATTTCCTCTTTTCCTTCAGTCATTTATGTTTTTAGGGCACAGGGGCATTTACCATCATGTGGTTACTACTGTTTACCTGAGGGCTGTTTATTAGGAAAGTATTTTCTCACTAAGCTGTGACCTCTGATTATGACTGCAGAGCAGCAATGTGTTGAACACACAATGGCTTCCCTTCAGAATCTCTCATAAAAGGTAAAGTTTATAGAAACTGAAGCCCTCATATTTATCATATTTTTTTCCAAAGTGTTAGCTTCAAGAGAAGATCATGAAATTAGGTCAGTCTTTTTCCTACTACATCAACTATAACAGCTATTCCTTCAACTCTCAACTTCTAGCAGAACCATACTTTAACTTAATAATTCCGAATAAGTCTATT
Source organism: Arvicanthis niloticus (assembly GCF_011762505.2). Classification (NCBI taxonomy): domain Eukaryota; kingdom Metazoa; phylum Chordata; class Mammalia; order Rodentia; family Muridae; genus Arvicanthis; species Arvicanthis niloticus. Next base: position 64,340,438 of record NC_047670.1, read on the forward strand.
ACTTACTGTATTCAGGTTCTCATGCTTGCTTGCTGCTCCCTCCCGCCAGTACCTCCTATTGCACTTTCTTGGGCCTATTTTTCAATTTTCAGGTAACATTCCAGCGATCCTGAGTTACATACTCCATTTCTTTCTCCTCCTCATCTCCGTTTGTCACTAAGAGATTGAGCACTGTTCCTTATACACATCCCCTGTTGGTCATCACATTTTTAGTCTCTACTTTTGTGCCACCCGGGCAGGATCATGTTATATACACTGTGCTTCGTTATTTTCTCTTTATTTCTAAATTTGTTTCACCCAACTTCTTTTATCTTTCTTTTATAATGCTTGCTGGAGTCTTCAAGGAAAACGATTAATTTAAAAATCTCTGGGACCATGAATGTTTTGTGTGTCGGGTATCATGAGAAGTTTGTGTACATCTAGGTTGACTCCCCTTGGTTTAGTGAAGCAGCGGGAATCCTGGATGAGTTGAAACTGGTATGAGCTTCTGTAGCCACTAGTGTTAACTTGACAGAGCTAGAATCAACAGAGAGATGTGCCTTTTGGCATTTCTTCTGGGAATTATCATGATTACACTCACTGCGGTGGAAAGGCCTGCCCACTGGGGGTGGCAACATTCCCTGGGAAGGAGGGTCCTAGACCATAGAAGCTGAAGAAGTTGGGCACCGGGTGAACTGTTTTCTTCTGACTGTTGATGCATTTTGACTTCGTGCTTCAAGAACCTGCTGCCTTGACTTCCCTGCCATGATGGACTGAACTTCCTCAGGTTGTTTTTATTATTCAAATGAGAGATTCCTGGCACCAGTGTATTTACTGAGCCCTGTGACAAAGTTCAGTTTAGTGCTGTTTCCCTTGAGAAGCTTGGATGATAACTTTCTTATGATATTCTCCAAAACCAAGTGTCTTTATTATCGCAAAACTTTTCTTATTTGAGGTGAACAAATGCTATTATGTAAAGCAATGCCGAACAGTGTTAATCCTGTCAAGCCTTGCTTTCCTGATATAGGTAAAATTTAAAATTGTACAGCAATGATTCATTGAGCCCAAATGGGTGGCATAAATTGACTTTTGTCAGAAACTATTTAGGAGAGCTGATTAATCGAAGGCTGGCTATCTCATCTGAAGTCTCCATAAATGGCAGAAATACATACCATCCCCTCCCCAAGTTAAATGCTAATTAGTAGAGGAAAATGAAAACATAGTTTATATTGAAGAGCTTGCTTTGAAGATGGGCCCACAGAAGACAGGAGTGACACTTTGGCAATGAACTGACTCATACGCCCAGCCCTGACTAAGAGCTATTAGTCTTCCATTTTCAGAAAGCTGTTAACATTGTCAAAGACATTCAGTATCATTATGCAGTTGAATAAGAGGATAACTCACTGGGAATATCCTGTTGCTGATCTAGAAACTTGCCTCACTCTCATTATTTTGCATCAGACATCTTTTGTAGTTTGCAGCAGCCCTGGAGCTGAGGGTTCACCACCTGCCAGATATAAAGCTGAATCTACCATGTTTGTTTGTTTGTTTTTTCTTTTCTTTGCTTAAATCTTATCAATAAACTCCAGATTTACCATCAGCCACACTCTGGGGTACCTCTTCTTTGATAGAGTATTTCATTCTGTTTGGTTTGCTAAACCTTTCCACTGTGACATTTGTATTCTGGACAGATGGTCAGTAGTCTCAGAGAGCCTCAGCTATTCCCAAATACTTGTCTTAACCTCCTATGGCTTCTCACAGTGATCAGGGATTGATCATCTGTTCGCATCACACTCATCTCTGGGTCAGATCAAGGGCACCTTCAGGTTGTTTATTCTTGGACCAACTACTTTGGATAGTTTTCTCTTCTTTATCTAAGATTCTCACTATCCATGAAGAAGACTTGTACCTTCTGTCAGGCCACATCATTTTACCTTAAATCCCTAGGACATGCATTTATTGAAATGTATATTTATATTGTATAGTTGGTTATATCATATTTTTATGACTTGGCTCTTCAGGATTAACCTTAGCTTATGTGGTGTTCCCATAACTATTTCAAAACCTTCCTTGTAAGACCCAATGACTCAACTTCTTTATTCTGCACTACTCTAAACAAATGAGTTGTACTTGATATGTATCTGCTTGGCATAATTACTTAGATTCTCAGTTATGTAGATTCAGTATGTGGACAAGCTCTTCTGAATCATTTTTCTAAATCAACAATGTTCTTCTTTTTCATCCTCTTCTCACTAAGTCACATCTGCAATTTAGTAAATATTTAGAATTATAACCAAGAAAGCTCTGTCTACAGACAACTCATTTTTCTATTAGAAAAGTCCAAGCCCTGGACTTGGAAGATGATTCTGTGGATATGAGACTTTACAAAAAGAAGCATAAGAACCCAGGATAAATTTCTATTACCCACATTTAAATAAATAAATAAAAGCCAGGAGTAGCTGTGCATGCCAATAACTCACTGTGAGGGAATGGAAATGGGTGGATTCCATAAGCTTGTTGTCCTGTCAGTCCAGCCAAAACAGCAAAATTCTGGTTCATTGAGAGACCCTCTTTCAGGAGAATAAGGCAAAGAATAATAAGAGAAAATAAGGCAGTCCAAGTTCTTCATAGTTTGTTCCCTGTGCTGGGTGGTATTGCTCCTCACACTGCCAGCTTTTATGTTCTACTCATAAGCAGCAGTTTCACTAATTTCACAGTTCTTAGGAACTCTGCACAGTGCTAGCTGCAGTATGTCACCCGTCTGACTTGTCATCACTGTGGCAAGACACTTGAGTGAATTTACTAGCTATGTATTTCAGTTCACAGTTTGAGATGTCTCTGTTCCCAGCCAACTGTTGTTTACAGGGTAGTGACAAGGTAGAAATAATTTAGTGCAAGAGCGTGGGAGAGGAAAGTGACTCACCCCATGGCAACCAGGAAGCAGATACATTTTAGTCATTGGAAAATATATAGCCTTCAAAGGCATACACCCAGCTACCCACTTTCCACCATCAAACGAACCCTGCCTTCAAATAGCACCTTCAGTATAAACACAGGACTGGATCAGTCCATTGATAAAACTGATGCTTCATCAAAACAATTGTTTTTCAATGTTGCCATCAGGTGGTGTCCAGATATTCAGAAAATGGGCCATTTTTGGGAGCTGGGAGAGGCACTTTATATTCAAACAATGGTGATATTACATCTGGAAATTGGTATTAAAACATATTCCAAATTCTTCAAAAAATAAATTTTTATTTATTTATTTTCATACAGTATACTTTGATGATATGTCTCTACCTACTCCAATTTCTCCCAGACCCTCCCTACCCACCTAACTTCATGTTCTTTTTCATTCTCTTTCAAACAAGGATAAATAGTAACAACCCTCAAAGAAAAAAATAATCAAAACAGACAAAAAGAAAGAGAGAAAGAAAGAAAGAAGTCATTCACAAAGCAAAGAATGCATTTAAACAGAGGTGGGAGGGTGAAGTCCGTTTTGCATAGCACAGATCTTAAATGAAAGAATATAAACTTGATGAAGGAATCCAAGGAATTTAAGGAAAACATAAACGAATAGCTCAATGAACTTAAAGAGAACCGGCTGTGAAAGAATAAATGCCAGAGTGATGCCCTAAAAACTGCAAACCTAAGGCTGAATGAAAGGAAAATGTAATCCAGTTATGTTGAGAAATATTGAGCACAAGTTTAAATGAAGAAGGAATTGAAAAACTCAAGAAAATACAGGAGCCTTGTTGTCGAAGAAGTCAAATAGAAGACAGACTATCAGGACTTGAAGATAAAGTAGAGGAATTGGCCCATAAAATAAAAGAATTAGAAAAGCTTTCAAACACACAGGAGAGTACTGTGGGACACCATGAGAAGAGCAAATCTTCAAATCACAGGCTCAGATGAGGGAGAAGCATCCCAGGAGTATCCCAGGAGAACTCCAACACAAAGAATCTCATTTAAATTGGAAAAGAGACAGAATCGCCCATTATCCCCACACTTTCTCAGTATAGTGCTCGAAACAAAACTAAATCACTAACACAGAAGGAAATCAAAGGGGTACAAATAAAAAAATTAGTCATATCTCCATTTGCAGATGACTGGTTAAAGGTCTCAAAAGTTCCCCCAGAAAACTGCTAGAAATGATCTCCGACTTCAGCGAAGTGGTAGGACATAAAATCACCTTTCAAAATTCAGTGGACTGTCTGTACTTCAACAGGAACCAAGCCAAGAAAGTGATCACAGACACATTTCTAATCACAATAGCAAGAAAAAAAGTAAAATAAAGATAAAGCTAACCAAGGAGTTTAAGTAATCCTACAATGAAAATTTAAACTCTCTGAAGAAAGCTACTAGGGAAGATACTAGAAGTTGGACAGACTCCCATCCCCAAAGTCTGTTAGAATTGATATTGTGAAATGACCATTCCACCAAAGTCAATTATCAGATTCAAGGCAATCCAAAGTCTCCTTGACAATTTTCACACAAATAGAAAAAAAGATCCTAAAACTTATATGGAACCTGTAAGACGCCAGATAACTAAAGCAATACTAAGCAAAGAGAACAGTACTGGTAGGATCACCATTTCTGATTCCAAGACACATCACACTGACATAATAATAAAGACAGCAAGGTCTCAAAACAAGCCTGGAGACCAAGGATTGAGTGTATGAGTGCCGTGTGATGTTTGACAGTGATACCAAATATACACGCTGGAGAAAAGATAACATCTTCAACAAATGGTGCTGGGAAAATCGGATGCTTCCATGCTGACAAATGAAATTAGACCCACATCTATAATCCTGCACAAAACCAATGGCCTAGAGACCTCAGTGTGAAACCTGGAACTCTGAATCTGCTGGGTGAATACATAGATAGTACTGAGTACATCTAAATTTTTGTTTCTCTACAAAATAGTTATCTACAGTTGTGCCATTCACAGTTCAGAAATCATGAAGCTGCTTGGCTCTTAGAATATGTAGTGGGTGAAAATGGATGGTTGCCTAAAAGGTAATGTGGGTGATCTCTATCTGTCCTATGATTGGCTGCCTTCTTCTGACCCTTTGAACACTGATTCATACCCTTGGATTGTTCTGCATCTGTTTTGGGAATGTAGTCTATCGATATTTAACACACATTTAGCCCAAAGGTGATAAGGGTATAAGAGAAATTATTTTTTCATTTTAGTTATAAAAACATACAGTTTGGGATCCTGATAAAACAAGTCCATCTTTTTAGAAAGTTCCAGAATAAAGACGACATAAAACAGAAGCAAAATTCTGTGTCTGCAGCAGTAAGACATTCTTACAGAACATCTGCTAGTAGTGACATTTTATGATTATCTTATTACGTTTGGTTAAGTAAATTGCTGCCTGTGTTTCAGACTTAGGCTACTTAGAAATTTGACTTTACAAAGCTAAGGTTCACTTAAGTAATTATTCAATTTAAGTAATTATTTAAGTATTGATCTTTTTTAAAGGCCTTTTAAAATGACTTCTCTGCCAGTAATTATATTAAAGTGATTTTCAGCAGATTTAATGCTCAATGTATCTATGAGTAAAATGTGCATAACTGGGTGTATAGAATACAAATTTTACAGAGTTAAATTCATATAAGGCTTCTAAAATAATGAACAAGTACTGTTGCTCAATACAGTGTCTTCTCAGCAGCAGCTAATGACTGAGGAGAGATAATAGTGGGGTTGTAGCCAGCTTTCCTGAGCAATGGGTACAATGGACCAGAACAGAGTCCCACTTCCTCTTGTTCTGGGGCCAGGCTGAAAAGCTTAGTGAATTCCATTGAGGTTAAAAAAAATACAAGAAAGACACATTCTAGCATCCCAGTTGAGGAAGAGACAATGTGCAAGACTCTATCTGCATTGTATATCAAATAGAGAAATACATCAAAGAGAAAATTTCTCCCATCCACACACATGTGCCTCGCCCTGCTCTTTTAAAGGAACAACTTAGGGAACATTTCCTCGTATCCTGTATTATTTAGCCTTGAAACTTGTGTTCCTGAGCCAACCAGAAAATGGTTAATCAAAAGTGTCATCAAAGAATTTTGTTCAGTGCCAAGGGGAGGGGTTTCCAGAACTGTGGGTTTATAAGTGAGTCCTCGATTCGCCGAGCCTGTTTTTATTCTGATGCCACACTGTTACATTACTATAGCTCTGTAATATAACTTGAAATCTGGAATGACGAGGCCTCCAGCGATTTTGTTGTTGTTCAGTATTATTTTGGCTATCCCACATACTTTGTAATCCCATGTAAAATTTAGTATCGATCGCTTTCAATTTCTGAGGATAATTGCATTGGGATTTTGATGTAGAATGCATTGAAAATGAAGATGGCTTTGGTAAGATGGCTGTTTTCACAACATGAAACCTGCGCATCTGTGAGCAGGCTAGATTGTTCCATGTTAGGGTACTTTCTTTTTTCAGTGTTCTGAAGTTTTTATTGTATAACTATTTCGTTTCTTTAGTTAGATGTATTCCAAGATTTATGTTTTAAGTGACTGGAATGGAATTCCTTCTTAATCGTTTTTTTCTAAATGGGTTCTTGTATATACAAAAGCTATTGGTTTTGAGGGTTAATTTTGTACCCTGTTACATTGCTGATACATTGTATTTATCAGCTGTAGTACTTTTCTGGTTGAGTTTTTCAGGCTTTTTCATATAAAGAATCATATAAATAAAGATGCTTCAACTTTGACTTCTTTCTTTCCTGTTTGTGTCTCCTTTATTTCCTTTGTCTTATTGCCTGGCTAAGACTCTAAGTACTGTGTTGAACAGTAATGGGAGAGTGGACAACCTTGTCTTGTTTTTGATTTTCCTGGAAATGTTTTGAGCTTTTCTCTACTTAAGATGATTTTGGCTGTAGGCTTCCTGTATGTTGCTTTTAATGTACTGAGCTATGTCTCTTGTACTCTAGCCTCTCCAGGACTTTTCTGATGAATGAGTGTTAGATGTTTTTAAATTTATTTTTTATTGGATATTATTTATTTACATTTCAGATGTCATCCCCTTTCTCCATTTCCCCTCCCTAGAAAACCCCTATCCCATACCCCCTTCTCGTTTTTGCTTTTATACAATTTTTTAAATGTCAACCAAAGGCTTTATAAGTTTGGTAATGCTCAATATCAATCAAAAGAGTAACCTAATACCCAATCTAGATATATCAACTATCTTTGACTGGTGGAGACATGTGAACATCCACCTCCATGTCTGCTCCCCCTTTCTCTCTCATCACCTAGCTCCTCCTCTGTTTCTCCTCCTCTCTGTACTCCTCCTCGATGTACTCCTCCCACCTTAGCTCCTCCTACTTATCACCCTTCCTGTTAAAATAAAATTTTTCTCTCAAAATAGAGTTAGAGCATAACTATACCAATTTATGTCAGTAAGGTGCAAGATAGACCTAATACCCGGTCCATCATTTTGTTGACTAAGCAGAACCTCTGTCATGTCTCCTAAATAAAAGACTTAGTTCTGAACCTGGATTTTTTTTCTTGGCTTTAGAATGAATGTCAGCTGAAAACCATACTCTCAAATATTTTCTCTGAAAGTAAATAGCAAGGATTGGCTATGAGATTATAAGTTTTCAACCCCATCAGAAATCCAGAATGACTGAGTTAACTGAGATTATGGAAAGCACAAAGCATAGCTTCTAAAACATAGCCAATTTATAGAGACCGCTGAACACCTGGACAGTCCCTATACTACAGAATGTTAGAGAATCCAATCTTCAGCCTTCTGGCCCAGGATCATCTGACAGACCTAGTGATGCAGAATTATTAAGGGCTGATTACTCTGTCTTGGCAGATAAAATCAGTCGACTATTTTGCAAGTGTGTCCTTTTTGGACAGTATTTTGTCTGTAGATGGAAAGAGGCAATTCTTGCCTAGTGGCTGTCTCACCACAATTGGAATAACTCCAAAGATGCTCAATTTCTTCTTAGAATCCAAGACAGGAAGCTGTCAGGAGCAGACAGGTCTCTAATCAAAATGAACATTAATACAGAAATGTTTGTAACGTCAATTCTGTGGATTTCTGATGTTTTGAAAACCAACTATCCATGTAAGGTAATCTGGACTATTGTCTGTTAACTCCTCTCAGCTATTTCTAAAGAAAATACAGAAAACTCCCTAACAATAAACTCAAAGCCATGAATTTGCTATAGGCCCTTAACTCACAGTCTAACCATCTCAAATAAGTTAAAAAAGTTAAAGAAGGACTGGGTCTAAGCCTTGTATTCCTAAATGTGTTATACAGGTGCAACGCCTATGATAGTAACAATATTCATCTTACTTTTATGTTAATAAGAAGCTCATACCAATAAAAACCTTAAATTTGAAATCAAAGTAAATTTTGTACCATTTAAGAAATTATAACTTCATCTTAATAACAATTATACATATTTCTACCAGTAAGTTATGGCTATGCAATAAAAATCCTAGCTAATCCTCCCTGTTCCACCAAAACCACTACTTTTCCCTAGAAAGACAGCCCAATATTAATTACCTCAGTCCCCAAGCCCAGGGAATAGGGGCGCTGACTCTTCATTAACTTCTTCAAGCTGATTATGGCTGTTGAGATATTAGAAGAGGGGTTGGGGGAAGAATAAATTGATAAGCCTCTGATACTGTCTTCACTGCATCTGGCTGGAATTCCAGGACATCAGAGGTTCGAGCAGGTGTGCTCAGCTTGCCTGATGAGTAGATACACCAAGGCTATGTATTCTGCAATATACAATTCTCAAAACAAATTTTAGTATCAAGATAATTGTTTGTTTTAATTCTGGAATCTAGTTTTCTGGCTGCCTGCCTCTATCATGTCTGATCCATATAATTCTGAGAGTTTCTGTGAAGGTGTGCTCCCACCATCCTCCCATTTTTGCCTTCCTGCTCTCAAATTCCTCAATACTAGGGAATCCAAACTTTCAGGCACCAAGGCCCTCCACTTCCACTGATGCCTAACCCTTACCTCCCCTCCAATTACTATGAGGGTGTGCTCCCACCATCCTCTCATTCCCACCTCCCTGCTCTTGAGATTCCCCAACACTTGGGAATCCAAACTTTCAGGTTCCAAGGCTGTCCACTTCCACTGATGCCTAGCAAGGCCACCCTCAACTACCTATACAGATGGAGCCATGAGTTCCCCCCCCTTTGTGTTCTCGGGCTGGAGATTTTAGAATGGCTACTCCAGCTTGTTTCTTAGGACCATTTGCTTGAAAAATTGTTTTCCAGCCTTTTACTCTAAGGTAGAGTCTGTCTTTGTACTGAGGTGGCTTTCCTGTATGCAGCAAAATGCTGGGTCCCGTTTATGTATCCAGTCCATTAGTCTATGTCTTTTAATTTGGGAATTGAGTCCATTAATGTTAAGAGATATTAAGGAACAGTGATTGTTGTCTCCTGTTATTTTTGTTATTAGAGGTGAAGTTATCTTTGTGTGGCTATCTTCTTTTGGATTTGTTGGAAGAGGGTTACTTTCTTGCTCTTTCTAGGGTGTAATTTTCCTCCTTGTATTGGAGCTTTCCTACTATTATCCTTTGTAATGCTGGGTTTGTGGGAAGATATTGTGTAAATTTGGTTTTGTCGTGGAATATCTTGGTTTCTCCATCTATGGTAATTGAGAGTTTTGCTGGGTATAGTAGCCTGGGCTGGCATTTGTGTTCTCTTAGGGTCTGTATGACATCTGTTCAGCATCTTCTAGCTTTTATAGTATCTGGTGAGAAGTCTGGTATAATTCTGATAGGTCTGCTTTTATATGTTACTTGGCCTTTCTCCCTTACTGCATTTAATATTCTTTCTTTATTTTGTGCACTTGGTGTTTTGATTATTATGTGACGGGAGGTATTTCTTTTCTGGTCTAGTCTATTTGGCGTTCTATAGGCTTCTTGTATGTTTATGGGCATCTCTTTCTTTAGATTAGGGAAGTTTTCTTCTATAATTTTGTTGAAGATATTTATTGGCCCTTTAAGTTGGGAATCTTCACTCTCATCAATACCTATTATCCTTAGGTTTGGTCTCCTCATTGTGTCCTGGATTTCCTGGATGTTTTGTGTTAAGAACTTTTTGCATTTTGCATTTTCTTTGACAGTTGTGTTGATATTTTCTATGGTATCTTCTGCACCTGAGAATCTCTCTTCTATCTCTTGTATTCTGTTGGTGATGCTTGTGTCTATGACACCTGATTTCTTTCCTAGGTTTTCTATCTCCAGGGTAGTCTCCCTTTGTGATTTCTTGATTGTTTCTACTTCCATTTTTATGTCCTGGATGGTTTTGTTCAATTCCTTCACCTGTTTGGTTGTGTTCTCTTGTAATTCTTTAAGGGATTTTTGTGTTTCCTCTTTAAGGGCTTCTACCTGTTTACCTGTGTTCTCCTCAAATTCTTTGAAAGTGTTATTTATGTCCTTCTTGAAGTCCTCTATCATCATCATTAGAAGTGATTTTAAATCTGAATCTTGCTTTCCTAGTGATATGGGAAATTCAGGACTTTCTTGTGTGGGAGAACTAGGTTCTAATGATGCCAAGTACCCTGTGTTACTGATGCTTATGTTCTTGTGCTTGCCTTTTGCCATCTGTATCTCCTTAGTGCTACCTGCCCTGTCCCTGACTGGAGCCTGTCTTTCCTATTATTGTGGTTATATCAGAACTTTGTAGGGTGGGTGTAACTACTGGGGTAAACACTGGGGCCCAAAATCTGCTCAGTGCTCAAGCTCAGACAGGATACTGCCCGAGTTAGAGCACCTGGGATCCCCGCTTTCTCTGGGTTCTTAGAGATCGGGGGCAGAGCTGCCACTCAAGATCTGCTCAGTGCTCTGGCCCAGACCAGAAGGAACCAGTGCTCCAGGCTGGGAGTGATTTCCTGGGTCCTTGTGGGTCCCAGTTACTCTCTGTTTGGGGCGGGCCTTGCTGTCTGCTTACCTAAGATACTGCCCAAGTTACAGCGCCTGGGATCCCACATGAGAAAAATCATGTGACTTCTGTTCTTTATATGTGTGGTGGATCACACATTGATTTATGAACTATCCCTGCCTCTCTGGGATGGAGTGACTTGATCATTTCAGATAATCACTTGATATGTACTTGCATACACTTTGCATATACTGTATGTAAAAGTTTTGTGTCTATGTTCATCAGAAGTAATGGTCTATAATCTTATGTTTTGTTGGTTTATTATCTTGTTTTAGTGTGAGTTACACTGATTTCATAAAAAATAATTTATAAAGGTTCCTTTCTTTGCTATTTTGCGCAAACGTTTGAGCCATATTGATTGATTACATGTTCAAAAGCCTGATAGACTTCTGCGTGGAAGCCACCTGTCCCTGGCCACATTTTATTGGGAGATTTTAAATTACAACTTCTTCCTCACTGAGTCTTATGGTCTATTTAAGTTATTTACTTGATTTAACCTCAGTGGGTTGTCTCGGTCAAGAAATCTACCCATCTCTTTTAGGGTTTGCAGTTTGATGGAAAACAGATTTTAAAACTACGTTCTTATGATTCTCTGTATTTCTTCAGAATCTATGGTAATGTCTCTCTTTCATCTCTAGTTGTTAACTTTGGATTGCCTCTTTCTTTGGTTATAACTTTGGATTGCCTCTTTCTTTTGTTTAGTTTGACTGAAGTTTGTATGTAATAACATGTAACGAAAAGAGACCGTGGTTTTGAAGGGAAGAGTATATGGAGTGCTTGGAGGGAGGGGAGGGAAGGAAGGAATGTTGTAAATATATTACAATCCCCCAAATTTATAAAGATATGTACCTACAGATGGGAGCCTGGCATTGCTGTCCTCTGAGAGGCCCTACCAGCAGCTGACTGAGTCAGAAGCAGATACATACACTCAATCATTGGGACCCCTATGGTTGAATTAGGGGAAGGATCAAAGAAGCTGACAGGAAGAGCAACCCCATATGAAGACCAGCCTTCTCAACTAACCCAGACCCCAGGGAGCTTCCAGAGACTGAGCCACCAACTAGGAGCATACATGGACCAGTCCGAGGCCTGGCACAAATATAACAGAGGTCTGCCTGGTCTGGCCTCAGTGGGAGAAGATACACCTAACCCTTGAAAGACTTGAGGCCCCAGGGAAAAGGGAGGCCTGGTGGCGGGGAGCACCGTCTCGGAGGCAATAGAATGGGATGAGGAACTATGGGAGCGGGGATTGAGTGTGAGGGGTAATGACTGGAATGTAAATAAATAAAATAATTAAAATTAAAAAAATTAAAAAGATTTTTTATAAAACAGGATATTGTAAGTAGACTGGGCAGAGAAGCAACAATTCCAAGATCTAACTGCAAAATGTACAAACAAGAGCAAAGCCATCATGAGACATGTATGCAGGAGTGGAGATGAAGTGGATGTGAGTTAATTTCTGCCCTGCATTGAATGGCGTAGCTCTCAGATGCTCCTGGTTCTTGAAGCAGGGAGGGTGAGGAGGAGGAATTGGTCTCTGTAAGTTCTATATTTCATATGATTGTGTCCTGTGATGGAGAGGAAGTTGTAAAACTTTTCATGGTAATCTCTCTGATGCCTGGACTCCATCTTACCTTTTTATTTTTCCTGAAGGCCCAGAGTAGTATAGCCCTTAAGGTTTCTGCTGCTTTCCCCGAGGAAGCTTGGTTTGGCCAGAGTAGGGTCAGCCTTCTAGCTAGGCTCCAACTCTCAGTGTTCATATCTACTCTTCTATGGAACCCCTCCCCCCACTTGATACTCATTTCTAGACCTTATATCCTGCAGAATACTTTGTCTTCTCTCTATTTTTCCTGCATACATTGAATATGTCCTTTGATGCCCTCTTTCTTAGTTGATATTTGTTTCCTTCTCCAATGAGGACATAGTAACAGTGAAAAAGAAAATGAAATTAAGATAAAAAAGGATACACTCATGTTTGTATACAGTGTTAGTAATAACAGTGACAGCAGAAAAAACCATGATACCACAGAGGGAATGGCTTAAACCATGATCTTATAGGATGTGCATCGGAGGCAAAATGGTTATTGTAATAAAGCAAGTTAATAATCTCTCATCTCACTTAGTTCCAAATGACTTATTTAGCAAGAATAGCTTCACCTACAGTGTTCACCTGTGGCGTTGTGCTGTGCACTGTCACCGACTGGTTTCATCTATGGTGTTGTGCTGAGTGCTAGAGCTCCAGATCTGCCTAGTCTGCATATCTGCTCCTTTATCCTCTCAGGCTCCACGCCTCTTCAATTCCTGTATTTCATACTTCTCATCTGCTGCATCAACTCATCCCCATCATGACAGCTATGATTAAAAAAATGTATTGAGAACTCTGGTACGCTGCTGGTGGGATGTAGGTTGGTGATGCCTTTAAAGAAAAGAGAACAAAGTTTCCTAAGAGACTACAAAGTAGAACTTCATATGATTCAGTAATCTGCCTCTGGGTACATGCTCAAGGGAGGGTGCACCTTCACCTCCTAAGATATCTGAGCTGCCATGTTCATTGCAGCATCACCCAGAAAACAATCTGAGAGTCCATTGAGAACAAATAAGTAAAGAATGCATGACATTTATACAGTGAGGAATATCTTTTCCATTTTTATTGGATATTTTATTTACACTTCAGATGCCATCCCCTTTCCCCATTCCCCCCCTTAAAAACCCCTATCCCATGCCCCCTTTTAGTTTTTGCACTTATACATTTTTAAAAGAATGTTAACCAAAGGCTTTATAAGTTTGGTATTGCTCAATCAGAGGTGTAACCCACTACCCAACCTAGATATATCAACTATCTTTGACTGGTGGAGATGCATGAACATCTGCCTCCCTGTCTCCCCCCTCTTTCTCTCTCTCATCACCTAGCTTCTCCTCTCCTTCTTCTCCTCCTCTCCTTACTCCTTCTCTTCCTCTCAGTACTCCTCCGACCTTAGTTCCTCCTACATATCACCCTTCCTGTTAGAATGAAACTTTTCTCTCAAAATACAATTAGAGCATAATTATGCCAATTTGTACAAGTGAGGTACAAGATAGTCCTACTACCCAGTCCATCATTTTGTTGACTAACCAGAACCTCTGTCATCTATCCTAACTAAAACACTTAGTTCTGAACCTGGCTTTTTCCTTGGCTTTAGGATGAATGTCAGCTGACAACCATCCACTCAAATCTTTTCTCTCAAGGTAAATAGCCAGGATTGGCTATGAGGCTATAAGTTTTCAACCTCGGCAGAAATCCAGAATGACTGAGTTAACTATAATTGTGGGAAGCACAAAGCATAGTTTCTAAACCTTAGCCAATTTATAGAGACCGTTGAACACCTGGACACTCCCTCTACTACATAACATTGGAGCATCTGTTCTTCTGCCTTCTGGCCCAGGATCATCTGACAGACCTTAGTGCTGCAGAATTATTAAGGGCTGATTACTCTGTCTAGGCAGATATAATCAGTCAACTATTCTGCAAGTGTGTCCTTTTCTGGACAGTAATTTGTCTGTAGATGGAAGGAGGCAATTCTTGTCTAGTGGCTGTCTCACCACAACTGGAGTAACTCCAAAGATGCTCAATTTCTTTTTAGAATTTAATATAGAAAGCTGTCAGGCACAGACAGGTCTCTAATCAAAATGAACATTAATACAGAAATGTTTGTAATGTCAATTCTGTGGATTTCTGATGTTTTGAAAACCAACTATCCATGTAAGCTATTCTGGACTGTTGTCTATTATCTCCACTCAGCTATTTCTAAATAAAACATAGAAAACACCTTAACAATAAACTCCAAGCCATGCATTTGCTATAGTCCCTTAACTCACAGTCTAACCATCTCAAATCAGTTAAAAAAGTTAAAGAAGGACTGGGTCTAAGCCTTGTATTCCTAAGTGTGTTATACTGGTACAATGCCTATGAGAGTAACAATATTCATCTCACTTTTATATCAATAAGAAGCTCGTACCAATGAAAACCTTAAAATTTGTAATCAAAGTGAATTGGTGCCATTTAAGAATTTATATCTTCATCTTGATAATAATTGTACAGATTTCTACTAATAGGTTATGGCTATGCAATAAATCCTAGCTAATCCTCTCTATTCCCACAAAACCACTACTTTTCCCTAGAAAGACAGCACAACATTTACCACCTTAGTCCCCAAGCCCAGGGAATAGAGGCGCTGACTCTTCATTAGCTTCTTCAAGCTGATTATGGCTGTTGAGATATTAGAAGAGGAGTGGGGGTAAGAGCAAACTGATAAGCCTCTGATGCTGTGTCTTCACTGCATCCAGATGGAATTCCCCGACCAGTGAGGAATATTTTTAATGCAACATGTCATAATTTATTGTGTCAAACCTCTACTATAATGGGCCATCTAGCAATTAGTACTTATATAGGAGGTAGTGTGTTGGGAGTGAAACTGGGTTAATCCTAGGAACACTGACAGTCTAAGGAAAAGAATGAATGGCTAGGTCTGGCTATTGGGCCACAGCTAAATGGACAAACATGTATTTGATGGATATATTTTATAACATTGTAGGTTGTACCATTGCCAAACCGGTCACAGACCTGAACTTATCAGAATGTCTATGACTATCCAATACATCTAAAATCAATTCAATTAATGGTAGAATTCAAATTTTGTTGCAAAGTTGTTGTGGTTATAATAATGCAATTACTATAGTTAATTATACTAATACATGTTAGTATATTAATATTATATATTATACCTACTCTATTATATTAATGTACATTAATATGTTAATAATACTAAATTATATTTAGTATAATTATAATTAATTATAATTCTCAGGTTAAAATTGAGAGGAAAAATTTTTTAAAATTTAGAGTATACGTTGCTTTGAAAAGTTGACCTAAGTAGTTAATTCTTATCAATGTCCCCTTTTTTGTTTACATATTTGATTTTTTTTAGTAATAAATGAGCTTGTTCAATTATGATTTGTCTTTGGGAGTTATAGAGCATGGTGTGAAAGATATGACTTTCCTAAAGTTGGTAGAAGGAAATAAGAGTTTTGTTGGTATAAGCAGGGTCATGGCGTGGCTTAATCTATTTTGAGATCCTCATAACAGCACGAATAGTCAGTAACTGTCTGTACGCAGTTAAAGAAGGCTCAGAAGTCTAAGTGGCAGCAAAAATACAACTTGAAAAGCTAGAAGCAAAACATGAACAAATTTAAAATGACCAAAGAAGATTTAAACTTTGAGCCTTTAGCTATAATAATTTTAATTACTTTTATAAAGCATTAGTAGCCAGTTCTTGTAACTGTTACCAGGAATAGATTAGTAACTTACAAGAACTTCATTAATTTAAGAAAGTAGAGGTTTAACATAAATTTGCTAAACTTGAAACTTTGAAGTTCTAATATTATATGTATCACCATTAAGTCTTAACTTTTACATAACTTAAATCACAGAACTAACATCCTTACAATGTCTTATAAGTGTTTTTCTTTTCATTCTGGAAACATCCAGTCATTTTAACCTTTATTACAACTTCCAAAAACCCTGTATGTGTATATATATTATAACATATACTATATATACATATAATACTATATAACATATATTTAATGAATAAATATGTATATTTAAATCTGGACATACCATACATCCATTTAAACCAGTTTTTCAACCTTGTCAATGCTGTGACCCTTTAATACAGCTCCTCATGTTGTGGTGACCCCAACCATAACATTGCTACTTTACAACTATAATTTTGCTGTGATTTTGAATTGTAATGTAAATACTGATATACATGATATGTGATATACAACCTTCTCCCCAGCCCGAAAGGGATTGTGATCCAGAGGTTGAGAACCACTGATTTAAACCTTGAAACATACATCATTTTTTTTGTTAAAAATCTTTTATATAGTACGTTTATTTAACCTTTTTATTTACTGTTTTTTTCTTAATATCACAAGACATAGGTGTTTATTTCTTTATTTTTGATCACGAATGGAGCATAAAGGAACAGTAAAATCAATTTTAAATCAGTGGTAAGAGCGTGGTAATTTGAGTGTTCCCTCCTTGAAATCTGTTTACGAGTTTTACTTACCACAGTAGGAAGCCTGTTAGCTTTAGCAAAAGGCAAGGTCTTATTTTTCCATTTGGCTTCTACTTAGAGGCCTCATCAGAATTTGCCTTTTCCGTAAGTCAGCAAAACAAACAAGGTGGTAGCCATCTGTGTATTTTCTGGCTATTGGAAGGCGGCTTTAATTTGTTTCTCAGGGACTCCAAGGCAACAGTACCAGCATGCTGAGTACTAAAGGGTTCCCCAGGACTTAGTTCACGGTTGCTCATGCTTGTTTCACAGTTCTTTCTATTTTCTGCCAATTCTCAGGAAACATGGTTCCCTTTCCTAGAGACCATGTATTATGCTCAGTAATAGAGACTAGACTTTGACCTCAGTCACCCTCATTTATCTAACTGCTCTTCAACATATGATTAAATAAAGAGAAGTGAAGTTCCTGAACACTTTCAGAATTCTTCGTGTTCTTGGTCTTTATCAGTTACGAATCAGTGTGTTCCCTGAGTTTATATGCTCTGTTTCCAAATCTAAACTGCTTTGCAATTTGAGTATCCCAAATCGTGGACACTATTTCGTATGGCCATTGCAGCCAACAGCATCACAGGGACACTCTGGGAAGGAGGGCAAGGGTAGACAGAGACAAAAGACTCTGCGTTTGAGTCAAGAATGAACAGCTCTTTTTTTTTTTTTTTTTCCCTTTAGTACTAATGTGTTGTTTGGTTAGATACCAGTGGTAGTGTTGCAAGCAGAGCTGAAACAGTATCTTTGACCACCTTCTCCAAGTGCTTTCTTTTACACCCCCTGCTCTTGTGGCCTTGCTTTACATTGGAGGACATTTCTCCTAGGCTTCTTCTCATGCCTGAAGTCTCCCATAGTAGAGAGCCACATGAAATAGAGTTTGTGCTTGAGAAAGAACTATAGATCCCTTGGACCTCAAGAAAAAGAAAGCATTGAGTCCCAATACATTGGAGAAATAAAATGCTCTTAAAATTTATAGGAAGCCTCTTTATCTGGACGATTATGTATATACCAAAAATAATCTAAATGATTGTGGATATAGGCCACTGTTATTACTAGTTCACAATATAATAGAGCTGGACACTTCGACTAACATGAAGAAATACCATGATGATAGTGAAAACTGTCTGACACAAGAGCCTTTTTTTCTGGTGCCAGATGAAAGCCTTCTTTCCTAGTTCAGGCGATAGTTAAATTTACAGATGTGTATTTATGTTTTGTCTTTGCAATGGAGGAAAAAAAGACAGGTTTTTTTTCCTCTCTGTCTCTCTGTCTCTCTCTCTCCTGGTTTTGCCTAGAGTATAAACAAATTAATCTCTCAAATTCTATATGGATTGTGTCACTTTTATTAATGTGGGTGAACTTTTGTATCCACCTGGGTATTCAGGTAAAAAACAAAAGCACTTCTTTCCAGGACTCACAGTACTTTTATTAAACTCAGAGCTTTAAGGATATTTTAGGGAAGTACTCTGCCTCTGGGGCACAACCCCAGCATCCTAATTCAAAATAGAAGTCTAAGAATTTGAGTCCTTTATGATATTGGGTTAGATGCTGTTTTATATTTCTTTGGTAGATTCTGATAAAGACATTGATAAATAAGTGAACCTGCTGTTGGAATATGGGCATAAAATAACGTAAATGTATTTAGTGGATGTGTTGACTCATCAGAGAAACTGAAGACTTTTGAAGACACAGAAAAAATGGCACAGAAAAGCTACCTTCTCCTAGAAATGAGTTGGACTCCCTTCTGTTAGTAAATGACATGTAGAGGCAGGAACTTTTTTACTTCATACATCCTCTTCCTATTCTTCTGCCTAGAGAAGAATGTTTATACTGGACTAAGAGAACTGAGTGTATGACACATGGCCAAGGCAGAAGTGAGCATAGGTGACTGTTACCTGGGAAGCTTCATTGGTAAAATGAACTACTCTTGCACAGTGTGCAGCTCCTTGTCCCAATCTGCCAGAACCTGCACCTTTCCCCTCCCCACCCTGCTGTCCCTTTACTTTACTCTATATATGTTTTTTGCTCTTCTTAGAAGACATATTCCACTTCTATTTTATAAATTAAAATTATTAAGGACTCAGAAGAAAAAAAATTAAAAGAAGCAATGTCCTGGTGGCTTAATTTGGGGACAGAAAGATGTTCTTTGGCTCTCATGGATAGTGAGTGGCACATGAAAGTACATTTTTTTTTTCTTGAAAATATCTTTTGACACCAAAGAGAATGAATTTTTCTGGACTTTGTGGCCAAGTGAATAATATGCCTTGAGATGATTTCATGTATGTACGTTAACCTGAAAACTTACTGTGTATTTAGGACTTTTAAGTTTAACTTGAATTTAAGATGACAGTGTGTATCAGTCAGTGTTCTATTTGCTGTGAAGAGGCACCATGACCATAGCAACTCTTATAAGGGAAAACAGTTAATTGAGGGTGGCTTACAGTTCAGAGGTTTAGTCTATTGTTATGGTGGGGAGCATGGTGATACACAGACAAACATGATGGTGGAGAAGTAACTGAGAGTTCTGCATCCAGATCCACAAGCAGCAGAAAGAGACAAACACTGGTCCTAATGGAGCTTTTGAAATTTCAAAGTCCACCCCCTGTGACACACTTCTTCCAACAAGGCCATACCTTTTAATCCCTCTCAAATAGTTCACAGCAGTATAAAGCTGGGCCCTTACCTTTGAATGTAGAGACAGTGGTCATGGTGTCAAGGATCAAGGTAAGCTGGTGCAGACACTGAAACCCAAGAGATGTAGACGGATCCACCTCATATCTGGAGGCCCAGAGCCTCTGTAAGATGTTTAACTTTTTTCTTTCTTAAAATTACACTTATTCACTTATTTCATTTGTGTACATGTGTGGGCATATGCAAATGACACTGCTGTAGGGGTGATATTTAGAAAACTGTGCCTGGTCCAGCATGTTCCCGGGCAGCCACCATGTTTCCGCTGCACCTCAGCTCTGACTGGGGCTCCAGCTAGCCATATGCTCAGGCCCTGGCACCCATAAGATGCCATTGTGGGGGATGGCTCTGCATTTACAAAGCTCAGCTGAACTCCAGACAATGTCTGCCATCCTTGCAGTACCCAGTAGAAATGAGATTCTTAAAGCTTAATGATTATCTAAAGGATTTATATATTTAGAATGCTCAGTCAACAAGATGCCCACACAATTAGAGTTGTTACCTAATATCTAACCTTTTGATAGAAGTTGCTACCCAGGACAGCTTTCGACCCATCTGTGGTTCTCCATGGCTGATAGCCCTCTTCTTCTTCTCCTCTCCTTCCTCTCTATCTCCCCTTCCCTTCCTCTTTTTCTTCCCTCCCTTTCCTCTCTTTCTCTCCCAGATCCACCTCCTCTTTTACTGCCTAATCACTGAGCTCCACTGTGAATACAATGTAGCAGAATAAGTATCCTGTTACACACTGCATAAGTATGGGGGTTAGAAGACAAACTAGAGGAATCCGTTCTCTCCTTCCACTGTTACAGTCTAGAGATCTTGATCAGATCTTGATCTTGTTTTCTCTGCTAGTAAAAGAACTAAAAGGCAGGGGGAAAATCTTATGCTCGACAGATAGGCGAGGAGAAGAAATATTTTCAGAGGCTGGGTTCTAAACTCTCTGAAGAATTTCCCTTTCCCAATCCTAAATTGGTTGGTTTGCAGAAAGACAGAACAGTTGCTCTTTGTTTTAAGCTGTCAGTCTCTTGTATAAAGTCAGTGGCCACCTGTATGATCTCACCATGGCCTGTCTCCCTATCTGTCTGCTACCAGAGTATCTGACTCCTGGTCTCATACTGCTATGTAAGTCTTGGGCATTCAACTCAGGTTAAAAGGCTTGGCAGCAGGCTTTGCTGTGCACTGAGCCAGATTAGTAGTTCCCAGTCTCTTCTTCTCTGTCATTAAAACCTTATAAATTACATCTTTTTGAGGACTATCCTTTGAAGAATTAATTACCAAAAACCCTGAGTGGACTGAGAAATTTGGATAGGAAGACTGACTTGACTGACAACAGCTGTGAAAGGTGCCCTTAAGGAGAATCCACATAGCAGACAACTTCCAGACAACACTTCCAGACAGAGGAAGTTATCTGACTAAAGAGGACTGACTCTTCCATCACCAAATTTCCTCCTTTTCTGTCTTATAAAACCCAAAGACCCCCTACTCAGGCTTACTAGGACTTAATGGCTGCCAGCAGTGACTTGGAATCTTTGTGACTGGTTACATCATATATACTCACTTTGGGTCCCCCTTCCCTGCTCCCTCTCTTTCTTTTATGTGGCCCCCTGAGCAGAGGCCTTTGACCATTCAATCAGAGCACGTTCAACACCCACACACCAAAGGAAGGTCCAAGTTCAATTCAATTGAAGGTTCCCTAGTCTGACATACTTGTCCTGACCCAGGAGTTCTTTAGCGTTGTCTACTAGGTCACTGGAATTGGAGACACCCATTCCAGCCCTTGGGCACTCTTTTTCACCAGTCACTTTCTGGTTGTAGGTGATGACTTTTAACATCAGAAACTAGTGTCATCCTTTACCTTGCCTAAAATGTGGTCCAAGATCTCTGTTCCTGGACATGAAAACAAAACTTAAGAAATTCATATGCCCGTTGACAGAGGTCTGGAGCCAATACAAATTGGGCAACACTTTGACTTTCAAAGGCTCACTGACTCAGAACTTCATGAGGTAGGATGGCAAAAAAAGTCCCCATCTTCATGTCTTTTTCATTTTGACTCCTGCTCTATGCTTTCTTCCTCTGTTTCTGCATTTCAAGTTTTATTGCTCAAACATCTAAACCTAATTCCCTTAATTCTCTCTTTCTCAGATCCTAATCTGGCTAACAGGCCCCTCCCTATCCGAAGCAGAGCATATTAAATTTTGATATTGAATCCTCCAATGCTGTTTAAGCCACTTTGGCTCTGAATAGGATATGGCCTTCTCACTCCAGACTCTTGCATGCTTATCCTCCAAACCCCTGTCTTGGGTCAGGTGGACCCCTGACTCTTGACTGGGAAAAGATCATGGCTGACCAGCTCCCCCCACCCCAACTCTTGATTGGGACAAGGAGATCACTGCTGACCAGTTCTCCCTGGATTCCTTAGGAAGTTGCTCTTCTCTTTCTCTGATTCTGAGAGAAATCTCATGTTGGGATTCCAGCAGCTACTTGACAGACTCAGCTTCCTTGAGGGGAGACCATGAAATTCCTTCCTCTGTTTCTTTAATTTGCTATTTGGGACCTACTTCTCTAGGCCATAAATACCATCTCCTCCTAAATCAATAGTAACGTATGTATGTAATTGGAGTGTCTTTTTAAAAAGGGTACTGCAATCCATATTCCATCTGTGAAATGATAGATTCCACAGGGATTTGGAATGCCCTGGTTGGGGGTGGTGTCACTTTATGATGGGGCGTGAGCAGGAAACAACCATGTGGTTTGCTACTATCTTGGCTGAGGAACCTCACCAAAATGGAAGCAGCCATGTGACTTGGCCACCATCTTGGTTAATATCACCACGTGGCACAAGCCAAAGTGGTAGCGCTTTTTACAACTTCATGGTCTTACTGGGTCCTCTGGGGATCCCTGTACTGCCTTTATATTAAACTAAAGGGACAACATGAAACCGCTAAGGTATATATTCTATGATTTTAATGTTTTATTTTAATTTTGGTACAGTTTTAAAAGGATTACTAGCTTTTATGGAAGACATAAAACTTTGCCCTGTCACATGCCTCCAACACTGGCATTCTAACACAGGGAGCTAATGCTTTGAGATTCACAGAACCCGACAGAAACTCAAAAGATAAATTGCTACGTTTTAGTCAAGCTGCTGCCAACAACAAGCTGTTATGGTAGGCTCTGCTGGGTCTCAGTGGTTGTTCTTTCTACCTAGTATCTCCAGGTCCATTTTCCTCTAACTGAAATAAAAATGTTCTTTCCCATCTCCATTCTTTTTCATTCTACATATGTTAGTTTTTGTTTCTGCCCAGTCTAATAATGGGTTTACTAGAGATCTCTGTTGTTTCCATTTCACAGTGAAAACTATAACAATATAATCCCAGCAAACAATAATACTCAAAATCTTAGCTTATTAAAATGTCTTATATATGATTATGTATATATAGACTGTCTACATGTGTTTATGGTTTGTGTTCTAACACAGGGATATATATATATATCATGTAAACTAAAATTGGTAACGGCTTAATTTCATCTGTTCAGGTAAAACTAAAATTAAAAAAGAAAAGTAATAATGATAATTGTGAATTGTCCTAAATATTTTTTTTGGAACAATTAGCATGAGTTTTTAAATTTAAAATATTTAAATCTACATCTGATGACAAGACATAGAAAATCATATCATTCTGGTAAAAATGTAATCTCCTTGATCTTTATCCCAATTCTGGTTCTGCAGCATGGCATTTCTTGAGGGTATAAATTAACTTTAATACATGACTGTTTGTATTGTTGGATATGTTTTTTTTTAATACTGGATTTTTTTTTTAATACTGGCCTTCCCTTTATATAAGAATAATATTATATATAATAATATTATATATAAGAATATTATTATATCTCTATATAAATATTTTTTTATAATTTTAAGGATAATTTTAACCTCTACAGCCTCTTTAAAAATGAACAAATAAACAAATGAGTTTTTCAAGATCCAATGCAGGACTTTTGTCCTTTCTTCTAAGTTAAACAACTGTCAACTACATGTCTTCAACTGTGCTGGTTTAATAAGATTCCCTCCTGGGTCACCTCCTTCCATATTCCTTCCCCCTTTCCCCTCCCCTTCTCCTCTGAGCAGGTGGGGCCCCCTGGGTATCCCATCACTCTGGGACATAAGGTCCCTGTGAGGTTAGGTGCATCCTCTCCCACTGAGGCCAGACAAGGCAGCCCAGGTAGAAGAACATATCCCACTTACAGGCAGCAGCTTCTGGGATAGCCCCCATTCCAGTTTTTCAGGACCCACATGAAGGTCAAACTGCACATCTGCTACATATGAACAGGGAGGCCTAGGTCCAGCCCATGTTTGTTCTTTGGTTGGTGGTTCAGTCTCTGAGAGCCCCAAGGATCCAGGTTAGTTGACTCTGTTGGTCTTCCTGTAGAATTCCTATCCCCTCCAGGGCCCACAATCCTTCCTCCTACTCTTCTGTGAGTCCCTGAGCTCTGTCCACTGTTTGGCTGTGGGTGTTTGCATCCCTATGAGTCAGCTGCTGGGTGGAGCTTCTGAGAGAGCATCCATGCTACTTGTGTCTGCAAGCATAACAGAGTATCATAAATAGTGTCAGGGATTGTCATTCATGGGATGGGTCTCAAGTTGGGCTGGCTATTGGTTGGCTGTTCCCTCAGTTTTTCATTCCAGAATGATAGAGAAATAACACAGATATTCTGGAAAGACAGACTGCAGGAGTGTAAGGTGTGTGCAATAGCTTGGTACATTGCTGTAATACCTGCGCAGTCATTTTCATTAGAAAAAAAAAGACATTTTATAAAGTTGTAAACTCATAAAGTCATTCAAATCTGTGCAAGGTCAGAGAGGGAGAAGGGCATTCACATACCTGAGCATGAAGGATATCCTGACAGTTACAACTTTTCTTAAGGATAACTTCCGGCTTAAACAATAAGGTCTTCAGAAACCTGAGAATTGAGTGCTACTGGGTTTTAAATAATATATTTTATTAATTCTTTGATAAACTTATACAATATATTTTGATTACAGTCACACTCCACAAACTCCTTACAGATCTAGCATCTAGTGTTCGTTCTTTCTCCTTTTAAAACTTTTTTATTTGTTTTTAAATTTTTAGAAGAGAGTGTCCTGCGATAACGGGGATCCATCCCATACACAGTCACCAAACCTGGACACTATTGTGGATGCCGGGAAGTGCATGCAGACATGAGCCTGATATGGCTGTCTCCTGAGAGGCTCAGCCAGAGCCTGACAAATACAGAGGCAGATGCTTGGATACTCAAAGCCAGCCACTGGACTGAGCTCTGGAGCGGGGTGGTGGTGGTGGTGGTGGTGGCAGGGATGGAGGAGTTGGAGAAGAAACTGAAGGAGGCGAGGGGGTTCGCAGCCCCATGGAGGGAGCAACCGTGTGTGTCAACCGGCCAGACCTCCCCACCTTTCCAGAGCTTCCGAGGAATGGACCACTAACCAAAGAGTACACATGGAGGGACCCATGGCTCTGGCCGCATATGTGGCAGAGGATGGCCTTGTTGGACGTCAGTGGGAGGAGCGGCCCTTGGGCTTGAGGGTGTTTAATGCCCCAGTGTAGGGGAATACCAGGGCAGAAAGACTGGAGTGGGTGGGTGGGGGAGCACCCTCAGAGGCAGAGGAATATGGGTGGGATAGGGGTTTTCCGAAGGGGAGACCTGGAAAGGTAAATAAAGAAACTATCTAGGTTTTTTTTTTTTTTTTTTTTTTTTTTGTAAATAGGAGATTTTGAGAGAGCTGCAGGAGGTGAGAAGAAAGGGGCTGTGAAGAGGGGGAGGGGAAGGGAAGAAAGTGGCTTGCCAAGTCCCTGCAATGGGAAAGTGACTACAGGGTCAGCCTGGAATCAGTCTGTGGGAGTGGAGGGGCAGGGCAGAAGGGTACACATAGAGTTAATTTTGTATGCCTGTCGAGAGTAAGCTTATAGGGTACACATAGGCACGTTTGACGAGGTAGAACTGTGCATTGCAGAGTCTTCCTATGGGAGTCCATAGACTACTTATCAATACTTTTTCAATACTTACGATAGTTTATATATATATAAAAAAAAACACAGAAAAAGGATGGCAAAGACGGAACTCGGTAGTGGCAAAAACAAAAAAATTAAAGTGAAATATGACTAACTGGGTATCTTGATTTTGATTTTACTGGGCACATTGTACAGTTTTAAAATTTTTTTTTCTTTTCTCTTCCTCCCTCCCTCCCTCCCTCCCTCCCTCCCTCCCTCCCTCCCTCCCTCCCTCCCACCCTTCCTTCATTTTTTCCTTCCTTCCTTCCTCTCTGTCCTTCCCCTCTTGCATTTTATCTGTCTCTCTCTCCTTCCCTCTTTTCCATTCTCTTTCTCTCCATCTTTACCACCTCTTCCTTTTCCCCCTCTTCCTTCCCCCTCTCCTTCCTTCTTTTCTTTTTCTGTTGGTTCTATCAGGGCTATTCAGTCCTCTGTCACTTGATATGCACAGACATTGATTTTATGACATCTGTGGGTTTCAGCTATTACTGATGGAATGATGCTGGCTTCACAGTTGGTACAAGCAGTAACTAGCTATCAGATCAGCCAGGCCCAGCTGATTTCCATTTGCAAATGAGTGTCTGGGAGGTTTGCGTGCTTTTCATCTTGTTGATTTATCCAAGAGGAAAGCATCTTTTATTTTATTGTCTGTAAAACGAGATTTTCTTCCAGGCCACTTAATTTCCAGCAATAATGATGCCGAGACTAATTATTTATTAACAAATGACTAGGCCATAAGCTTTGGCTTGATCTACGACTAGCTGTTGCTGTCCCTTTTATTCTAACCTGAGTTCAGCTACATGGCTGTTTTCCTCTCCTTGTCTTCTTATGCTTTTTTTTTTTTTTTTTTTTTTTTTTTTCTATCTCCCAGAATTCTCTCTATCCTTACTGGATGTCCCACCTCCTATTTCCTGCCTCAGCTCATTGGCAGAATTCTCTCTATCATTACTGGATGTCCCACCTCCTATTTCCTGCCTCAGCTCATTGGCCACAAGGTTTTCTATTGACAAGTGATGATTATAAGAGATTTCTCTCTACGATTGTCTGTTTGATGAATTCCCCTGGCAAAGCACAGGCTCATAATATGTATGTGTACTTGATGGTGAAAAACTTAGATTTGAACCTTGCCCCAACCAAATGACCTCTGGTTTCCTTTTACCTTCTCAACGGCAATGGCCATCTTTGTCAAATGAAGGTGAGAAATTGTTTGAGGGATTAAGAAAAGTGCATGTGAAAAAAATTGAAGTATTTACTTTGGTAGTTCCTGACTTGTACACAATCAAAGCTCCGATTTGAGTGAAGTTTAAAGTTCAGAGCAGTGTTGTTCTCTGCCATTAATCACTGTGTATCAACACAACTTTCTCCCAGTTTTAAAAATGGTCATAATATCATATTTAAAGTTTTGTACAGATGAGGAGTAAGGTGTATAACCGAGTTGGGTTCTCACATGTGATGCATCTGCTTTAGGCATTCTAACCAATTCAGATAATCTGGATTTAAATTCTTATTGACTCTAACTTCCAGTGATAGCCTCTAGTTAAGGTAATTCTATGGGGGGCTTATGCCTTGCTATTTACTAAGCCATGGTGGTTGGCTTTGTGTTTCCTGGTGGCACCATGCATATAGACTACATACATTGTGAGTGACACTTGCTGGAGCTGTTGGACTCAGTGGCCCTTTTGTGTCTCAACATGTTTCTGATATATCAGTTCCCTCACAGCTGGGTTTGAGTGCCTGTCACCAACTCAGGTATGGTTTCCCATTTAAGGTAAATACTTGTATTAATATACATGTGAATATTTATTTTAAAATAATATTCCTCTAAGGAACCAACTGAGCACACCAGAGCCCTGCTCCTAATTAGTCAGACTCATTAAATACATTAATAATGGCAATTGATTTCTGTTACCAAAATTTATGCTCATTTTAGAATTGGGTAATTTTTTTTTTAATTTCAAGAAAAGGATATTTTTAAATATTGTTACTTGCCATGACAGCCAGGGAAACTTATGTCATTGCGGTTTCCATCCAGATTTTTTATTTCAGCTTTTGTTGTTGCTCCACCTGTGAGTCACGTCTTTCTAGTTTCCATGACTCTACAGCTGCCCATTCATCAGAGCTAACCACAGCAGTCACTTTTTTTATGTCTCTGGATGTTCATAGCTGAAGGATTTTATACCAGGCTACAGTTTCTTTTGTTGTGTTGCTGAAGTTGGAGCCCAGGGCTTCATGCTTTCTAGACAAGTGTTCTATGACAGAGCTACCTTCCAACCCTGGGATCAGCTAGGTGTACTCCTTATGTTCTTCTCTTAGTAGGGTTTGCTTTGTTACAGAAGCCTTTATGGTGGTGCAGAATAGCACTGGGTTTTTCTGATCCACTTCAGAGAGTATTAAAGGCAACTGGAAAACTATGTTTAATTTATATTCAAGATATGCTTCATATTTATTTTGCAAAATTAAATTGGGAAAAGGGATTTTTTAAAAAAAATTAACAGATAAGATTATTTATAATTACTTTATTTCTTTTTTTAAAATACATACGAAACAGTAAAATTATATTTCAAGTGCTTTTCCATTTCTTTTACAAAAGTAATTATGAACTACCCTTCATAACAGCTTTGAGGTTTCATTGTTACATAATTCATCTGATTCTGACAAATATGTTCATACACTCTAAAGAAGACATAGTAAAAATGCTAAAACACAATTTGCAAACATCTTTCAGAGGGTTTACAGGAAACAGCTGTTCTAAGTAATATGATTATAAGATGCCAAAGTTCACAAATGACTGGTCACCGAACAAAAGTCAGAAACACAAATTTCAAGACTTCGGTTTCTGTTCTATAATGTAAAAGTCAGCGACTGATTTAAACAATGGCTAAGTATTAAATCACAAACTTCACTTAAAAGGTTACAGTGAGAGCAATGACTTAGAAGTACCACAAGAAAGATGAACTAGGATGGGTTTAAATTGCCTGAGGCTCTGCGAGATGATCATTAGCAGTTTCTACCAGTATACATGGTGACTATCTACTCGTAAAAGAGTTAGAAGGAACATCACATTTATGACAGGAGGCAGTTCTTTTCTTGTTGACTTATCTTGATTCTGAATTCACAGTGCTCTGTAGTTTCTCCATGTTTGAATGTGAACCCAGTCATTGCTCTGTTGGGTCAATAACAGCTAATGTTGACAACCTGCGTGTTGTACTTTTTTGTTTAAGGAAGAAGCTATAAATGCAAATATTTTACATATTGGAATTTTACCTGCTTCTCCTTTTTGCAGTGAACTCTTTACACTGATATTGCCACATTCCTTAAATGCAAAGCGTAAAGGACTTTACAAGAAAAACAGCAAATCTTGATGAAACCTACCTATGAAATGTTTTATATAAATATTTCTGCAGAATGATTATTTTGTTGTTTTACATAATCTTGGGGATAAGAGTTATTTGAGGTGCACAAAGTTTTCAGCAAATCACGGAAATATATTTCCTTTCTTAATGTTCAGATGATGTGCAAGAGAAACTATTTGAAAAGCCTCAGGAAATCTAACCACCTTACACATTCACTTTGCAACATTGAAACTAATTTAACCTTAATGAGTTTTGACTTGTATCTGTGAATTGTATCACTGTTCAAGAAATTATTTTCAGAAAACAAAAACCTTAAGAGGTTGAATAACTAAAATTCAATGCTATGTTCATCAAATACAGAATTCTCTACACAGTAGATGCAACTCAACAAAATGTCAGAAGACAACGGTTTACTTTTACCCTCTGTGATAAAATCAGACATAGTCTCACAATTTGGAAAGGGTCTCATGGTCTACATCAAAAATTATCACAGGCTTGAGATGAAAACATTTCCATATAAACTTATCAAGAGCAACTCATATCTCTTGTCATAATAGAGGTAAAAATAGGATTTATAGAAATATTTCTCCAGGGAGGAGTATATTTAATTATCTCAGACATACAAAATACTATCATGTCTCTTAGACATCTTTTCCTTATTTTTTTTCAGTCAGTGTTTTTAGTGTTCAAATGTTTTATTTAAGTAAATCATTAAGGCTTACCTTGGTCCTTAACTGAGTGATTTTCTCTATTTCTGAAGCACAACACTGTCAAGCTACCAAATCAGACTTCAAATTAGTTACATGATAGACATGAGGAAAAGAAAATAATGATTTAACCATGATGAAAATGCATTTTTGGTCAAATATGTAATGCCACTGGTCAAATATGTATGGTTTTGGTTAACTGTTCATGGTAGAAGATAAGTAGCTATCCTAATCTTAGCTGACAGATTATTGAATAAATATTGATCTTTTAATGAAAAAAATTTTAGTTAAGAGAATACCCAGGAGATAACATTCTGGAAACAGTGTTTTATTTAATTGGCTCTTTATCTCATGTAAAATATTAAACCCATTTTGTCCTAAATATTAGGTCTGCACAGCAGGTTCATATAAATCATATCCTGAGCTATGCCACTGAGTGATAATTAAATGCTGAGTCATGGAGTTTTGAGATAACATTCGAGAATCTACTGTCCACTAAGAGTTAAAATATGAAGGAATTCTTTTTTTCTACATCTCTATATTGTTGTTTTCTTTGCTTTAATATCTTTTTCAATAACCATATGGTTACTTAAATTATCTTAGGCTTTTAAAAATCTACTTGTTGACAGTAGTACTCCTTTAATCTAGAAAATTACAGGCACTGAAACCAACCAGGTGAGTTTAGAACGACTGTAATTGTTATAAGACCAAGTTGTGACACAGGTCTTATTTTCTTTACATTTAACAAAGAGACCTAATGGTTTCTCAAGGCCATACCAACCCAGTTATCTAACTACTTGCAAATAAACGAACTGGTAATATCACAGCTATTATGACAAAAACCAGAGAAATTCTGCTGAACAATGATATAGAGTAGTCTTTTTGAAGAGGTAGAAAGAAATTGATTTGTGTTCAATGTTATAGTTTTATGTTCCTTTATTGTAATAAAATAAGATGTCTGCTTGGACATCTCTTTCTGGAATAAATTATACTTTGTTTTATAGATAGTAGAATTGATATGGGAATGGAATTTTGACTTTTTTTCCCTTAACTTCTGAAGTAACTATTAAGTGAATGCTTCAAGAGACCACTAGTTCTTTATTGACCCTGGAAACCTTTAAAAGAATAAACACACCAGGAGAGTAAGCACAGTTGTGAATATCAGTTAAACATCACAACCAAGTAGCTCAAAAATACATTTGCTCTAGTATAAACCCTGAGTCAGAATTGGTCGTTTGTGAGCTCCCTGCAGTAACTAGCGTGTGCACACCCCACGAAACTCCGTGTAGGTACGTGATTGGCTCTTCTTCCTGTCACTACTTCCCTGGCATTTGTCCTAGCATTTGAACTGAGTGTGTCTGAGTAGGGTGAGTTTATGTGAAGTGCCAGCAACACAGGGTGGCCTGAGAAAGGAAACAGGAACTGTTGAGAAACGTGTATTAGGAAGCTAGTGATAATGCCTAGACCTTGGGACTAAAATTGAATCTTCACACTAGTGAAGAAACAACAAAAAAAAAAAGTCAAGACTCCAAACCAATCAGCTTCTGGTTTTGTGAAAAGACTGCACTGGACACATACTGGTGTCTACCATATTCAGTCCTTAGCAACAGTGCTGTCCCGCCCAGCAACAGTGCTGTCCCTCCCACAAGGCAACACTGAGTCTTTTTCCTAGATGCATATAGTGGTAAGTCCCTGAATGAATCCCTAAAACTGGGGAGTTTAGTGAATACCTAAATGACAGCTTCATGCTCTGCCGACCTGCACATGGCCTTCCACAAGTTAGTGGGGGGTGGGGGGACATCTAGAACACTGAACCATATTTTAAATACTGAGAAACTAACAGTAGTTCACAAGCAGAGAAGTATCTGTGTGTGGCTGGGTAAGATAAGGATGAGCTTCGTCAGACCCTCGAGGATTCTATTTTCTCTGAATGAACGGTTGTTCTAATGAACTTGTCCATCACTCTGAGAAAACGTCTCTCACACATTAACGGAAAGACAGTTGTGGATTTATCCTCTTTAATCTCTAACATAGCGTAGTAAATGCTTTGACGCATCAATTTAATTCTCTTGTAATTTTGGGTTTCATCCCCACCCCCCTAATCTTATTTTAATCACCTCATATTTAAAATATCCTGGCTACCTGCCAGTTTCCTCTTGTTCTTAAGAAGGTTTAGCCTGTTCTTAGGAAATTAGCTGCGATTTTGTAAGTCTCTAAGATATCATTTTGAGTGAAAATGCATACTTTACGGACTTGAGAAATGTCACATCCGTATCTACTAATAAAGCCTCTCCCAAAATATTATCATACTAAGATGATAAGGGTTTTGCTCTCAACTTAGTGGTTTGCATTTCACAGTAAAACAAAGTCTTCAAGATAAGTTGTCATCTTGAGTGATTCTGTAATGAGTAGAGTTATTTTGTTTTTATTTGTTTGTTTGGTTTGGTCTGACAGGACGGTCAAGTGTTTTCAGATGCGTTTCTCTTATTTTTAATGAGAAAAAGTTTAGTAGTATGTTTTCATTAGCTGGACATAGTCATTTTTCCAAAGCTTTTGGCAGAACTGAGTTTATGCTATAAATATTAATATGAGACATGCTTGCATCCTGGTTAACAGCAATTGAATCTTTATGAGAGAAATTTCAAGACTTTAAAAATACACTTCATAATGTTTGAAATATGGGATTTTTACAAATATAAAAATTCACAATTTGTGATAAAACTACCTCATCCTAATGAACTTGTTTTAAAATTTCAAATATAAATTTTCTTCCTTTTTAGAAATCGTATTGTGGAATAAGCTTTAAATATGCACACCTCAGAAGCAAGATTATTGTAATTCCATCTAGGCTCCTTCCAAGAGGGTCTTAAAATGAGACAGTAAAAAGCTGACCTGGTTTCAAAGAAAGTTCTATCTTGTAAAAAGAGAAAGCATCTGCATAGTTTTTTTTTTTAACCTCTAATGGTCTGATCATTAATCCTTCCTTTCATTAAAGAGCTGTCTGTCTGGACCTTTGAAATGTATTTATTTTTATTAAATGTTAAAGTTGTACTGTTTATAGCATGCATCTATATTTTGTCCTTGAGAGACTGTCCAGCTCTAGTGATGAGCTCCTGAGTGGGAGGAGTCAATACCTGTCTATCTACAGGACAATGGGCACAGAGGGCTTTGCTGGACCTTTGGTTTCTATTAAGTGTGATCCATCAAAAGCATAGGAGTCACATGACAGCAACAAGTTACAGAACAAACACACCACAGTATTGGGGAACCTTGAAAGACAAACTTATGACTGTAGACACTTAAGAATACCTCAGGCTACACTTGAGGTGAACATTACTAGGAGTAAAACTACCCATCAGCAGTACACCAGGTGTCCGACTAACTCGACAGTAAGACACTGTAAGGTGGTAGCCTCCTTTTCCAGGCACTCAACATCACTTTGTACATCTATATTCAAAATGATTCTCCATTTTGTAGCTTATCTGAGTGTCCCCAAAACAGAAGCTTGAGAGACAAACCTCAATGACAAAAATGATTATGGAAAAAAAAAGCCCATTATCAGATACATGACATTAATTAGGACTTAAAGGAGTTAATTCTGTTGCATTAATTTAAGTATGCACATCAAAGTTTAGATAGAACTCTGTATACAGTTGGAAATGACATGTTTCACTATTTCACACAACACAAGCATAAACTATATTTAATTTTACATACATGTAGATTCTCTTCTCAAAAAACTTGTTTCTTTGCTTAGGCCAAGAATTACAACATATTAAAACACTGTGCTAGTAGAGAGAAGACATGGAAATAAAACACCGCATGTAACTAAGGACTATTAGTACTCACGTAGAATGTATTAATATGCTCAAAGTTGAAAACAAATACGCCAAATAAGCCAAAAGAAATTACGCATCAAGTTATTAATTATCATGGGTATATTTTAAATGAAGAAGTCAAATGTTCCGTGTGTGTGTGTGTGTGTGTGGTATATTTTAAATGAAGAAGTCAAATGTTCCGTGTGTGTGTGTGTGTGTGTGTGTGTGTGCATTTTCTGTGTGTATGTGTTTCTGATTCAGTGAGCACGTGATTCTAGGTCTTTCTGTGATATGGTCTTATTGGAGGCTTTTATGGTGTGGATGGTGGCCTGGGAGAAGAACAGGATCCTTGACTATCAAAGCTGGTTGCCCGGCCAGGTAACTGAAAGACAGGAATTTCATAATATATGATCCAATAAAGAAAAAAAAATACATAATGGCAATTGTATCTCTCTGTTAACAGTGGATATTCACACACAGTTTGCAAATTCCTGAAAAGATTTATGTAACCCCCATGTTCTTCAGAACTTACCTTCCAAGGCAGAGAGAAAACTCAAATATTTCCAGTAATACACAGTACTTGGATATAAAGGGTATGCAGAATAATGTCATTCGTAACCTTTATGGATTTAGAAGAGTCCCACACTTTGTGGTAGATATTTAGTTTTCTTTTCTATACTATTACTTACTGTGATGATTTGTATATCCTCAACCCAGAGAGTGGCACTAGTAGAGGGTGTGGTCCTATTGGAGTAGGTGTGGCCTTGTTGGAGTAGGTGTGTCAATGTGGGTGTGGGCTTTAAGACCCTCATCCTAGCAGCCTGGAAGTCAGTCTTCCACTAGCAGCCTTCAGATGAAAATGTAGAACTCTCAGCTCCTTCTGCACCATGCCTGCCTGGATGCTGCCATGTTCCTGCCTTGATGATACTGGACTGAACCTCTGAACCTGTAAGCCAGCCCCAATTAAGTGTTGTCCTTATAAGAGTTTCTTTGGTTATGGTGTCTGTTCACAGTGGTAAAACCCTAACTGAGGCAATTACCATAAAAGTAACAAGAACTTGCAGACCTAAGAGACTTATGATAGTTTGAATGAGAAATGTCCCTCATAGACTCAGATATTTAAGGACTGTTTGGAAAGGTTATGGAACCTTTGGTACATATGACCTTGTTGGGTGGGCTTTGAAGGTTTATACTCCCAGTGCCTTTCTCCAAGTTTGTTCTGTTTCTTGTGTGTGGATAAAAATGTGCTCTCTCTGCTTCCTGCTCTGGCTTCCTGCCACCATGCTTCTATTCTGTGGGAATGGAGCAGGAAAGAATAGGCAGGACTTCCGGGAGAGAGAGGAGAACTCTGGGAAAGAGAGGGGTGTGGGGATTTGCCACCAAAACACTGAGGAAGTTCCATATATCCAACTTTCCTGCTTTGCTATTGGCCATTCGGCTCTTTATTGACACGTGAGTGCTTTTACACAGTGCACAAGAGATTATCCCTACAACAGGGATCTGGGATAGCAGTTTACTTCCACTGCCTGAACATGAAATGTTTGCCCCACTCCCACAGAATGTCTTGAATAACATAGCCAGGGTCTCATTCTTGTAACTAAGTTGAGACGGAAGCCTTGTCCTACTGATACATTCGGTCAGTTACAGTGCACAGTCTTTCCCATTTGAAAACCAAAGCTTAATGCACAAAGCAGCAACTTACTCCTTAAAAAGGCTAAATTTTTACTAATTTATTTATTTTGTGGCTATTCTAAGTATTCATTTTATGAAACTTCACAAAATCCTTTCTCTTCTTCTGTGAACACCCATTATGTCTCTTGATGTGGCTCTCGAGGAAGTTCCACCAACTGATTTTGTGGAAGGAAAAGACATTAAACAGAGCAATACTTTGTACCTCCGGCAGACTAACCTTGACCAAAAGTTCTAAGAGAGGAAAATGGGTAACCAATCCTCTTTCCTAACATAATCAGGCAGGGACACAGCTATCAAGAGTATTGAGTCAGCCTGTGTGACGTAATGTTCCGCGTCCTCATTGTAAGTTGCTCCTACTGCAGAGGCGTAATAGAAACTTAGAGAAGGTCAGCCATTCACTAAGCTTTATAATTAAACTCGCATAGCATGGCCAGGCTTTGACCTCAGCTAAGTTGGTGTCTTGATATTTTAAATCTCTGTATGTTCTTTCTGACCAGACTTGCATCTGGGACATACCCAGAGGTTATCAGATGACAGTGCTTAATTAAGGATTTATAAGTGAAAAGGGGCTTTAGGGAAAGAGACTCTTTCATAATGAATCAGTGCCAGGGCTCAGTTCCTACTGAGTAATGAACTGAAGACCATGGCTCCTGGCCATTGACAAAAGCCTACGGCTACACAAAGGAAAAGACACACTCTTTTTTCCAGGCTTACTGAACAAGGAGCATCAGGCATCTAGAGGGCTTATTTTTTTTTAAAACTCCTCAAGTCACACAGAACTTTGAATAGACAGTGTTAGAGACTTTGAAACAAAAGCAAGAGCATGTTTTGTCAAATAGGTGAATAAATGAAATGTCCAATGAAAGTTAGCAGATAAAAGATGTTTAAGCAACAGTAGTATCTGAAGGTAGAGGTGGCGCCAGCATCCTTACCTCCAGCAAGGGGTGCCAGTGTGTGATTGGCTTTCTGTGATAGGCCAGCATTTCATTCCAATGGTCTCTCCCAAGACCCTCAGCGTCTAGTCCAGTTCGACACACGCCTATGACCTCATTGTGTCCAACCCTAGGATACGAGGAATATCATATTTTCAATGTCACAATTCAAAAGTAAGTGGAATGTTCCACATTTCAGTAGAATTTAAAACTGATCATTAAAGCAATAGGTCCTGCAGGTTATGGTAGTCTCAGACCCAGATTTCATGTTTTGTACTTTTAGTGATCCATGGTCAGTCACTGTCAGAAAATATCTAACACAAAGTTCTAGAAACAAATAATCCACCAATGTTATACAGTGGTCTATAATACAGTATATTGCTATCATTGTTCTAATTTATTATTTGTTATTATTAGCCTCTTCTTGTGCACAATGTATAAAGTAGGCTTTATGATGATCCTCACATGTAGGAAGAACAGTATTTATGGGACTCACGACTGTTTTTGATTTCCATTATGTATGGAACATGTTGAAACATTCCCTACAGAGAAGAGATTGTTGCATACCCCTTTTGATTAAATGGAAATTCATAAGTAAAAAATTAACTAGGCCAGGTGTGAGGCACAGCTGAGAGGTGGAGACAAGAGACTCAGAATGTCAAGTTCATCATCAGCTACCAGAGAAAGTTTTGAGGTCAGCCTGGGACACATGACATCTTGTCTCTAAAGAAACTACCTACCTACCGACTGACCAACCAACCAACCAACCAACCAACCAACCAACCATCCAGCCAACAAAAAAGATGCAAAGGTAACTTACTAAACAACATCAGCATGCAAAGTAAATCTGTATAAAAAAATCTCTCAAACTTTTTCAGCTCTTTGCCACATTGACAATGAGATCACATGCATAGGGAACACCAGCAGGACCCCCACCCCACACTTTTACAGTGCTGCTTTTTGGGAAGGAGCCCTATCACCCCCCACAACCCCAACACACACACTGCAAAGAAAACCCCACTCTTCCACAAGGCCTGCTCTGTGATGGTGCTTAGACTGCATGCCGGGAGGGCAGTGCTCACTTTCTTGCATAAAAGTCTCTATTTTACTGACTCTAAATTACAAGAGTAAGTACACTGATGCTGGCACTATAACTAAGTAGGCTAGGGTTCTGTTTAGTCCCGCCACTGTGATTTATCACTGCATAACAAAGCATACTGTTTGACATTACTATTTTCTATTTATGTCCTGTCTTCACTGCAACCAATAGCAATGATAGCTGATATTTACTTTTTACTTGTTTATTTTTGATATTAAAATATAATTATACCATATTTCCCTTTCTCCTTCCAAATCCTCTCAAATGCTGCCTTTTCACTTTCCTTCACATTCATGGCTCTTTTAATTAAATGCTACCGTATGCATATATGTACATGTTTAGACACATATATTTGTGAGTAAAAGTTGTTCAGTCTGTGTAATGTTACTTGTTTATGTGTTTCTAGGGCTGTTTGGTACTGAACAATCTATTGTCTGGGGAAGACCTCCTCTCTCTCTCTCCCAGTTTTCCTCAGTTGCCTATAGTTCTTTTTGTGTAAGTTTGGAGCCCAGTGGGCTTTTCTCTATCCGCTTTGGTGTCAGTAGGTGTAGTCAGCTCACATTTAGGTAGTCATGTTTGGCGATGTATTATGGCTGCAGTTTCTGACATTACTAGGAGACTCAATCTCATAGAAAACTCCAGTCTTTCTACCCATCTCTTCTGCAATGTTTCCCAAGCCCTAGGCATGGAAATGTTTTGTAGATATAGCCACGGGGACTCAGGTAACTCATATTTTTGAGAGTCCACTATGTAAAGATTGTTTTCCAAGTACGTTGAGTTGAATGATACCACTATTCCCAAGCTTATGACTCTGAGTCTATCATCTTATCTCATAAACAAGACAGATGGATACCTAGCAGGGTTCCTCAGAGTGAACAGCAGAAGCTGGCCTCTCAGTAAAGCCCCCCACAAGCTGGATTTCCTTCCCCTTTATTCTTTTTGAGATGGGATCTTTTGTGGCTTAGGCTGCCCTCAGACTCACCACGTAGCTGAGAGTGCGCCTCCTGCCTGTTATTTCTGAGGGCTAAGTTTCAGTCTCTGCACCACAACTTTCTGGATCATCTGTTTCTTGAAACACAGTGTAATTTGAAAGAGTCTGAAAGACTGTCTTTCACACAGAGTCACTTTGATAGGTATCAAAGAGATTTGATAGGCGTCAAAGTGATGGGTGTGATTTCAGGATGCTCTGGTGTGTTTTCTGCTCTTCTTTTATGTTAAGTGTCCCAGCGGGAATATTTGTAGAAATAATCTTTATAATCTTAATTTAAGGGATATTAGGATCTATTTCCTTAACAATGGCTTGAGGACATGCTCAGGTGTATTTAACCCAACCTCACTGCTTTGAGAAGTCAGTGGGAGTGGCTAAAGCAAAATAGAGTTGTTCATGAAGACATTTACAGTATTTTTAAGGTTTGAAATGTGGGATAATTCAAGATTTTTTTATTACCTCTGGAAAGTCATCACAGGTGCTTTCCTTTGATATAAGCCCATTTATTTAATCAATTAGTTAATGAATTAGTTAACTAATTAATTAACTAGTTAACTAATTAATTAATTAACTAATTAATTAACTTGGGGGTTGTGTTTGAGACACTGAATGGCACATTACCGTCATTCCCCATAGTACTCAATTCATATTCTCTTAGGCATTTTGTACTCATGTTCTAAATGAGTGGTAGAGTTATCAACAAAGACATGTACAAAGACAATGAGCAATGTCACAGCCTCCCAGGCTGCTATGTGTCTTCCCTCCCATCATCACCCCGGTTCCACAGGATGTTAGCAGTTTACCAGTGGAGAAAGTGAATCTCACAGACACACTGCACTAGCCCTTGATGGCAGCTCATTCTGGAGCTGGGGTGAGCACCACTGTCCTTGTGGGGTATCCCATCTCATAAAGCTAACTCTGAATTGTAATATTTGTTACTTTGAGGAAAGACTTCTGAATAGTTCTGTGTGTCATGAACTTCATACACTTCCAGACTTGCTCTTTCTCCAGCCTCATGCGAATGTTAAGAAAGGCTGCTTTGGAGATGAAACCAAACCCAAACTAAATCTGTAGACTCTGGAGAATTGTTTCCTTGTTGTTTAAGTTACATCTTCTGTCACAGTGAGTAACCTGGACTCAGATGCGACTTAGCTATGACAATTTGATGTTCTGTATCACGGACAAGCAGCCTCCACCCACCTGTCGTA
Source organism: Arvicanthis niloticus (assembly GCF_011762505.2). Classification (NCBI taxonomy): domain Eukaryota; kingdom Metazoa; phylum Chordata; class Mammalia; order Rodentia; family Muridae; genus Arvicanthis; species Arvicanthis niloticus. The sequence goes on from NC_047670.1 coordinate 64,379,973, forward strand.
ATCCATGACCGCAATGCACAGGCTGACCTGGTCCACATTCTCTGGAGGGATATCGAAAATAATGGCTTCATTGTACACAGGATTGAGAGTGTTTTTCTTTGTAGTTGTTTTCCGTTTTTTAAGTCTTCGTCCCTCACACATCAGAGACACTTTGACATAAGGATCTATGAGAAGGAAGGTACTTTTATTAAAATGGAAGCATCCATGGTATGCACAAAGCACTGTGTTTCATTTCTACTAAATAAGAATATTCATGAGCTCTTTGGTGTTAATGGTTTTAAAATTAAATAACTTACTTAGGGGCTACAGACTCCTGATCTTATTTTGTTTATTCCTACAGTCATAACTCTTTTGACTCAGATTTGAATTTTTGAGCAAGATTTTTTTGAGCATTTTAAACTCTAGAAAAATGTGTATCTATATTTTGAGGAACAAAAAGTATTTTGTTACTAGGGTTATGTACATTTTGGTGCATGCAAGGGGACAATGTCAATATCTAACCTTTTTAACACCTGGAAATACCTTTTTAACACCTGGAAGACACTAAGCAAGGCATTCTTTCTTTTCTTTTTTTATAATTATTTTTTCTTTTTTTATTGGATATTTTATTTACATTTCAGATGCCATCCCTTTTCCCCATTCCCCCTCCCCACCCCCCCCAGAAAACCCTTATCCCATGCCCCCTTTTCCTTTTTGCTTTTATACACGTTTTAAAAATGTTAACCAAAGGCTTTATAAGTTTGGTAGTGCTAATCAGAAGTGTAACCCAATACTCAACCTAGATATATCAACTATCTTTGACTGGTGGAGACATGTGAACATCTGCCTCGATATCTCCCCTCTCGTTCTCTCTCTTTCTTTCTCTCATCACCTAGCTTCTCCTCTCCTTCTCCTCCTCCTCTCCTTACTCCTTCTCTTCCTCTCAGTACTCCTCCCACCTTAGCTCTTCCTACATATCACCCTTCCTGTTAAAATAAAACTTTTCTCTCAAAATACAATTAGAGCATAATCATGCCAATTTGTACAAGTGAGGTACAAGATAGTCCTAATACCCAGTCCATCATTTTGTTGACTAACCAGAACCTCTGTCATCTCTCCTAACTAAAACAGTTCTGAACCTGGCTTTTTCCTTGGCTTTAGAATGAATGTCAGCTGAAAACCAACCACTCAAATCTTTTCTCTCAAGGAAAATAGCCAGGATTGGCTATGAGACTATAAGTTTTCAACCCTGTCAGAAATCCAGAATGGCTGAGTTAACTAAAATTATGGGAAGCACAAAGCATAGCTTCTAAAACTTAGCCAATTTATATAGACCGTTGAACACCTGGACACTCCCTATACTACAAAACCTTGGAGCATCTGATCTTCAGCCTTCTGGCCCAGGATCATCTGACAGACCTTAGTGCTGCAGAATTATTAAGGGCTGATTACTCTGTCTAGGCAGATATAATCAGTCGACTATTCAAGCAAGGTATTCTTAGTTCTCCTCTTAACAAGAGAGTGAGAGAGAGTCGCCCTTTGTTTCCTATCACATCTCTGATGGCATCCTTTGCTTTTTACAAGTCCAGTAGTTCCTTGGCTGATGCATATACCTGCTGTGAGGTAGAATTAGATAATACTTTTCAAACACAGACACTCGTGAGGAAAAGCTTCACAAAACCGAGGAATAACTTCAAATTTCATGATAACTCTGACAGTGTTCTGCTTGGTTTAAAACACACAATAAAAGCTCAGAATAAACAATAACATGTTGGGCACCTTGTTGACATTCAACAACGTATATTGACCCACAGTTTTTCACTAAGATAAATATAATTTTTCTTCTACCTCTTTTTTCCCATTCTATAGTTTAAAAAATTTAATTGGGGATGAAGAAGTCCCCAATTAAGATGTTGACAGAATACACATAAAAAGCATACACAATAACCTGTCTCTTCCTTTGTCACCTGCTGGTTTGTATCACTTCATAATTCTTGAGGCAAACACTGCAACAAAAGTTTATGTTCAAAACCATAAAAGGAAGAAAGAAGGAAGCGCCGTGTTTCACTCCTTTCTCAAATTTCCCCCAAGGAGAAATTTCTCTCAAGAGTTCCTTGACATATTGCTTTTGTTTGTTTCTTGTAGTGTCTTTAGACATTCCCAGTGTTTACTGGAAACGTGTTGAGAATGCAAATACAATGGTGAACTTATGTTTCATCTGCTTCTCTGCAGACAAGTAAAGGGAATATATTCAACTTAAACATATATTTGTATGGTCTTGATCCACAGCTGAAGATCACAGTCAAAGTCTAAGCTGAAATCTTGGGAGAACAAAGTAAGTTAGACATTTCTAGATTGATTAGATCAGGAAGAAAGGAAAGAAAGGCAGAAAGGAAGGAAGGAAGGAAGGAAGAAAAAAGAAAGAAAGAAAGAAAGAAAGGAAGAAAGAAAGGAAAAACCAAAGTTCAAAGTCAATCTATTGACAGTTTTCAAAGATTCCATAATTTGAGTGTTACCTAAAAGGTGATTGATAACGTTTCAATTTGTAATTCCTCCTAATTTTATCTTACCCCACAGCAGAGACATTAAAAGCCACACAACTTTAGATTTGTGAAATGATTTGTTCAGGAATATGCTATCATCTGCTACACACACACCTGATGACCCAGTAATGTCCATTGCCTTCAGATTTCTGCACTTGATCACTGTCAAGGTCATGCGGCCAGCAGTTGGCAAATAGCAAAGAGAGAACATGATTTCCCCCAGGTCTATGCTTTCCTAGAAAGGAAATTGATAATGTCAGTAATTTCAAACATCAAACAGTGAAAGAAAAATGAAATGGAAAATCAGTGAAAACATTTGTACTAATAGAATATTAGAAAACTTTAAAAAATTTCATTGAGGACCAAGGTAATGTGTAACAAAGGTTTTATGAATGGTGTTAGTAAAAGAGTCTATCCCAGTTGCTCACTTACCACCTGTAACTTAGCAGAGAGGACCAGACTGCTGATGCCACACATTGACTACCTTCATCTTGTTTGTCACAATGAATAAAGGACAGCACAGCTTATTTAGAGGCTGAGACCAAACCTAGTAGGCACCTAGCAGAAAATTATTCTTCATTTCCTCTTACCTCTGCATTCAACCAAGCCAGAGCAAGTCTTCTTTACACTACTGACAAAATATGCCACACATTACTAACTCTTGGAATCTACTGTGCTGTGACGAGTGAAGCCACTATCTCCCACCAGGATCAAATGGCCTCTAAAAGTCACCTCTATTTCATAAATTAAGCTTCACATATCAAAGAGATCAGTTATGAAATGAAAAGCAAATTTTATTCACACACACACACACACACACACACACACACACACACACACACACACACACGTCTTATACTTAAAACCACTTAAGGGATGTACTCACTATAATTTAAACTCCTTACATTGGCCTAGAGATGGAATGACTATAAGACCTGATGTGTCTGGGAAATTCTTGATTCACAATTCTCTTGGTGTGACTAAAAGAGCTTCCTTTCTGTGTTTCTTCATTAAGCAACACAATGAAAATCCCTATACATAAACCCACACTGACCTCTCTATTTCATCTCCAGTGTAACAGATCAGCCCCATTATAAGTACAGAAGCCTCTTTCCTGAAAATCAAGTGATGCTTGCCTCTGCTTTTGTAGATACTGTTGTTGAAACTTATTCTTCTCACATGTTGAATTGCTTGACTTCTTTTTCTTTCATTACCTTTTCTGTCTCCGTTTCTCTCTGTGTTTCTCTATGTGTCTTTTTGTCTCTGTCTTTGTCTCTCCACCCTACACATATATAGTCTCTCTCTCTCTCTCTCTCTCTCTCTCTCTCTCTCTCTCTCTCTCTATATATATATATATATATATATATATATATATATATATACATACTAGACTATATACAGTTAGTAATGTATGGCATATTTTGTCAGTACTGTAAAGAAGACTTGCTCTGGCTTGGTTGGATGCAGAGGTGAGAGGAAATGAAGAATAATTTCCTACTAGGTGCCTATTAGGTTTGGTCTCATCCTAATATATATATCTCACATATACATATATATATCACATATACACATACACACATACACACATGTATATATAATGCATACACACACATATACACATACATGTATATGTGTATATATATATGCTGCATGTGCATGTGTGTACATGCATGTAGAGGCCAGAGATTGATGTTAGGAACCATCCTTTATTGATCTTCCACCCTACTTTTCTTTAAGGCAATGTCTCTCAATCAAACCCAGAGCTCATGAGCACAATATGGCTAGTTTTGGAAGCCAGCTTGCTCTGGGAATCTGTCTCTGTCTTCTGAGGCTGGGAACTACTGGTGAACGACTACATTCACCTGCTGTTGATGAACATTCTAGAAATCTGAACGCAGAGCTTCACACTTGCAAATGCTTAAATGAATGAGCTATCTCCTCAGCTCTCAGCTGCTTGACTTCTTATCTGGAAGCTGGCTCTTGAGATACTCTTCAGTGAGACATCATCCTAAGGCAGCATCTGGCCTGTCCCCTGCACATGCCCCTCCCATGCTCCCATGCTCTGCCCATGCCCCGTTCATGTCCCTCCCAGCTCCTTCACAGATTTTCATAACAACCACTTGGTTCATTGTCTAAAATTTCCCTTTGGTTTCTTTCCCTGTTACTCATATACAATATCCAAGACAACAAGGCTCCTGTCTTATTTTCAACTTCCTAGAGAGACATGGTTTATTAGTGGCTGTCAGTACTTGAAAAACATTGTAGTTCTGAGGATTGGGCAGAGGATTCCAAGAATGCTAGGCACTCACTCTGCCAGGCACTATATTCTCAATTGTTTGGTACCCTAGTCTTTGAAGAAATGATTAAATGATGGCTACTCTGGATAAACATGGACTTGTATTAAATTTCACTTACACATTAGAATATTCCTAGCATTCTGATGTAGGTGTATGTGATATCACTGCATAGATAGTGAGCACGTACAAATTGATGAGCACAATGAGAATTAAGGATTTCTCTCTAAGGGTGAGTTAAAGGATTTGATGAAATTGCTTCTAAAGAAAAACATTGAAGTTGATTTAGTTTGGAAAAAACACAGTCCTAATCCAGTACCTAGGATCACAGAACTAAGTTCTTAAAAGTCTTTTGTTTCTCAGGGTTGGAAAGATGCCTCTAATCCTGATGACCTGAGCTCAGTCTTTGAAAAGGTCTCCATATGCTAGAGGGTAAGCATTGACTCCAGAATCCTCCAAGTTGTAGTCTGACATCTGACTCCCACGGTACATTTTGGCAAACATGCACCCACACCCACACCCACACCCACCCACACACACACAAAATAAAACACAACAGAATATTTTTTTTTTAAAAAATATCCTTATTTTTCTGAAGAATGAAGTCAGAATTCTGATGGGCATCACAGTCAGCCTGGGTTGTGTTCAGCAGTATAGCAACCTTCGTGGAACTGACTCTGTGACAAGCTTTGGAGGGTTTCCATCTTCTTTGTCTTATCCTTTCTTATCCTTTGTCTCAGCCCTCGATGTATTAGAGGTTCATTGCAAAAGGCCTTTCCTCTCCTGGTTGTACTTATTCCACCCTCCCTCCCTCCCTTTTAAACGGGAAAGCGTCTTTGATATTTCCCTCAGCTTTTTTGTTACTGATACATAGGAAGGCTATTGACTTTTGTCTGTTAGCTTTGTATCCTGCCACTTTCCCAAAATTGTTTATCAGCTTTAACAGTCTTCAGGGTATTTTATGTACATAATCATAGCATCTGCAAATGGAGATACTTGAAACTCTTCCCCCTTCTTTATCTCTTTCTCTTGTCTTACTGCTTTCACTAAGACCTAAGACTTCTGAGCACACTATCATTAGGAGTGGAGAATGTGGGCAGCCTTGTCTCGTTCCTGCTTTTAGCTCACATACTTGGAGGTCCCCCCTGGTTAGTATATGGTAGCTGCAGGTTGTGGGAACACACAAGATCCCAGATAGTGAAAGCAATTTGGAGCAAAAAGAATCATGCAGGATGCGACAGTCATTTCAATTTTAAGTTATGCTACAAGCCATGTCAGTGAAACCCAGCATGGTACTGGTGCATCCACAGGGTGAGATCCATGAGTAGAATGAAGAACCCAGATAAAGCACTACAGCAACAGTTGCACCATGGCAATAATCCACAATGGAAAAGAAGACGTCTTCTTTACTAATGGTGTAGAGAAACACTGGATGTGCACATGTTGAAGCATCAAACTAAATCCCTTACCCTTATCCTGTATACGACCAGATCCAAACAAATCAAAGACCATAGACTCTGAAACTATTGAAAAAAAAACAGTGGGGGAAACATTTCAAGAAGTTGACATTGAGAAGATTTTCTGAATAGAAATCCAGTCACTGTATTAGGACAGGGAAGTTGACTCAGATGTTTTGGTCATCCTGATAAGCCCTTAGAAACAGTGATCATGGGAGTGTTTGTGTAATTGTGTTTAATGCCTTCCTTGCTCTTTGACTATTTGTGTTTATTGTCTTGCTTATGCCTTGACTATTTGTATCTATTGTATTGCTAGACCCTCAACCTAGAACTGACCTTAATACATGAATGTAATCAAAATGGTATAAAAGCATAAATGAGGAGGGGGGATGGGATAGGGGGTTCTAGGGAGGGGAAATGGGGAAAGGGGAAGATATCTGTATTGTAAATAAATAAAATATCCAATAAAATTAAAAAAATCCAGTCACATGGGACATCAAGCTAAAAGTGGACAAACAAGACTTTTATCAAGCTCAAAACCTTCAGCATAGCAGAGGACACAGTTAATCAAGGGAAAAGACATTGAATGAGGATGGGGAGAAACCTATGCTACTTACATATCAAATGAGAAATTAATATTTAGGATAGGCAAATAATGCAAAAACCAAAAAATGAATAACTCAAACAACCCATTCAGTATTTAATAAAACTAATAAAATAAACAAACAGCTCTCAAAAGAAATGGCCAGTATACATATAAAGATATGCTCAACTTTACAAGCCACCAGAGAAATGCAAATGAAGGGTTGAGGGGATGGTTCAGTGGATAAAGCACTTGCCACAGAAGCATAAGATTCTGAGTTGTGATTTCTAGAACCATTGGGATAACGGTGCATCTGTCATCCCAGTATTCTGACAACGACAGGGGGTGGAGGACAGAATAAGGCCTGGAAACTTACATGCCAGCTATTCTACACATAGTTGCAAACAAATACCACAGAGGCAGTGCACTTCAGTGTATACGATTCCCAATAGCTAACATACAGAACTAAGTGTCCAACAACAGAGAAATGTGTAAAAAATGTAGGAAATATGCACAATGGAAATTTTTTAATCTACAAAGGACAAATTATGTTATATGTAGGAAAGTAGAGACAACTGGAGATAATCTTATCAAACAAATTAAGCCACTGTCAGACTAACAGATACATGCTTTCTCTTATATATGGTTGCTATATTTTACATAAATACATAAAGCATTCACACACACATACTTTAAATTAGAGGAATATTTTGTTACCAATTGGTAAATAGCCATGAAGATTGTAAACAGTGAAATAATTTTAATAAAGCATAAGAAATTCAACACAGATTAGCATATGATAAGAGATGTTGTCTTGTTCATTGGTACACTTTGGCAATGAATGATTTGGTATCTTCCATATAATAAATTCTGTGTATCAAAAACCCGTGGCCAATACCATGCTACATGGAGACAACTTCAAAGTATTCCCTCTAAGATCAGATATAAGATAAGGATGCATATCCTCTTCATGCTTATTCAATATAGGGCTTGAAGTCTTATCTGGAGCAAGAAAACAGAAGGAGGAAATACAAGGGATATAAATAAGAAAACAGCAGGCTGCAATACATAAGAGATCCCAAGGGCTCTATCAAAAACAATAACAACAACTCCAAAAAACATACCAAAACTATGGTAACTAAAAATCACCTACAGAAAAGGAAAGAATACAAAATTAGCACAGAGAATCAGTAGACCTCCTCCTTACCAATGACAGATAAACTGAAAAATAAATCAGTGAAACAATCCCATTCGTAATAGCCATTAACAGTCAAATACCTGTGAAACCAAAGACTTCTATAACAAAACTTCTTGACGCTGAAGAAAGAAATTGTGGAAGACCCTAGGAGATGGAAGTTTCTTCCTTACTTATGGATGGGAAGAATTAAAACTGTGGAAATGGCTGATCTACTAAAAGCAAAATAGATTCAAAGAAACCACAGGGAGACAATCCATAGACAGACAGACAGATGACAGACAGACAGACAGATGACAGACAGACAGACAGACGGACACACACACACACACACACACACTTCTTAAAATATTTATAGAGAAAAAAAAGACCAAGGATAGCTAAAGCAATCATTTTCAAAAATACCATTGTATGGGGATATCCCCATACTTGATTTTAAGTTATGTACACAGATCCATAGAAATAAAATCAGCATGATCCTAGCACAAACATAGATTCATAAATCAATGAAATAGAATAGAAGACTCGAATATAAGTATGAATAATTATGACTACCTGATTTTTTTTTACAAAGGATCCAAAAATATACATTAAAGGACAGACATCTTCATGAATAGTGCTAGAATCCTAGTAACATGTAGAAGAATGAAAACCACAATCATATTATCTTGCCCTGCACAAAACTCAATTTTGTAAATGAATCAGAGATCTTATTAAAAGACCAGATACCTTAGAACTGTTACAGGAAAAGCAGGGAGTACAGTTTAACATATATGCTAGGTATAACATGGGCTGCTAAACGCCACAATGGCTGTGCCACCTGCAATGTCCTAAGTGACAGCCTGGGCTCAGCCTAGGCTGCACTCTCAGTGGGTAAACAAAGTGATGCTGCCTAAAGTCAGCATTTCCCAGAAACCTTGACAAGCGGGTTCCTATTTGTTAGGAAAAATCATCACTTTCCTTATCTGTCTCCTATAACCAAATGTCTTCAGAATGAACATCTAGCTCCTGGTTAACTCATGTAAGCCTTCAGCAGACCAAAGCTCCATGCTAGTTCCCAGGCTGTTTCAGCTAACGTGCCTACCTTTCATCACAACATAACCTCTTCCTTATAACCAGAAGCAACTCCCCACTGTTTCACTCTTCATATTGACCTCCAAGAGAAAGCTTGGGCAGTTTGAATAAACCCTTCTTTACACCCATGGAGTAGTCTAGTTCAGTGATCTCACTGCACCCTTGGCTGCAATATAAATATAGGCAATGCTTTTCTAAACAGGATTCCAGCAGCATGGGAAATAAGACCAGCAGAGCGGACATCATGAAGCTAGAAGGATTCTCTACAGCAAAGGAAACTGTTAGGGGAGTCAATAGAATGGGAGAAAAATCTTACCCAGTTATATATGAGATGCAGGATTAGCAACCAGAATTCACAAGACATTCACTAAACTAAACTCAAAAGAAAACGACCCAAGTGAACAATGGGACTTGAACTAAGCAGGAAGTTCGTGAAAGAAAATTTACAAATGGCTAGGAAACAGTCAAATTCTTATCTATCAGAAGAAAATGCAGACTAAACCTAGTCGAAGATTCTATCTCATTTAACGATAACAAATGATTTAGGGGAACAGAACTTTAGACACTGTTAGTGGGAATGCAAACTCAAACTACTATAGTCACCTTGGAAATCAATATGGAGGTTTTTCTAAAGACTCCAAGTAAATCTACCACGTGACTCTGCTGTACAAGTCTTTAGCATGTATTCAAATGACTCTATATCTTAATACAGAGATATTTGTATTAGTGTATTCAAGCTCATTACCACTCTATTCACAATAGATAGGAAATGGAATAAGTCCAGGTTTCCAGTTGAATGTAAAAATGGAGATGAGGCAAATGCACACAGTGGAATTATATTCAGGTAGAAAGAAAAATGAAACTGAAAAGAATTATACTGAATGAGGTTAACTATCCTCAGAAACAAAAATGCTCATGTTCTCTTCTGTTCAGGTCCTAGATTTGGTTCTTCAGTTGTGTTTAGCTTGGAGCATCTCTCAAAGCCGGGACGCCAGGATAAAGATGAAAGGCCTAGAGGTGAATTACCTTTAAGGAAGTGGGTGGTAGCACATGGATAAAACAGTGGAGAGGAGATGGTAAACTGGATATGGAGAGATTCGCTAGGGAGAGGGCTGGGAGGACGCGAATGTAGGGTACTGAGGTAAAGGGTAATTGCCATTAACTGGGTATGAAGATGAATAGACTTGCTCAGGTGCATCAGCTGATATGGCAGGAAGGTGCTGTGGAAGAAGCTAGGAGAGAAAAAGCATGAACTGTCTTCTCCAGCTGTAAACCCAGGCAACCACAATTACAAGACATAGTGACATGGTGGCATGAAGTCATGGGGAAAGTGAATATAATTTTAAATTGAATTTAAAGCCTGCTCCACAAGAGGCAGTTCATGCCTGGTACCGTAACCTTTGGTTAGGGAGGCCATAATCCCAAGGGGACAAGCTACTTCTAATGTTCTGTTAAATAAATTAATATAAGAGTGCCTTCTATAGGCACTCTATTTATCTTTATGCCTATAGACTAGTGCAGTTCTTGCCCCTCATCAGAGCGACTTCTTATTGTAGTGGACAGAGGCTACCACAGAGATCCACAACAGATCAAAGTCCATAGAATAATTGAGTGTGGAGTGGCCAGTCTAAATGGAACATATGTGTCATTCTCCTTGCTTCAAAGGCTCTGGAACCATCTTGGAAGAGGTGGTAAAAAGTCCTTAAGAAAACTGTAATTTGAATATATAGTATGTGAGAAAAATCTGTCTTCAATAAGAGGAAAAAATGGGAAAAGAGAGAGGATTGCTGCAAAATAGTACCTTCTTGAACATGGTAGGACAGTTATACCATGATCTCATCCACTGTGGATGCCAGGCAATATCCCAACAGGGAAGGGGGAGGGGGATTATGAAGCTATATTCCTACCTGAAGAATTATTGGCAGCTGGTGGCTACTGAGGGGCAGTCACTTTTCTTCAGCAGTGTGCTTTCTGGTAGGTTGGCCATACATCATCTATGCACATATAGGTATCACTATTGGACTCAGAGGACATATATATGTGTGTGTGTGTGTGTGTATGTGTGTGTGTATGTATGTATACACACACATATACATACACACACATATATGGAAATATTCAGAGGAAATACACACATATGAGAAAATATGTTGTATACATGTATGAATTTGTCAAAGAATTAGTTTGATGGATGTTCTTGGATATCAACTTGACTACATCTGGAATTAACCAAAAGTCAAGCAGCTGGGTATACCTGTGAGTTATTTTTCTTAACTGAATTACACAAAGTGGGAAGACCCACCCTATATCTGGATCTTTTGAGGGAGAAAAATCCACCGCAAATCTGGGCCATACCTGGTGGCAGCCTATATAAAGGCCATGGAGAATGGAGGCTCTTGCTCTTTGCTGTTCTCCTTCACTCTCTCTCGCTAGTTCTTTCCTTCATTGGTATCAGAGCCTTCTTTGGGATACTGAAGACCAACTGAGACAACCATTTCATGGACTGAACAACTACTGGATTCTTGGCTTTTCCATCTGGAGACAGCCATGGTTGGTATGAAGGAAGAAAATTCTCCCTTCTTAGCAGATGTGCCCCACCCCCACCACCTGAAATATTGCCCCTTTCACCTTTGTCTGAGAAAATTGTCCTTCATTGTCTGCTAAGTCATTGGTGACTTTCTTTGAAAGAGATGACAGATTTGCAATACTGATATCCCTCAGGGCCCACCTACATTACTGTTAGATCTATAACCAGGTATAAGGCTAAGAGGGGAATACCTTATCCTCTTATGTCTTATCAAGTAGATAAGTCTAGCTCATGTGACGATGTTTTATACCACTAATGAGTGTGATAATTCATTCATTCAGATGTCTGAAGAATGTGTGTTAGAATGGATTTCAAGGCTGTGGGATAATGGTAAAAGAAATATGAAAGTAGCATAGTTTATTGATGGTTCTGCACATTATACAGGGACCACACAGAAGTGGGCAGCAGCAGCATTATAACCACTTTATGACACAACCCTGAAATACACCATCAAAGGGAAATCTTCATAGTGGGCAGAACTTTGGGCAGTACACTTGGTCTTACATTCTGTTTGGAAGAAGAACTGGACAGATGTGTGATTGTTCACCTATTCATGGACTGTAACCAATGGACTTGCTGGATAATCAGGGATTTGGAAAGACCATGATTTGAAAAATGATTGGAAGAAATTCATAGATAAATATCTCCTAATGGGCCAATAGTGTAAAGATACTTGTGTTCTTCAGCAGAGGAGTTCAACAATCAAGTAGATAAGATGACCCATTCTGTGGATAGTCAGCCCCTTTCCCTAGCCATCAGTACCATTGTTCAATGGTCCCATGAACAAAGTGGCCATGGTGGCAGAGATGGAGGTTGTGCATGGATTTGACAATGTGGACTCCCACTCACCAAGATGACCTGGCTACAGCTGCTGCTGAGTGGCAGGTCAGCCAACAGCAGAGACCAAGACTGAGACCTAGGTATGTCATTCTTTCCAGGGTGACACGGTGGCAGGTTGACTACATTGTACCATTTCCTCTGTAGAAAGAACACTGTGTCTTTATTGGAATAGATATTTATTTTGGTTATGTATCTGCCTTTCCTGCATGTAATATTTCTGCCAAAACTACCACCTGTGGAATTACAAAATGCAGCATCCACTGTCATGGTATTCTACACAGTATTGCTTCTGACCAAGGAACTCATTTCACAGCCAAAGAAGTGTGACAGTGGACCCATGATCACATAATCCACTGGTCTTATCATGGTCTCCCTCATCCTGAAGTAGGTAGCCTGATTGAACAAGGGAATGGCCTTTGAAGATGTAGTTAGAGGGTCAATTAGGTGAGAGTAGACTGAGGGTTGGAAGAGTTCTCCAGAATGTGGTTTATGGTTTAAATCATCATCCTATATATGGTATGGCTTCTTCCTTAACCAGAATCCATAAATACAGAAATTAAGGGGTAGAAGAGGAGGTGGTTCCACTCACTATCACTAATAAAGAACCACTAGACATTTTTTTCTTCCTGTTTCTACAACCTTAAGTTCTCTGTCCTACAAGTTTTGGTTACAGATCAGGGAGCACTCCTTCAGGAGACCTTCCATTGAACTAGAGGCTCAGATTCCTCTCTAACTACATTGGGTTTTTGATGCCCTTAAACCAAGGAATAACTGTGTACAGATTACCCAGGGGAAATTGCACTGGTTCTCCACAATGGAGGTAAAAAAGATTATGGGTAGAGTGGCAGGAGATCCTTTGGGCATCTCTTGGTAAACACACACACACACACACACACACACACACACACACACACACACACACACACACAAAGAGAGAGAGAGAGAGAGAGAGAGAGAGAGAGAGAGAGAGAGAGAGAGAGAGAGAGAGAGAGAATGAGAGAAAGAGAGAGAGATTCATTCTCTCAGTTCTGTTTTTCTAGTCAACCTTGACTAATACAAACATATTTGAAAAAAAAAGATAAAAAGTACAAAAACAGAATCATCTAAACAGCTTAATGAATAAACAGTTCCATGTCTAACTGATCATCTAACAAATCATCAAACAGGTCATCTAACTTATCATCTAATGGATCATCTAACTGATCATGTTGCATCACACAATCTATTAATTTTTCTACTTACTGGCTACTGAATCTCATCATTCAAAGATTATTTTCATAGTTTCAAAACTCTAACAAGGATGTTTATCTGGTAATCAACCTGTACCACGTGAAAACTCACATGGACTCTAAAGAGACAATTAGTAGCAGAAATAAAAGTAGCTGTAAAGACACAACATAGATAAAAAGAATCAAATATTCTAAAACCACAATAATCTAGAGTCATTTTGAATATGGCTATAAGGGTATACACAGAAAAATATCCCCTAGATACATAGAAATATATAATCTTAGCATTTTATTAAAAGTGTAAATAAAAATTAAGACAAAGTGATGAACTGTGTCATCCAGATAAGAAACTATGTTTTATATATTCTACTTCAGTAGAGAATTGTGCACATTTGTTTCAGTTCCTTCTCTTTAAGTGCTTAAAATGAGGCTGGCTTCTGAGGGGCTCCTGAAAATTCACCAATTGTTATGTTACTGTCTGCAGTATTACTGTAAGAATTCCCCTTCTTAGCTCTCTAGAAACTCCTGTATCTCTGAGAAAACAACCACTGTAAAGTCTAATACTTGACATTCCGTAGCTTTTCTCCCAAGGAGTATCTTTAACCCGTTTAATCCACGTGTGCACTAACTTAGTTACGTGTTCACTGTGACAATTTTCTAAGTGTACAGTTGGAAAGTGAGGAATATGGAGGAAGGTAACAAAGAGGGCTGACCCAAGGGTTTGTGCACTTGATTTCTTTGTCTTAGCTGTGACAACATGATATATGATGTTTAACGAGTTGAAGTGATGAGATTTCACAGATACTATATGTGAGTACTATAGTACATTAAATATAATATATGAGTACTGTAATAAATATTCAAAGATAAGAATGACTAGTTCACATTGAAGTGATATTTAATGAGGCTTAGTGTAGGCGGCTGATGGCTTCTAAGCAAGCAAGAATCCAGAGGTGTTTGTGAGATGGAAGAGCAGGAGCTTGGCAAAGTGGAAAGGATTCAGGTCCTGAATCAGAAATGATGAAGATAAAACTGTAAAGCTTCGGGAATAATGGGATGGGTCAATCACAATAGTGCCTGCTATCTAAGGATGAGGGCAGCCTGTGTTCAGTCCCCAGCACCTAGAATATCCATGTAAGTGCTTGGTGTGACAGTGCACATCTGTAATCCCAATTTTAGGTGAGTAAAGACTTGAGTATTTCCAGAGCTCACTGGCCAGGTGATGGTCTTGCCAAGCTAGTGAGCTCTGGCTTCAGTTAGAGACACTCTCAAAAATATGGTGGAGAATGACTAAGACACCCAGCCTTAACCTCTGACCTTTATATGCATGCTAACACACACACACACACACACACACACACACACACACACACACACACACACACACACAGAGATGTATGGATATGTACACGGACACCAACAAAAACCATGTACATCTTCCATGTATTGATTCCCAAGTAAAATGATAATAGCTTTTACCTTACAATGTCAAGCAAGTACTTTATGGAAATATACACAAAACATAATAATGACAGCAATACTATTTGCACCACTTCTTTATCTTTTGTGACCTGGTTAGGAGGAGAAGAGAGAGAAGAAGCAAACCAAGTAAATTAGGGATGGGAGATGTTGGCTGAGGGAAAAGTTTGAATTCAGGGATATATTGGGAAGTAGACTAATGAAGACGTATTGAAAAAAAAACATTGGTTGCTATGGTTACAGCAGTCATCCCATTTACTTAGCACCCTAAATGTAGCCTGCCTTCTACGCTTCCTTGAGGGTAAGAAAACAGATGGTTTTCTGTAGTATACTGCTAAAAGCAAGATGCTACTAAGTAGATCAAGTGAACTCTTTTATCAAATTACTAGTTCTTTGTCCACCTCTGAGGAAATAAATTTACAGTGAAATTCAAGTGGTGTTCTGGGTTCAAAAGACTATAGAATTTTCATCATTTCTTCATGGCACACCTCTTGGAGTTTCATCTTGAGCAATCCACCTACCCTGATGTGGCCTCGGTGTCTTGGTACAAAATGTTACTCAATAAGATGAAATAAATTATTTTCCAGCACTAAATGTTTATAAGTGTAAACACTAGTAAAAATGAGGCCCATGGAGGATACATAGTTGAATATATGATATATGCTCAAGAGTGTTTGGACCTGGAGTCGGAGAGATGGCACAGCAGGCGAGAGCGCTGGCTACTCTTCCAGAGGACCAGGGTTCAATTCCCAGTACCTACATGGTAACTTAAAACCACCTGTAACTTCATCGCCAAAAGATTTTACACCCTATTCTGACCCTCTACAGATGCCAGGTACACACATGGTGCACAGACATACGTGCAGACAAAGTATCCGCACACATAAAATAAATATGTTAAAATATCCGCACACATAAAATAATTACGTTAAAAGTAATGTCAGAACACATGTTTCATGGCTGTTTGCTGTTGCTAGGCATTAATAGTTCAAATTCAAGCGAGGAAAAAGTAGACACACAACATAGCTATCACTTCGATTGCATGAAAATGTGCCAGATGAGGGAGGTGGTACCCCTCAGTTACACAGCATCTAGGTTCATTGAACTGGAGATTAATGAGGAAGGCATAAAGGTTAATGGATGTAAAATGTTTATATTGTGCCTGTGTAGTCAGGAAGCCCAGAAGGAATAAGGACATCCCAAAAAGACCTGGTTTCCCTCCATACAAACAATCTGGACTATTGAAACGATGCACCCAGAAGCTAGAGAGAGAGAGAGAGAGAGAGAGAGAGAGAGAGAGAGAGAGAGAGAGAGAGAGAGAGAGAGAGAGAGAGAGAGAGAGAGAGCTTGTCTCCTGAAAGGGGATCTCACACATTACCAACACCTTTTCAGATTGCCTGGTAAGGAAGACAGACAGTCATTGATGGGCAGAACCGAGACTGCTTAATTATACATATCTCTCTGCCTTTGAAATTTTAATTGAAATTTACTCTCACGTCAGAACCCTGAAGATGGACTTGGCAATGGGAGGGGAGGAGGGGGCATAACTGGAACTTCTTATCCGTTTCCCCAGTGTGGCCACCTTGAATCTGCTTTTACTGATTTCTGCTTGTTTGCTTAGCTGGCTTCCGAGGTCCAGTTGGCTGAACGTGACTTACTGGGGCTGCCCAGTCCCAGGCTCTGAGCTTCAACAATTCCAGCAACACTTGGTTTTGCTAAAAGCCTCAGTGAGATCTGGTGTGTGTCTTACAGAGATCTTACAGTATAAAGTCCAAACTTCATAACATGGCACACATAGGCCCTTGGAAGTTTGGCTTATTATTATTAATTATCATTGCTAATGTCTCATTTTGCTCTCACAATTCCCAAACTCTGATTCTAACTCTACCAAATACCTTATCAGTCTTCAAAGATCTACTCATCCATCATCGTGCTCATAGTGATTGAGAATATCCCCAAGCACCAGGTACGTGGCTGGCCATGGGGACACTAGTGATCAAAATAAATGTTCTCTCCCAAGGTTCTTACAGCTGATTATGAACAAGTATCTTGACCTTTCAAAATGTCACAGAATTAATTAGGGGACAACAGAGAATAAAAATACTGGTCTTTATCATCTTAAAGCATCTTAGGCTTTTTTTTTTTGTATCAGAACAGTGATTAAAAAAATACAACTTCTACTAATTACAATGCATCTAATTTTCATAGGAGGGCAGCAAGTAATTTGAGGAAAAGTGAAGCAGATTGCAGCAGTGAAAGCATCCACAGAGTCTCTGGGATGGGAAGATGGACAAGGATGAGGCCATGCAGTAAGCAATTCCAGAACAATGTCATTCAGTATGATCTGAATGATAACACTGGCTGTATTCTAAACGGCCTGTTCTCTGAAGCACCTAATGAACTTGGATTTTCAGGGTTTTGTTGTTTTGTTGTTTTCTGGGTCTTTGAGACTCGCAAACTCCAGGTGGCTAAGGATGACCTATAACTTCCCATCCTTCTCCTTCTGCCTTTTTCTCTCAGTGCTGGGATTACAGGTGTGTGCCACCACACTCGGTTATAGGATGCCAGAAATTAAATTTTGGGCTTTGTACATACAAAGCAAACATTCAGCCAACTGGACATTATATCTCAACTTTAATTTTCCTCCACTGTCAGGATGAGTTTCAATTTCTCCTGGTCTTTGGTTATATAGTGAGACAAGCATCCCAATCACCCACCTTGTACCACATATTTTTACTTAAAAGGAAATTGGAATTTGGTCATTTTGAAAAAAAATTTTTTGACTGTGGGATAGTAAAGTTTATAAATAGCATTATTCTGATCCAGTGATAGGTCTAGAATTAGTGGAAGAAAAATGAAGAATATAGCATCAGAATAAAAAATCATTTAAAAAATTTAAGTACTCACACAAAGGTAATAATAAATGATAAGATATATTTATTTATATGCAGTTCAATGGGTACTCTGAAAGGCTGTCACCAGGAACAAGAGATTGCTCTCAGTTTTCAATTCAAGGTCTACTCATTTACATACTACTTGGCAGATCATGTGTTATAAAATAATCTATTTAAAATATTTTATACCCAGCTCAATATGTCCTATGAACATGCGTCTCTTTTTCTTGTGTCTTGTAAGAATCTTTAAATGCTTTAGGAGATGGTTGTTTTTATAAATGTTTATTTAGTAAAGGATTAAATAAGTAAATGTTCAAAATGTAATTTTATTGAAAAGAAAAAAAAAAAAGAGTTCTTAGGTCAGTGAGGGGCTCAGCAGGTTGAGAGGGGCTTGCTGCCAAGCCTGATGACTTGAGTTTAAGCCCCATGTTGCAAAGAAGAGAATCAATTTTTATAAGTTGTCCTGTTACTTCTACTCATGCATGTATACATTCATGTGCATAGATACACATACATATGAAATGAATGAATGAATAAATAGATAAATAAGTAAACAAACAAACAAACAAACAAATAATTTCCTCATTTACATTCCCAATGGCTTCTGGCTATGCATGGGAAATGTACATGCAAAGGTACAAAATGTTTGTTTTCATAGTGATTTAAAAGTTCAAATAAATAGACCAACTAAACGCTGAAATGTGAACACTTTTGTCAATAAGTAGTGCACTTCATTAAATTCTATGTAACTGAATATAAACTAGCAGTTTTTCTCTCCTGTCACAAAAATGGTTGTCGGTGTGAGCCCCCCTAAGGTCATTCATTTTTCTGTGTTAGTTAAGAGACAACCAGATTGCTTTATGTATGATAGGTAAATTGATATGATGATCTATAAAATGAAAACACCTTTTATACATAACAAATACACACTCCCGATGTTTTCTTTGCTATTTAATAACAAACTTTAAGAGAGAAAAAAGTGACAATACCTTATATTAACCCATGTGATTCTCTTTGAAGATACTCATCAATTTTCTTTTCTTTTCAAGTAACAAAGAACTCTTCAGAATTCTATTGCCATCCCAGAATGAGTTTAAATAAAATATACACTTCAGTTGGGTGTGGGCAGAGGATTGCTTTATTCCTTTATTTAGCTCTTATTTTAGATTTCTTCCTTGGCCCAAAATGTTGTTCTACTATTATTTATCTCTACTTTAAAATTAAATATGAACTGCACAGAGAAAGTTTTTGGTGACTATTTATATAATAAGAATAAAGTTATATGAATTTCAAGCTTCAGGGAAGAAAAATGATTTCCTGGAATGGACTGTCTTAGATTTTTAGGAAAGATCTTGGAAAGGACTTTAGATATCTGAGGAAGAATGTTCTAGAGACACTATGATGGATGTGTCTCCTAACACAATGATCGTGTGTCCTTTACTTAAGCATTTGTTCATTTTATTGACTCCTTCACATCTAATCTCACCTTTCCAAGCTTTTATAGGGTGTGGGTGAAGGAACTCTCTTTTGGATTCCCATTTCTTTACTTTTTTTTACTTCCTTCTTTCTAGAAAACCCTCCAATTGTGATTTGAATTCATAGATATATGGCTCAGAATAGAACATTTTTTTTTCTGAAGCAGATTTTGATCTGCATTAATGTTTGCTTTTTATTAAAAAAGAAATATAAATAAAAAATGTAAAACTGTCTCATGAACAGCTATGGCAGTACATACATGTACTGTCAGAACTGGGAAGGCAGAGGCAGGAGATCATGGCTACAAAGCCAGCCTGGGTTTTATAGTGAGTTTATTAGAATAATATGATTATATATAATATACAGAAATAATACATCAAAATATATAAAATAATAACTATGAGAATTTATTAAAATAACTAAATTGTTTGTGTCAAAAATTCAGGATCCTGAAAGCAATGCCTACTTTGAAAAAGACCTGTTCATCTAAAAAAAACTTATAATTAATTATAACAAAAAATCCACTATGAGGCTGACTTAGGGTTTTATTGCTGTAACAGACTCCATGACCAAGGTAAGTCTTATAAAGGAAAACATTTAATTGGGGCTGGCTTACAGTTCAGAAGTTCAGTCTATTATCATCAAGGTGGGAGCATGGCAGCGTCTAGGCAGGCATGGTGTAGGAGGATCTGAGAATTCTACATCATTTGAAGTCTGCTAGCAGAATACTGGCTTCTAGGAAGCTAGGCTAAGGGTCTTAAAGTCAAAACTCACAGTGACACACCTACTCCAACAAGGCCACACCTCCTTCAACAAGGCCACATCTCCAAATAGTGCCACTCCCTGAGCTAAGCATATACAAACCATCACAGAGGCTTTTGGAAAAGATACTAAACTTACATTTTACTTGTTGGTTTCTTATTGCTGAGCCTGAACATATGGATAGAATATGCTTCCAACAGTATTCTAGAAATGTGTAGAGTTAATCAAACATTGGTACTCTGCAAACATTTGCTGACCAAATAGTGAACCATGATAGAAGACTTCATAGTCAAAGGAAATAACTTTGCAACCATAGCTCAACAATCACCATCTACATTTGTAGAATTCTGACCATCAGAGCTTTAAACTTGTGGCAGTTACTGTTAAGAGTATCTTATGTAACTGAAGGAAAGGCCATCCAAAGACTGCCCCACTTGGGAATCCATCACATATGAAATCACCAAACCTAGACACTATTGTGGATGCCAAGAAGTGCATGCTGACAGGAGCCTGCTATAGCTGTCTCCTGAGAGGCTCTGTTCGAGCCTGACAAATACAGAAGCAAATGCTCACAGTCAACCATTGGACTGAGCATGGGGTCCCCAAATGGAAGAGTTACAGAAAGAACTGAAGGAGCCAAAGAGGTTTGAAACCCCATAGGAAGAACAATAATATCAACCAACCAGACCCCCCAGAGCTCCTAGGGACTAAACCACCAACCAAGAAGTACACATGGAGGACCCATGGTTCTAGCTGCATATGTAGCAGAGGATGGCCTTGTTGGGCATCAATGGGAGGAGAAGCCCTTGGTCCTGTGAAGGCTTGATACCCCAGTGTGGGGGAATTTGAGGGCAGTGAGGCAGGAGTGGGTGGGTGGGGGAACACCCTCATAGAAGCAGGAGAGGGGGATGATAGAGGGAGTTTTGAGAGGGGACCATGAAAGAGGATAACATTTGAAATGTAAATAAAAAAATCCAATAAAAAAGGAAAAAAAGTGTCTGTGTGAGAATATTATCAACAAAACTTTTAAAATGTTAAAGTCAAAGACTGTGATGTGCCTGCCTGAGAATCAGGATCCTCCTTTCGATTTCCCTTTGTTTCTATTTGTTTTTATTAAAGATTTATTTATTTTATGTATGAGGACACTATTGCTGTCTTTAGACACACCTAAGAGGGCATCAGATCCCATTACAGATGGTTTTGAGCCACCATGTGGCTGCTGGGAATTGAACTCAGGACCTCTGGAAGAGCATTCAGTGCTCTTAACTACTGAGCCATCTTCCAGTGTTTCCTTTGTTTCTTAAAGAATATGCTGAAACAATGAACCCAACTGACTCAAAATGTGACACTGTTGGGACACTCAGTTCCCACACAAGTCTGTAACAATAACAATTGCTTTAATACTGCCCCAGGAAAGTACCAATAGGAAGAAAGCCACAGAAGGAGTTATTTTGAATTTATAAAATGTTTTTTTTTCTTTTAAAAATAAACTGTTGTCTCTATTCAACATCAATTTTGGTAAAATGTTAAGACAAATTAAGTGTATCAACATTACCTGATGGTAAAAGGTAAAATGGCCCCACTTTAAAATTAATAAATCAAAACAAGTTAGTAATTGAACCGGAGAGCAAGTTGCTAATTTCTCTTCTGTAATTCTATAGTAGACAGACAGCCTCATAAAAGTGAATTGAAAGAACTCACTTTAAAAAAAAACAAAATTTATGCTTTATCTAAGTGTATGACAAGAAAATAGTTAAGTAAATGGATAACATATCTAGATACTGTGCATTTTGGCCAACAATATGATTCATCAGGCAAAAACACTTGCAGTGCAAGCCTGGAACTATGAGTTAGATCCATGGACCCCATGTCAGGGTAGAAAAGAACCAACTCTACAGAATTGTCCTCTGACCTCTGTAAGTGCCTGTCATGGTACATGTACATAGTCTGCATGCACATGTGGGCACACACACACACACACACACACACACACACACACACACACTCACAAACACATTAATAATTTAAAAATCTAAAACAATAAATGCCATTCATTGAGACAAATTATCATGGAACAAAATCAGTGTCAAAATAAAAATTCAGTGTAATCATAATTATTTTAATGCATTCAGAGCAGAAACAGGAAACCAAAACATTTACATAATTGGTAGCATTGTTGATTGCTTTATTTCTATTCTGTTTTTACTGCTGTCAAAAGTTTCAATACTGTATCATTTTGTAATTGAAAAATACATATCATGAAAAAAATACTTCTACTATGGAGAATTATCTTTTGATCCTTTATCACCCGTGTACTGTGACCATGTACATTCCATGAAAGCTTCCAAAATCATTGGCTGTTTCAGGTCAAACCACATTGCATCATCGGACATTTCAGGTTTGACCTGTGAAATAAAATCACTTTAAATAATGAAATTCAGCATCACTCACAGAGAAACTGGCACCGGGTACAGGTTACATGTATTTTGTAAAAGGAAAGTCTCCCCATCTGGAGTAGCATGTAAAAGCTGCCTGGCTGTCCTTGCACCTGCTAATGTTACTGATGCCATATTAGGTGCCCAAGTTATTTTACTAGATAATTAAATACTACCTTTGCGGAAACTTGGAGTTTAAGTTCTATGGCTCTATAGAATTTATTCTAATACTGTGGGCAATGATTGGTCTTAAATATCACCGGCGGTCAAAGAGAAGTTGGAAGTTTTGTTACTTACTGTAGTAGCACAGTGGATATCTTTCCATACTGTGGCTTCCCTGGAGAGATCAGAGACTTCAAATAAATTATCAAGAATCACTTCCCCGATCATGTCGTGTCTGGAAAATCTGTCAAAATCATATATACTAAAGTGTAGTTTGCGGTTGCTTAGCTGATCATAAACCACCGGAAACTGAAATAGCTCATCAAACAGAGGGTTTAAAGTCTTCCGGTGCACTCGGGTCTGAAATTTCTTCTTCCTGTCTGGAAGAAGATAGATCTTCACATAAGGATCAGAAGTCCCTGTGAAATCTTTAGCTGGGAGATCTAAAGCTTTTATAATTTTAACAACTAGGAGTTCATTTTCATAATCGTACTGGAGCGCAAAGTTAAGTTTCCCACAGGTTTTGACGTCATCTTTCCTGTTGCCCTCGGAGTCAACTGATTTCTGCTTGTAGAGCTCTGGTTTTATCCTCCCGATGCTGGTTCTTGTTTCTCCTCTTTGTAAGACAGGTTCAGTGCCCATGCTAAAGTCGACACTGGAGACGTTCATTTGCCTTGGTAGGTGTCTCCTGAAGGAATTGTGGCTGTACACACACATACACACATACACAAAATCATTTAGGTTAGTCATTTCTGAGGTAGTTTGGAACTGACATATACACCTTCCCCACCCACCAGGATCAGGAGAAAAATGTCATTGTCCTTGTGCAGGATTATTATACCTATGTGTTAGCACCGTCTCACACTCAAATGATGCAAAGAGAGCTACCTTGAAAAACCAGAATGACAGTTGTCAAGAAGTCTAAAAATTGATAATCAAAACACACAGATATTCATTGTATAGAGGTTTGGCTGTTTTTCCTCCATAAACACATCATTAAACATTGTGGTGAAGAAACAGGATTCTCAACATGACCTACCATCCTTCTCCCAAACTCAAGCAAATTCATCATTTTCTCCATGTTGATGCCAGAACTACTCCCCCTCCTAAAATCTCTAACAGCACTTAATAATGTGTTGTATTAAGTAATCGTGAAAATTCTTAAAAATATTCATATATGCTTTATATAACATTTTACTTAAACATTATACATAACCTACTTACATATGCTAAACTTCAAAGCTTACTTGGTTGCAGTATCTTAAGGTATATTTTTGGAGGGTTTCCTCCCCACTACCTTAAATAGCTATCTATATAGGAAATGGCATAAAGATGTTGAATTTGCAAGCTAAATTATAACTATTCCATGGTGTAAAATATCTAAGTATATTATTAAAAGATATTTTGTAATATATATATCCAATATATATATAAATATATATTGAGAATAGCAACATAAATGTTGTAACAAAGTATGCTCTATTATATAATAATAATGACTAAATCAAATTCTGATCATAATTGAAAAATTATTTTTATAGCAAGAAAGATACTAAACATCTTAGGTCTGATAAATATGGCTATTAAGTAAAACTATAGTTAACTTAAAATGCACCATTTTACTTTCTGTAACTGAATATATAACATATATATGAATTATTTACTAAAACTTCAAGACTGTAAATATTGAAGCAATCTGTCTTCTTAGACCTATCCCATTATAATGTATTATACATACAATGTAATGAATAAACCTAAACCTATTCTAAAATAAGAGATCAGCAACCTAAATTATATTCAGAATAAGGTCAGAGATAATTTATAAAACAGGAGGAAAAATTTCCCATAGGCTCCATTGTTGTTCTGAAGCGTTAAAGTGGCCCACTATAATCCAATTTGCAAGCGGAGTCTAGTGTGCTAATCACTGCACAATGGGGCAGGCTTTAGCTTCTTGAGAAGGTTCATTAAACATTAAAATCACTTCACTTGTCCAACAACTTTGATTCATATGAGCAGAACCTGAAAGTAGTTAATTATTGAATGTCCTAAGCTCATTTCATAATTCCAAAGACTTTCAAATATAATAGTTTAATCCTTTTTTTCTCTCTCAAAACTTAGAAATGTGCATGACCAAGAAGCCTCTAATAGGACTCACTACTACTGAGCCCCTTAAAATGGAATAAAAACTGTAGTGTTACTTTTTTATTCAAGTAGCAGTGTCCTAATTACAGGATACATGGTGCACAGTCTAAGTCAGTTCAGCTAGTTGGTTAACAAAAGCATTCATGGCTACAATGTTGAAACTGTCACCATGGCAACACACAGCTTCTCCCTCTTCCTCCTTTTCTCTTGAATGACTGATTAGCAAGTGTTCAAACAATGAAAATGGGCACCAAAGCATTTTTCACCCTTCAGACTTCCTAGACCCATGCAAATGCTCTGGGAGAGGTGCTGGACCTTAAAGGACTACAACTGGACTCTGGTTATCTTACACAGAAGCTAACTGCACAAGTCACCAAGTGTATGACTGTCCTTTACACTTCATTCCTTGATAGAAACCTGTCTCAGACTTCTCATTTGGTTGCTGATACTTTCTCTACATCCCTTACTCTACTGTGTCTTGGCCTGGAATATTCTATTGCTCTTGTCTGCTGTTACCATATTACAGTGCAGAAATAAATGCCTCCTCACTGACTTGTCAGCTAAACACTTCTTCATGGTAATTTCCTGTTATTAGCCCTGTGTTGACAGTCAAATCAGTCCCTTGAAACTCTATATTATTAATCTCCTGGTTCCTTAACACTTTGAAAACTTCTATTCGAAATGCCACTATGTACATGTTTTTTTTCCCAAAGTTTGATCTCTAAGTTCAACTCCTACAGGGATGTTTTATATCTTAATTGCCATTAGGCAAACAGTTTGATTCTGTCTCATCATTAACTGGAGATTATTCCTCAGCTCCAACTTTGAGCATACTTCTGATCAATATCTCCTACCTTTCTATGTTCTTTTGAGACAGTCTGAACACTTGTCATTATGTAGAGAGAATTAGTGATGCAGAATCAGAAAGGAATGTTTGTTATGAAGGAAAACAAGACAACAACAGGTGGCAATATGGTATGAGATGAAGGGACTGGCTGTTGTCCACTACTGTGATAAAATATGGGGAGGGAAGGGTTTGTTTCATCTTAAATTCTCAGGAACACTCCATCACTGAGGGAATCCTGGGCAGGAATTCGAAGCAGGAACGTGGAGGCAGGAATAGAAACAGAAGCTATGGCAGAATGCTTTTTACTGGCTTGCTTCTTATGGATTGCCCAGTTTACTTTTTAATATAACTCAGGGCCACCTTCCCAGGATTTGCATCCCCCAGAAAGCTTGGACCCTCCAACGCTAATCATTAATCAAGAAAATTTCGTATAGACTTACTATGGGTAGTCCAGATGGAGACATTTGAAGGATTGAAGTTCCTCTTCCCAGATAACTCTAATTTGTGTCAAGTTTACAAAAAAAAAAAAAAAAAAAACCCAAAACAAAAAGCAAACCTAAACAAAAACCAACCATGACATTTGACTTCTTGTCAAGTTGGCACACAAATACATCTGTATTCTATGGTAAACATGCCTTTCTTCTTTAACCCTATGCTCTCATATTAATACTAATATCACAATATAAAGCATAAATAGAATTAGAAAAACTACAGTATTTAAAAATTAAAACATTTTAAAAGTTTGGTCTCATTAAAACATCTAAAATCTCTCAATTGTGAGCTCCTATAAAATAAAAAATAAGTTGCATATTTTTTTTATTCCAAGAATGAAGAACCAGGAGATAATTACAACCAAGCCAAACCAAATCAAAATTCAAGTTCATAGGTATGAATAGAAGGACAGAAAGCCTTACAGGTAAAAATTAATCAAGCAGGAGATAGGCTATCAGGACTCTAAGATAAAGTAGAATAAGCTGAATAAGCAAGGAATAGGGGAAAAAATCAAATCACTAAAGAGAAACATGTGGAAAGGTAGGATTCCATAAAAAGACCAAAGCACTGGATTATAGGCATGAGGACTATAGGATGATGCGGGAGAAGAAACTCGTCAATGGCATAGAGCATACCATCAACATCATAGAAGAAAACTTCCCTAAACTAAGGAAAAACATATGCACACAGATAGAAGAAGCACACAAAATCAGAAAGAAAAAAAAATCCTTGTAGTCTATCATAGTTAAATACCAAGTATACAGAACAAAAGAAATGTGTATTGAAAGGTGGAAGAGAGAAAATGCAAGTCACATATAAGGAAAACTCATCAGAATAAGAGATTTCCCAATGGAAACTTGGAAAATGTGAAATCTGTAGCAGTACATTCCAAGATCTGAAAGACCACAATGGCCAAGCTTGATTAATATATCTAGCAAAATTATCCCTTATCATTGAAGGAGAAGCAAAAACTTTCCATGAGGCAAACAACCTAAAAGTTATTTATATACAACAGGCCAAACCTAAAGATAAGACAGGAAGCAATATTTCAGATGGCAAAGAGGAATGTGCATAACAGATATTGTGGAAAGAAATACAAAGTCATGATTATTAAAGCATGAAGTACCACTAAAACCAGAAACACCACAACCAAAACCCAACAATATGATGATTACAATGAATACCCACACTTCAATAATAACTTTAAATATTAATGGTCTCCTATCAAAAGACACAAGCTATATATTACAGAGCCATAGTAATGAAACAATATGTGACTGGCACAAAAACAGACATAAGGATCAATGAATGAAACTGAAGACCCAAACATGAGTACAGATAACCTCAGGCACTTATTATTTGACAAAACCCCCAAAACAGAAGACAAAGGAAAAAAATATATTCAGCAGCAAATGGTTCTACAGAAACTGGATGCAAAAGAATAAAATTAGACCTATATCTCTCAGCTTACACAAAAACTAGCTGCAAATGCATCAAAGACCCAAATGTCATGCCTGTAACACTGAAACTGCTAGAAGAAACCGTAGGCAGTTCCTACATGATACAGGTGCAGGAAAGGACATTATGACTAGGACTCATACTTTGCCCAAGATATAAGGCCAACAATTAAGAAATGGGACTTTATAAAACTAAAATGCTTTTGCACAGTTTAAAAAAAATCAAGCAGATGAAGATAAAATCCATCAAATGAGAGAACAACACATCTGACAGAGCATTCCCTTCCAGAATATTCAGAGGGCTAACACACACACACACACACACACACACACACACACACACACTCACACACACACACTCACACTCAGAGACATACACACACTTAGAGAGAGTCAGAGAGAGACACAGACAGACAGACAGACATACACACACACACACACACACATACAGAGAGAGAGAGAGAGAGAGAGAGAGAGAGAGAGAGAGAGAGAGCGAGAGAGACACAGAGAGAGAGAGTCATAAAACAGATGAATCATTCAGAAAATGGGCCTGAAGCCTGAACATAGAGTTCTCAAAAGAAGAGAGAAGAAGGAGAAGGAGGAGGGAGAAAGAAAGGAGGGAGAAGAGAGGATGGAGGAGGGAGGAGGGAGAAGGAGGAAGAGGAACAAGAAGAAGAACTAGAAGAAGAACTAGAAGAGCTAGAAGGAGGAGGAGGAGGAGGAGGAGGAAGAGGAGGAGGAGGAGGAGGAAGAGGAGGAAACCAATTAGGTAAATGGAAATCAAAATAACTTTGAGATTTCATTTACCTCAGATGAACAAAGCAACTGACAACAAATACCAGAGGGGATGTTGTGGTGAGGTACAAAGGCAATGAAAATGATCCTCCTTCACTATATTTTTTGGGGGAGGTGTTGTAAGCTGATTCCACCACTCTGGAAATCAGTGTGTAAAATTCTCAAAAAAGCTAAAAATAAACCTACCATAGGACCCAACTTACCACTCATTGGACTATGTACATGTAAAGGATTCAGCATTCTACCCTACAGACACTTGCTCAGCCATGTTAACTGATGTTCTCTGTATTCACAATAGCTAGAAAATGGAAACAATCTAAATGTCTTTCAGCAGGCAAATGGATAATGAAAATGTGGTGCACATACATTATGGAATACTATTCAGCTACATGGAAAATTAGACCACGACATTTTCTGGTAAAAGGATGGAACTAGAAAAATGGTGTTGAGTGAGTTAATCCAGTCCCAGGAAGACAAACACTGCACATTCTAGCTCATCCGAGGCTCCTAATGTCAAATCTTCAGATGTGAGAATATATCCTGGAGTAACTACAAAACCCAGGAATGGAAAAAAGGGACCATTTCCAGGGTGCAGGAACAATAGAGAACATAATACAAGTGACCTGAAGGGGGATGGGAAGACGGATGGGGCTCTAACTCAGGAGGAGGAAGGAGATAAATAAAGAAGATGGAGCAGAAAAAAAGAGTAAGGAGGTTTGAAAAAGTCATAAAGAATAATACAGTTCTCATCTGCCTAAAAATAATTACAATGAAGTACAAGTATTACTTATAAGTATGCCAGTGCATCATACTTTAAATTAAAGTTTCCTATCTTGGCTGACATTGCTTCTTCAAAGAAACAAAGACTATCTAACAAAAGCCTCAACACTTGTCATGAGAAGCCTTTTTTTTTTTTCTTTTTTAAAAAGCCAGGTAGTCCAAAAGACTCCCAAAATATTGTAGACTACTGTTATTGCCTTGGCTGTACCCCACCACTATCCCAGTGGAAAGTAAGTTTTTATTGCCTAAGACACCATGCACTTCAGACATAGGGCCCAGAAGCCTTGAGATGGATCTGACCTGAATGTGCTCCACAGGGACTGGCTTTTATGGTACTGTAAGTTCCCATGTAAGCTTTCAAAGGAAGGAAGCAACCAATAGACCTACCCAGTGATGGCATTCATGAACCACAACAGTGACTAGCATGGCATGACAACTCTAAGTATTCATAAGTGCAATATCATTGAAGTAATCAACAGTTCTCCAAGACTGAAGACCCATTCAGCAAACCGTGCCTGGCACTGGAAACCTAGCTGTACCTACTCAGGACTAGTGAAGTCATCAATCTTAGAGATCCTGTGACTACATTAGTCAACCAGCAAAATCACTCAGTAATTTCTAAACATTTGTCCTTATACCCATGGGAGTTCTCATCCCTCATCAGGGAAGCCTCTCTTGTAACAGGGGGAGACCACTGCAGAGACCCACAACCAACCAAAATGCATTGATGTGGGGCCCAGTTACAAATGATGTGTCTACAAAACACCCCTGCACTCAAAGCTCAGGGAGCACTGAGGAAGAGGGGGGCAAAAAGATGGTGAGATCAGAGTGTGGTATATGACTGTGTCTCCTAGAAATGCCAGAAGACACACTCATAAAGTCTCACCAACATGACTGCCTAAATATGAGCTGAATGAAAGCAACAAGAGACATGCCAAAGTGGATGGGGGAAGTCCAGTGGGTCTCAGTCTGACAAAGAGAGCTACAGGCTATTAGGGAATGGTTAGAGTGAGGGGAGTGGTCTTTCCCAGGGAAGCCAACGCCAATTGCTTATCCAATACCAAATGATCAGCCCTGAAAACATGTAACATTACATAGACTAAGAAGGCTGTGCAAATATTATGCACACAGAGCAGGTAGAGGGAACATAGCAGGGTTTGGATGGAGGAAGAGGCAGTGTAAACGACACATTAAACAGTCAAAAGAGCTGGGCGATGGTGGCGCACACCTTTAATCCCAGCACTTGGGAGGCAGAGGCAGGCAGATTTCTGAGTTCGAGGCCAGCCTGGTCTACAGAATGAGTTCCAGGACAGCCAAGGCTACACAGAGAAACCCTGTCTCGAATATCAAAACAAAACAAAACAAAAAACAGTCAAAAGAACTTTAAAATCTTTAAAATAACCTAATATACAACCATATAACAAATCTTAGACTAAGTTTATATTATTTCTAGAACCTTGAAAAGTATTCTGACTGAACTTATTTGGGACTTAAACTTCTGTACTCAGGGTGGCAGTTTAGGCTTTCCCTTACACAGCAACACTCTTTTGACCATCTATTGACCATCACGCACCCATTTCCTGGTGAGCTGAGCTAGGTTCTGAAGAACAGTTGAAATCCTGATCTGATCTGGTACCCTTTGCCCTCCTTGTACTTTAGCACCTATTCTATTGGAGTTATCTGCTGTCTCCCCTGTCTGCCATTCTTCAGTATTTTATTAGACTGTGACATTCATAATATCAAAAATTATTATTCATCTTTGTATACTTTTAATTAAAAACAATATGGGACTGTACTAATGTCTGTTTCTATAAATGATTTATGATGGAGTCCTTGGACAAATACCATGAGACTTTCAGGACTTATTTATGCCATATAGAAAAAGTATCCAGTCAACTTAAAATTAGTGTATGTATATACATATGTGTATATATTATGTATAGTAGATAGATATAGATATAGTAGATATATATTATACATATCCATATAGTATATATGTATATATAGTATAGATAGTGTATATAGCATAAATATACTACATAATATACACATGCTATATATATCTAAATCTACACACACATATATACATAGACACACACATATATATACACATATACACACACACACACACACACACACACACACACACATACACACACACACACACACACACATATATACACACATATATATACACACACACACACACACACACACACACACACATACACACACACACACACACACACACACACACACGCACACACACACATACACACACACACACACACACACACACACACACACGCAGAGTTAATGCCAGAAAGCTAAAATAGTTTCACACTTGAGGAATTTGTTCTCTGGTTGTTGTTGTGTTAGGTACACCCTTGATCAAAGGAGGCACCCCACTTGAGAAAAGCAGCATGTGCACACACCAAATACACCCCTTTTGTAAGAGAGCATATGCACAGACTTTATTACCACATGCCTCATGAACTTTCAGCCCAAGGAGATTGGCTTTTGTCTATGGTTCTAGACAAACATTGCTTCTTGATATCCTAGCTAGCTACATATCTTTTCAAATGCTCCCTTTAGTATTGTTTTATCTTCTTTCCTATTCCTTACAGTGGTCTGGGATGAATAATTTCAGTTTTTGTTGTTCTTTGAAAGGAATTTAATTTATACAAAATAAACCTTACAGTAAATAAAATTACTCAGGACTTACAGTTTTACATAATTTTTAATTTCCCTTATAACAAGGTACATTGAACTATTCTTAGTGAAATTGTGCATGATCATTTCATGAATCGTTTTTTAATCAGTCATAGCTAATTCCATCAGAACAGGTAGCCATTGTTTATCTTATAATACACATTCACTTGCTTTGGTTCATGTTCAATTAGATCTCTCATGTTTTCTCATCATTTCATGAGTCCTTAGAATCCTCGAACAGTGATGAATCTATGTAATTCTGCATCTTCAACTAATTATTTTGCCAGTGACTGTTCATTTCATTCTCACACCATTAATGAATGAACAGAAAATTGGTTTTCATACTCATCCGGTGAATACATCACCCTTACCCTCCTTCTAACACAAGCACTGTGTCCCCTTAGCACCCGATGTCTACCAGAATAAACTGAAATGAGCAACGATTAATCAATCAAAAACATCCTCTTGACAATTACTGTGTCTCCCTACACAGTGCTGGAAGATCGGAGGGCATATAACAAGGTTACGCATCCTTATAGTTTGAGAATTTAATATTCAAAAACGAGTGGCTTCTACTGAACATATTTTTGAAAGAACGGTTTTGAACATCTCAGCCATGATTTTAAGGCCTCATATACCTTAACTCTAGCCGACTCTGCTTATGTTGCCACCAAATGGCTCTTTTGCTAGCAGTGTGCTGTGTTCTATGACTTCACGTGTTTCTGAAACACTCTCAAGTATCCATGGGAAATTTATGGACCCCCATTTGCTTCTCCTCACTTCTTCATGACTCAGCAGGAAATAATCTCTCTGTGCTCTGATTCACCTTCTCCACCCCACAGGTGACATTTATCATTACTTATATTGAAATCTGTATCAGATGATGTACATTTCTTTACAGAGTCTTCAAGTGGATAAAGTACAGAACACATTGATTGCACCCAGAAGTAAACATAGTAAATGTTTTGAGTGAATGAAGGGTCAGTCAAGATGGGCACATGAGAACCTTAGCAATGGAAAAACACAAGTGAACATGAGAAGTTTGACAGCTGGAGGGTCAAATGTCAAAAAACCTTCCTGTGTCTAGCAATGCTGCTAGTTTCTAGATTTGTCTGAATGCTGTCTCTCTAGGGAGAGGGATATGTGAAACTTGGAAGAGCATGATGTCATCTCTTGTCTGAATTAATAAGATGAGGAAATGGAAAATTAAAGTTAGGTTTATTTTGGACACGTGTGCATGGATATGCATGTGGCTTTGATTTTGCCATGTGCCAGGCAAAACTGGCATTTGAGCTGGACAATTTAATTTATCATAACATAATCTCTATTTTGTGTCCAAGGTGACTGCATAGAAAACTCTGAAATCCCCTCTACTTCATACAAAGGTAATACATTGAAGTGGTCAACGTGGATGAGGATTCTTGAGAAATAGAAGTGTTGAAATTTTCTTCAAGGTGCCCATCCTTGTGCCAAACATATCTGGAGTCCTCTCTATAATCATTCATAGTAAAGTAACCACACCCAATTCCAATTTCAGATTATAATTAAGTGGAACAAGCAGGAAGATATTCTTCAACTTCAAACTGCTTATCTTCAGCTGACTTTGTAACTCAGTTTTATTTGTATAAAACCCACATTACATTTTAAAAAATCAAAACGTTTCACCTGTCTGGATAAATCTGAATGTTCACTCTTTGCAGCTGTCATAATGTCGGGCAAAATATTTAACCTCCCTGGGCTTTGGCTAAATCACAAAGAACAGAGATGGTTACTAGTCTTTTCTGCAGGATAGTGGAGGCACAGCAGGGAGAGTAAGTACTAGGTTATCTGAGATTTCCATTTCTCCAGCCTCCCCTATAGACAAGGGCATTTCAGAAGGTACATGAAATAGCACTCTTCTGACCAAATTCCTGAGTACTCCTTCACTTAGGCAGTTCCAGATGTGTGCAACCTACTTTTATGTTTTCTAAGACCGAGAGAGGAAGTTTTCTGACTTAATTGCTATGGGTTTTCTTTTGCCTGTAATTACTGAAAAATCCAAGAATAAAATTATTTCTCTTGACTGAAAGAGCCTATTCTGTCTCCAGGGCCCAGTCCCTACATTCAGTACATTAGTCTCTCATTTTCCCTTTATTAGGGATAGTTAGATGTTCTTTCTATAATATTTTTTATTTTAATTTTTAAATTTTATTTAAATGTTTTAATATTTCTTTAATATTTTGGAGATGAAATTTTACTTTTATGTTTTCTGAAATAAAATGCCTATATTATCTTCACTGATTGAATTTACTTATGTGTATTTACTTGCTTACTTCTCAGCTAATGTTGAATAATTCTGAACACCATGCTGTCATCTATTCATAATTGTTAGGACTATAGTTCTCTTATCCTGTCATATGTTCTCTGGTCTTTGTCAAACTGTTGTCTTGGTTACCAGTGGCAAACCAAGGGCTGGAGATATTGAATGGAAAATTCCAGAGGTAAACAATTCATAAATTTAAAAATGAATATTGTTCTGACTGGTGAGGTGAATTACTGGTCACTTTGTTCTGTCTCCTGGGGATGTGGCTCACTCACTGCCCCTCATATCTACGTGGTTCATGTAGCTTCTCATATGTTACTAATATGTCATCTGGGTTATCAGATGCCCTGCCGCAGTATCACCATGCATTCATTCAAGTTGCTCTGGTACAGAAGCCCAACATGATGTTACAATGCCTGCATCATTCATTTCTCTGTTTTTTGTATCATGGAGGGAATACCATTGAACATCACAACAGTAAGAAAGATATATATATATAATAAAGTGCAATATCTGGGGACAAAGGGACCAGATTAATACAGTTTTAATTACCATCATTCTTGTTGCTATCTCTTCCCTATAGGTATGTACACCTAGGAAAATAGAACATTTATGGAACTTGGTGCTTCCAGGAGTTCACTGGGGTCTCAGGACACATCCCAGGTGGACAGAGAGAACCTGTTTCTTTTAACAGCTTTGTGATTTTCAGGGATAATAGCATAATAATCAAGAGAGGCATATGGAATCATCTCGCACACACACAGTTTTAAATGACCATAAATGCCACTAGCTAAAAATGTTCTCCAAATCACTAGCTAGCAGCTGTTGCTTGCTTGTAAATTGTAACCAGTAAGGCAGGCTAGCTCACTTGCTTTCCTTGTTACTGTTCCTGAAGTTACACATGTCGGTGCTAATAGTTTCTTATTTGACTCTCTGGAACACATTTCAGAAAGAATGTGTGCTACATGGTATCCCTGTGACATTTAGGCTCTTGTAGAATTGTCTAGCATCAAAGTTTCATCTACAGCGGCTCAGATAAAGACAGCATGTTTGTGTTTGCAGTTTAGGTGCTAACTAACTGCAGACTAAAAACTCTCCTCTGTTTTTAATTGTGAGCAGCTAGGTAGTTCTGGTCTCTCTCTCTCTCTCTCTCTCTCTCTCTCTCTCTCTCTCTCACTCTCTTCCTCTCTCTCAGCTTCTGTGATACTTTTTTCCCAATGGCTGTTTGTACACTATTTATTAGTTAATAAAATTAAATTGAAATCTTACAAGTGAGCTGATGACATTTCAGGGGCAAGAGTTAAATAAATGGTGTGATTTGACTCAATTACTACCAAATCCTTTTCATACACCACCTCTATCTGCTTCTTGAAGGCCCTTGATCTTTCTATGTGCATCCCCTTCTGTGTCCTACTCTTTGTCTCTTGATTGCCTTATATGCTTACGTGTTTCCTTATTGCCTGTTTCTCTCTTTTTCCTTCTCCTATTCTGGCTGTTGACTTTTCTCGTTTTTTTCTCTTTTCATTATCTTTACTTCCACACCCGCCCATAGGATCACACCTGTGACCCTTCCTTACCGGGAAGAAGACGTAGGCTCGGTTGTTTGCCTTTGCACCCGAGCGTGTTTAATTAAGTGTTCCTTTAACGCAGTCTGCACTTCTGCTGGGATGTCGGGGGACGTGTGGCTGATTTTTATTGCAGGCTCAATAGCTTTTGGTGCTGGCTTTTCATTTTCTTCCACTTCTTTTTTCTCTTCGGTCTCAAAAACTTCAGTTGGAGCACTTGAGATGCTTTGTGGAAGGAGACTGACATTGGGGGCCACGAGCTTATTCTTCCAGCATGGCCAACACAACTTCCAGAAGACGAAAAGGGAGACAACCAGCAAGGCCAGGCCACAGAAGCTTACCACAACTGCTAACAAGCTGACTGAAATATCTGAAATAAAAATCACAATAGAGAGAACTATCAATAGACATTATAAATTAAAAGCAGAAAAGGGGACATAAATGATTATGATAATGGAGGGGATTGAAAAGTTATATCATATGAAAAAACTATCAACTGAATTCAGGGAACACATGTCATATTCAAGCATACCAGTAGCAAGGGATTCAAGAGTTTGCAAGTAAAGGTTGCAACTTGCCTCTTGCTACAAAGCCAGAAAGTTGAACTCTGAAGCTGTATGTGATAGAAACTATTTGCTCTTCTGATCTAATGACCTCCTTACCCTGTCTACGCAGAGTACTATCTTCCTGTATCGTGAGGATAACACCATGCTAGGAGTAAATGATTAGACTTTCAAACCCTCTTTTCTAATAATTTTGTACGTATGTAATTTCAGGTTGGTATGCATCTAATTTTAAGTTCTAAGTTAACAAATCAATTTGGCTATCATCTGAATGTCTGTGCCCCCTTAAAACTCTTATGCTTAAATCCTAATTCCCAAGACAGGATGTAACAATTAACTTCAGTTACCTTGCCTGCATTTGGGACTGCCTGAGAGATTATAAGTCACACTGCAGGCACGTCGATGGGCATTTCCAGTCAGAGCTAATTTAGGGCGAATGAATTACCTAGTACAGTGGTTCTCAACCCTCCTAATGCTGTGACCTTTTAATATAGTTTCTTGTGTTGTGGTGACCCCCTCCCCCCAAAGTAATTATAAAATTACTTTGTTGCTACTCCATAACTGTAATTTTGCTACTGTTATAAATCATAATGTAGATATCTGATATGCAGAGTATCTGACATGAGACTCTTGTGAAAGAGTCATTCAACCCTTAAAAGGGTCACGATGCACATGTTGAGAACCACTGACCTCCAATGTGAATGACACCATCTCATGGTTTAGAAATGCAGATACACAAACAGGAAAGAGAAAGTCAGTTGAGATCTGACATTCTCGTTGTCTGCTTCTTGTCCCATCACAATGAACTGAAACACAGAGTAAAGCATTTCTCTCCTCAATTTGCTCTCTCAGATCTCTAGTCAGTCACAACACGATGATGGTTGCTAATACACAGGAGACAGAGCCTCTGAGGAGGCAACTATACCACGAAGGGAGCGCATTCATGAATGGGATGATAGTGCCCTTTCAGATAGGTCCAAGGAAGCTATCTAAAAACTAAAAACTCACCCTTCTGCCACAGGAGGCTACAGAAAGTAGCTGCTACCTATGAACCAAGAATAGGCCTCAACTACAATATGGTTCCCTCAAAATGCATGGATTAGAACTTTAATTCTCTGATGCCAGCACTGGGAGACAGGACCTTATGGGAGGTTTGCAGGTGATAAGGGTGAAGCCTTCAGAACTGGCTCCGCGATAACCCCCGTTTTTTACCTCTTTGGGGACTAGACTAGTGGGTTTGAGATCAGATGGTTAAAATAACAAGGCTGTTCCTCGCTTTGCCTCTTCAAATGCCTGTCATGAGCCGAAGAGGCAAGAGGCCCTCATAGGGTGGAGGTCGACTTATCAGTTTTCGGCATGATAAGATAAAATGAATCTCTTACATCCATATCCTAGGTACTCTCCAGTGGTAAAAGCAAACAAAGAGTCCACCTCCAGTTGAAAGACAGGGCATCAAGTGGAGGGATGAGATTGCCATCCCACAGTCAAAAAACTCTGATCCAGAATTGTCCCCGTCTAAAAGAACTGAAGGGACAAAAATGGAGATGAGATTGAGGGAAAGGAGGTCCAGTGACAGGCCCAAATTGGGATACAGCTCAAGGGGAGGCTCCAAGGCCTAACACTATAACAGATGCTATGGTATGCTTACAGACAGGGGCCTAGCATGGTTGCCCTCCGAGAGGCCCAACAAGCAGAAAAAAAAAAAGCCAGATGCAGATACTTAAACACCCAGCCAATGGACAGAAGCTGGGGATCCCTGTGGAAAAAAGATGGAAGAAGCTGAGGAGGAGGGCGAGCCCATAGGAAGACCAGCAGTCTTAACTAACCTGGATCCCTGAGATCTCTCAGACACTGAGCCAACAACCAGACAGAAAACATGAAATGATATACATCAGCTCTGACACATATACAGTACAGAACTGCCTGGTCTGGCCTCAGTGAGAGACTTTAGGCCCCAGGGAGTGGGGAAGTCTGGCAGGGTGGGGGTGGGGACATCCTCCTGGAGACAGGGGAGGAAAAATGGGATGAGGAACAGTCAGAGGGCAGATTGGGAGGGGGGTAACGACTGGATTGTTAAAAAAGATTAAATAATAATAATAATAATAATAATAATAATAATAATAATAATAATAAAAACAAAGATATGAGCTATTGAATCTGCCAGTAATTCAATCTCTCCCAGTCTGCAGACTGTGAGAAACCAATTTCTGTTCCTTACATGCTGTGCAGTTAGTACTTATTTGCAATAGCAATCGGAATAGGTTAAGAAAAATTGTAATCCATGAATTTAAAAATATTTCCATTAAAATACTGTAGTATGGACATGGGCTTATCATATGAAATGATTGAGAGAAACACAGTTTAAAAGTTGAGGCTGAATAAACAAATAAATGGATTAAAAACAGGATACATTTCCCATTTAGGAGAACTGTAAGAAATCTGTGTATACAGTCTGCTTTCCAGGAGTGAGCACAGCTCCTGACTTCTTTGGCGTGGGCTGCACACCCTCACGGGGACATTCTCCACAAGAGCGCCACTGACAACAGAGGTGATGGAAGCCAACAGCAATGAGCTGTGGTCACAGTGTGCAGCCATGACACGGAATTATGTAAGTGGACCTTTGCTTCTGTACTTGTCATGCCTC
The DNA here is from genome assembly GCF_011762505.2 of Arvicanthis niloticus. Classification (NCBI taxonomy): domain Eukaryota; kingdom Metazoa; phylum Chordata; class Mammalia; order Rodentia; family Muridae; genus Arvicanthis; species Arvicanthis niloticus. The sequence continues at coordinate 64,419,261 of NC_047670.1, forward strand.
ATACCAAAAACTCACGTCTAAATCTTGATAAAAAAAATAAAATCAGACAAGTTCCAAGAAGTAGAAATCCTAAAACCACGCAATCAATACTTCTACACATCATCAAGATCATCCACAAAAGTTCTGGGAAAACGTCCTGGTCAAGGATCATCAAAGCAGACTTAACGGAGTCAATCATCTCAGATAGGGTCCCGGAGTAAAAAGGAAAATCTCAAGGAAAAAAGACATGGCCTTTGGTAAGTCTCCCAATACCAGTATATGAATAACACCAATGTGTCATTTCAATATAAGGCATAAGTATTAGGAGAAACTGAGCATGGATTTGAAGAGAGCCTGTCCTATGTTATTTTTCTATCATCCTTAAACTGCTTAAAAAATAAGAAGTCTAAACAAATAAAAATTAATCTTCCCATTACCCATTTCTGTTTTTCTAAAGTGACCTGAATTAGCCATATGGCATTATGGCATTATTAAAATCTTGAATGTCAAAGAGATTCTCAGTAAAGGACAATTTTTCTAGATTTGATTAACCTTATACTTTTTTTTTATTACCAAATTTATTTACCCTCAATATCAAATGTAAGTCCAATCTCCTCTGTTGGTTTTAAGTAATTTTGTTAGGAATATATCACAGAATGATTGCGTCTGTCTCTTATCCCTTCCTAAATATATATCTTGAAGTAATAACAGTCAATACTTCAAAATATGACTATGTTTGAGTAAAGGGGCTTTTGATAATTATCATAAAATCAAGTAACATGAACTGGTCCTCCTCCATTGACACTCATGTTTATAGATGGGAAGAGGTGAGGACACAGATGGAAAAATCACATAAAGACATAGGGACAGTGATGGCCATCATTGGCCGTCTTACGGTTTCTATTGCTGTGACAAAATGTCACAACCAACCAAAATGCAAGTTGGGGAGGAAATGGTTTATTCAGCTTACACTACTAAGTCATAGTCTATCACTGAAGGAAGTCAGATCAGGAACTCAAACAGGGCAGGAATCTGGAGGCAGGAACTAATGCAAAGGTCATGGAGAGGTGTGCTTACTGGCTTGCTCTGTATGGCTTGCTCAGCCTGCTTTCTGTGGAACCTAGGACCACTGGCCCAGGAGTAGCATCACCCACAGTAGGCTGGGCCCTCCCCATCAATCACTAACTAAGAAAATGCTCTACAGGCTGGCCCACAGCCAGATCTTATGGAGTCATTTTCTCAATTGAGGATCTTTCCTCTCAGGTAACCATGGTTTGTGTCCCATTGACATAAATCTAGCCAGCACATGTACCAAGTACAGAAGCCTCAGAAGAACTCTGCCAATACCTTGGCCACAGGCTCTAGCTGCCTGGATGAGGAAGTAAGTTCCTATTGTTGAAGCCATTCATTCTAGTATATTTTTATGGTAGCCCCAGCACACTAATACTGAGTAATTCCAAATTTCTTTAAACACTGTTGTGAATACAGTCTGTCGCATTCCGTGAAACCAACCATTGATACTAAGTGGAGGTTATAGTTAAGCCTGGTGCTTATAGACAAAATATATCTGATAAAATCTTAAAGATTTACAATTACATAACATTATTTTAATATAAGTTGTTTACAGCATAATTCTTCCTTCAATTTGCCTTTTTACCCAGAAATGAGTTGTAAGTTCATGTTGATGTAATTTTCCATAATAATTCACCAGAACAGATACATAATTAGGCCCAGTGTTTGGGAGTATAGCACAAGTACTTTGACCATCTATGTATCTTTCTCCTTGTATGAATATTTGTGACTGATTTTCTTTTTTCTAAAGATTTATTTATTTTATGTATGTGAGCACACTGTAGCTGTCTTCAGACACACCGGAAGAGGGCGTCAGATCCCAAGACAGATGGTTGGGAGCCACCATGTGGTTGCTGGGAATTGAACTCAGGACCTCTGGAAGAGCAGACAGCGCTCTCAACCACTGAGACATTTCTCCAGCCCCTTGTGACTGATTTTCTAAAGCAAAAGTCTCAAAATAGAATTGCTCAGTCACTTATATACATATTTAGTTTTACTAGATATTTTCATAGTTTCAAAATGAGTCCTCTACTTGTGAAAGAGAGGCTTATAAATCTCTACAATTTTAGAGAAATATTGTCTCTAAATTTTCGCTAATCTTCTAAAGCTTTGTTGTCTTCTGACTGGAATAAGAGGTCATTCTGAAAAGAAAGTAAAAATTTTTACTACTATCTACTTATGAAAATAAGATAGGTTTGGCATGCTGCAATAAACATTAATATTTCCCTTAATCTTCTTTATGCTTACCAGAGCAACACCTGAGTGCTTCCTATGTGTACCCTATTGATATGGAGGGATTTCTTTGATGTTTTATAAAGTTTATTCTATTTTTTACACTGATGTATTACTCATTATCACCATAACTTGAGGAAAAGAGAGAATGTGTGAGATTAATGTGCTTCCTGTTTATTAACTAGATTTTAAAAAAATGAATAAAGACGACATATCGGCTATGCTTCGAAAGTATTCCCTAAGATTTATGTCTTGCAAATGTTATTGCAAAAGCAGCAGGGCTTCAAAGTGAGGATAAATAAGAGGTTCTGTAGGCACAAGGGCCCTGGTTTAATCCTGGACTGATGCTATCCCAAGAATGGTTGATTATTGAAGGGTAGTTGTTGAGCTTGTGAGTTCTGGCCCAGCACAAAGGCCCTTGTTCTGAGACTTCTTAGCCTTAGAACTATGAAAAAAGTATTTATTGATAAGTTATGTCATCAGTGCTATTGTTACAGTAACATAGAACACATCCAACTTTGTGGTCTTCAGGAATTTTCTGTACCATGTATACCTTATATAGTATTCTGCATACTTTAACATTGAAATTTTAATTTTTTAAATTTAAAACTTTAACAATTTAATGCAAACTTTAATAATTAGTTTTTAATTTAAAGTCTTCAACATCAACAGATGTAGACCTGTAGGATGATGTGGGATGGATGTAGTTTTCAATGGTCAGTGGAAATCTCTCCCTTTCCTAACAGGGTAGAGGTTTGAGTGGAGAATCCTGCAGCAGCACTGTCCTTGAGAGGTGACTTCAGCATTCACATGTACTTATTCTAGTTGAGAGCCCCTTGGAAACCTGAGTGTAGTTTCCATTTTCCTTCTACTATTTTTTTTAAATCAGGTATTTATTTTATTTTTTTATTGATTTGATTGTCTTTTTTAATTGGATATTATATTTACATTTCAGATTTTATCCCCTTACCCCATTCCCCCACCACCCAGGAACCCCTTAGCCCATCCTTCTCCTTCTGTTTCTATGAGAGTGTGCCACCACCTACTCCCCCACTCCCACCCCCCACCCTCAAATTCTCCCCCCCCCCCCCCGCTCAGTGTTCAGCCTTCATGTGACCAAAGATCTCCTCTCCCACCTATGCCTGACAGGGCCATCTTCCCCTACATATACAGCTGGAGTCATGGGTCCCTCCCTATGCGCTCCCAGGCTGGTGGTTTAGACCCTGGGGAGCTCTGGTTGGTTGGTATTGTTGCTCTCCTCATGGGGCCACAAACCCTTTCATCTCCTTCAGTCTTCTCTCAGAAGTTTATAGAAGTCAGATTAGGCTTCTAAAGAATTAGATTAAAACTGTTAAAGCCACAGATTGAGCACATATGTTTGCGTAACTACTGTCCTATCGCTATGAACTTAGACATCTTTGTGTGCTCTAATTTACTCTTTATCATGCTTTAATACAGCAAAATAAAGCCTTAGAGTTCTGAAAAATAAAAATAAAAAGACCACGCCAAGAAGGCATGTATCTTCAGAAGCTTTCAGGGAAATGGAATCTTGATGAAGACCAACCGATATTTGGTCTTCACATTTCCAAGTGTGATATTCACTATGGCTTGTGAATCCATCAGACCTGATGACCTCTGATCCACACAGCGGGTGGTAGAAATGCATACACCAAGTGTCATGCCCTCGATTCAACAGCCGCCGTTGGGTTAATGCTATTTCTACATGTGTGTCTTTCTGGATTATTTTAGTGTTTTTTTTTTCTTTTTTACATTTTTGAGAACTTTATTTATGAACATTGCATCTATATTACACTTCTCCCTCCTTCCCTCCCTCCCTCCCTCCCTCTATCCCTCTCTCCCTCTATCCTTCTGTTCTTCCCTCTCTCCTCCCTCCTTCTACCCATTCCTCTGTCCCTTCTTTCCCCCTCCCATCTCTTACTGCATTCCCTCTCCCTCTCAAATTCTCCTTATTTTAGATTGTAATTTTTAAAACTATAGTCATTTTAATTTTTCAAAATGTCTGGAAGTGTGATCTTAAAGTCAAGAAGCAGATGTGGTTCTATCTGGGGTGTGTCCAGTGTTTTGTTTTCTTGGTGGTTCTTAGTTTTACTCATTGCATGACCACAGACTCTAGACCACACCTCTGTTTATGGCACCAAACCATAGAGAGAGGAAGAGGAAAATAAAACCCCGATCAATGTATTTTCTTAAATGAAAGGATGTTTAGGTATTATTGGTGAAGTTAACTTGTTTATATCTTTCATTTGGAATTCCTGTGAATGACTTCCAGTGAAGTCATTGTTCTAGTTTCTAAAACAAAGGACCAAGTCAATAGTGACTTAGACGGGAAGGTTTTTCTCTTGTTAAGGGAGAGAAACTGCCAACTCAAGAAGCCAACTGCAGACTCAGCAACATCAGGGGGTTTCTGCTCCCCTGGACAGCTTTTCATTTCCAGTTTTACATGGAAAGCTACCATGCCCACATCTCATGTCTGAATGAAGAATGTCCAGAGATGGGAAGGTGAGGGGATACCTCTTCAGGGATTGGAGGATGCAGCCTTAATATTCAGCACATCACACTGCTGCTCACACTCTGGTGTTCCTATCACCACAGTTTAGTCAGATGAGCATACCACAAACTCGACTAAGCACCAAGAGTTCTATATCTACAAAGGAGTCTGAACACTGGTAAGCAATTACTGTTCTTCATTTCTACATTAGAAATGTAATATAATCAGCATGCCCTTGCACGGTGCCTCTGAGGAATTCCACTATAATTTCATTTCCCCTTGCCCTTCCTTTGAGTTACAGTAAATGAAGAAAAAAAAAGAGTTTGCATCAATGTCATACTTAACTGATGATAAAATGTGTGTTTTAAAATATTTCCTGTTGCTGAGGTCACAATACACCAGTGACTCTCAACCTGCAGGTCACAACCCCTAGGGCGGGGGTCACATATCAGATATCTCGCACATCAGATATTTACATTATGAGTCATAACAGTAGGGAAATTACAGTTTTGAAGTAGCAATGACATAATTTTATCGTTGGGGGTCACCACAACATGAGGGACTGCATTAAAGGGTGGCAGAATTAGGAAGGTTGGGAACCATTGCCATATGTATTAGTAGTTAGGATTTATTAAAATTTCTAACAGTTACTGTGGTGTAGTTATGCCTGCAGTAAAGCAAAAGCATCTACATAAAAATCCACGAAAGAATTTCACAGTGTGGAAAAAATGTACTCCAGCAAATGGTGATGTTGTACTTCATCCTTATAAGCTAAGTTCTTAGTGGAAGTCGTTAATAAATGTGATGAATAAAGTGTATTTGCCAATATTGCTGACACTCAACACTTTGCACAGAAAGCTGCACAGAGCAATAGCTAATGGATCTTACGTTAATATGATTTCTATTCAGAAAGAAGCAAAGCCCAAATTCTCTCTGTGACATTGTCTGAAAATGACCAACCAACAAGTATATTATGAATTCTGAATTAAGAACCTACTCATAAGAATTGGACTTAGAATTTTAGCTTTAAGCCCTGATGTGTAGCTCAGTGGTCAGGAGCCTTTGCCCAGTATACACAAGACCTTGGGTTCAGTTCTCAACACTGTGAAGAAAAATATAAAGAAGTTAAGTTTCAAAATTACCTAAATCTACTTATTTCTTTTGGATTTCCCCTTCATGTCTACATGTTTGGAGAAATGATACATGATTTGAATTCTTTTTTGTTTAAGTTTAAAGGACATCTTTCTGTACATATGATATAAAAACCTCATGCAAATAGAAGGCACTGAACTCCCATACCTAAGGCTCAGGACTACTGCAGAAGGGGTCAACAAACGGTAAGGGCCAGAATATCAGGGTGTTAGCATGAGATTCTGTCTCCTCAGAATGTCAGAAGCTACATCTATAAAGTTTCAGCCACATGGCCACCTAAACATGAGCTGACCAAGGACAACAGCAATAGCCATGCCAAAGTAGATGCGGAAGAGGCCAAGAGGCCCCATCTCTACAGAAAGAACTACAGGCAACGAAGGAAAGCCGGGAGTGAGGAAAACAACCTTCTCCAGGGAAGAGAACACCAATCAGTTATTTAATACCAAAACACACATGCAAGCAACATTTTATGAACTTACGGGTTCTGTTTAGGAATATACACGCACCTAACGTATATGCATATAATAACAAATAATGAAAAAAGAAGGCTAAGAATTAAAAAAGACAGCAAGAAGAGGTCCATGGGAAGGTTTTGAGCAGTGGTTCTTAACCTGTGTGTCATTCAGATGTATTAACAACTCCTGCTGAGCTAGATTTGAAATGACAGTACACCTGAGAATATTTAGCCTATTGTTGCCATAATTCTATGAGTTCCGAGACAGAACTGAGGGAGACTAAAGAGAAGACAGCAGTTAAAAACTGGCAGTAACATTTCCCACTCAACAATAATGTAATACATGGTACCAGTTTCTTTCTTCCTTCTACCCCAGATGACTTTATCATTCTGACTCCAACATCCTCATAGCAGATCTTTGCAGAGGAGAATAAGGAGGGGCTGGCCAGAGACACTCAAAGAATTAGCTATCCCACAGAACTGAGGGAAAGAGGTCCTCCAGCTGCTCCACTCTCTCACAGAAAATGAGGAAATATCGCCGCAGAACGGCACACACTCTTCAGAGCATTCTAAATCATCCCTAGACTTCCTGCAATACCTAACTAACATTATGTAAGTGCTCTGTAGATAGGGGCTATGCTAGTTGTTCAAAGAGTCACAACAAGGAAAGGAATCTGTACAACCTACAGATGAGGTTGTTTCTCCATTTTCCATATACTGGTGTGCAGCCCATGGACTTACAGGGCTGACTGTATTGCACACCCAGGTAAGACAATGTGTGCACATAGTTTTTCCACAATAGTCTCCTAGACCTCTCAGTTCTTACAACTCAGATGATATATAGCTTACATCTTACAGATGATATATCTGATGCTATAAAGCAAAGACAAACTATTGTTAGTAATAAGAAGCTGCATCTTCACACAGGGATTAAATTTCCAAAATTGACACTGTACAAGTTAGAAATGAGAGGGTATGATCTGCCGACTTTTATTAAAATACTCATTATCAGCAGTGCAGTCTCCTCAGTTCGTGGACTAACTGTTTCAGAATCTTTGAACAGAGGACTTGTCATGTTGTTTGCATTTCCCCACAATAATGAATTTTAAGTTAATAATGTAGATTGTTGCTTCCTAAATGTGGCAGAAATAAATACAAATCAAAGTTTTTGTGATTTTTTTAAAAAAGTAATTGCAAATTAGAAAAAACTAATTAGTTTTGTTCTAATACCTTTTTTCATTATACATTTATCTATGAACACATAAAAAAGCCATATGTGAAACTGTACAGTTGAAATTGTATGTATGAATTCAACATTATGTACATTTAATATGCCCAAATCCTTCCCCTTAGGTAGGAGAGATGGCTCAGCAGATAAGAGCACAGATTGTCCTTCTAGAGGGCCCAGCTTCAGTTCCCAGCACCTATGTGCTGACAGCCATTTATAACTTCAATTCCAGGGAATCTGACATCTTCTTCTGGCCTTTGTGGGTACTTCTCTACACACAGTGCAAAGACATACATGCAGGAAAATAAGCCATACACATAAAATAAAATAATTTTAACAATCTTTTACATGAAGTCATTGTTAATATGAATCAATTCTATTTAGACTAGAACATGGATCAACAAATAGTTGCACACACTGAGGTGCACATAAATGCATATGTTCAAGTATGACAAATGAATAACCTATGTTCCATTTGCGTGGTAGGAGATCTAACCTAAAGAAAGGTTCGAGGTTTGAGTGAATTGTAAGTGGAAAGATCTTGTTGTTACCTTCTCATATGTTATAGCCTACAGTATATAAAGAGTTAAAATTCCATGTTTACCAATATTTCCTGGAACAGCTGGAATTTAAGAAGCCTGGGGGTCATCAGCAACTAGTTGTGATTTGTGATTAAAGTGAACACTCTTTTTTTTTTTTTTTTTTTTTTTTTTGCTTTTGTTTTCATATCTGCAAAACAATGACTCCTGGTTAAGCTAGAATAACTAATAAGAGTTTTAATGATGGGTTTTTATTACGTCAAGTACTTTCTCCTTAAGCAAAGTCGCATGCTTTCTTTTGCTACCTGGGATCGTTAAAGAAGCAAGCCATCTTGTTCATTGAGCAAATGATCTATGAAATTTCTAGTATGGGCCTTGGATGCTTCTAGCACTGGGGATGTAAGAGTATACAAAGCTCTGTCTTCAAAGACGTAATATTCTAGTGACTTAAAGTGCACATTAATTTTATCAATGTAGATTTAGAGGGTCCTTGTTATGGCGTCAAAATAGAGACAATTGCCACTGAGTGGCTCTGATTCATGACTTTTTACTTTATAATGGAGCAAGAGATAAGGTAGAAACCATATTTTGAATTTGGTATACTGATCTTTTCTTAAGTTAGAAATATTGATATTGTCTTCTTGTGATGCTTGGCTGCAAGCTGAAGTAATGACTCGAGTCTTTTGAGTATAGGTTAAGATGGAGCCGTCGCACTTTCATTTCAGTGGGCTGGGTTTATTAAGTGCACTTGGGACTTTTATTATTGGCCTCTGATTGGGACACAACCTCACCATAACTTGAAGGGTATCTCTTTTATTCAGAAATTCCTAGTTTATTTATTTATTTATTTATTTATTTTTGGAATTTCAATAAACTAAGTTTGTTTACTATATGACACTTCAGTCACTCAGCAAGTATCTACTGGGCTTTTAGAATGCAACCCACATTTTTTTTTTCTATGCATAACATTGATGGACTTAACATGCACACTAACTGTATTACTGTCGATTAGAAAGAAAACTTATGATAAATATTTCCTGAGCAATAGCACTTCTAAATGATAGGATGAACATGAAACAATCTAATCTGTCTAATTTCTTTTAAGAATCTGTTTCCCTATATTAAAATTGTTCAGAAACAAATCTGAAGCACTGATAAGTTGGGTGCTTATTAAAATATTTACATTAAGGTGGTGTGTGACTGTGAACTTCAAAGGCCTTGCTTAGCTGTGGATTTGGAGCTCTGACTTCCAAGCAATGTAAGTTTCTTAAACTTGATAAACATCTATGCAACCATCAAAACCTGTCCCGAAATGAGCTAAAAATGACTGTGTATAGTGTATTCTGCTACGGTATATCTTAGAAATAACACCCAAGAGGAACCTATTTCTTTGCATTTCCCATAAGCTTTCTTGGTTATAACATGTGCATTAAATGAATCTGTAGGGTAACATTCCATTTTGGGGTCATTCAATGTCTTTTTTCTTTTTTTTAAGTTTCTGTCACATCTAGTTTTTAAAAACGTACACATGGAGCAACTTATAGTACTTTTGTTGTACTACATTGTATTGTATGTAGTACTGTTGATTCATCTAAAGGCTTTTACTAAGCAATTGAAAAGGGCAGTTTAGTTAGCATTAGTCACTACAGTCTCTATCTTCAACATTTCACCAATACCTGAGCTTGATCGACTGGGCTATGGAGCCTCTGGGGCTGTGTCTCTGTCCTAGTGATATGCTAGATTCCTAACTCCCTTCCTGTGTTAATGACTTTATCTGGGGTTACGTGAACCTTTCTCTTGCTTTTACTGGGTGACAGACTGAAGAGTGATGCAGTTTCACCTCTCAAGATTGTCACTGCAATGTAAAATGAACACTGCTAGTTATAATGAACTGGTTACTTTAAAAGTGAACGGCTTCACTGACGTTCTCCTACCTACAATGCAGTCAACAGCAACTATTGCAAGTGCTTTTATGCAGGAGCCATAAAAAAGGGCCCGAGAAAAGTCTACAGAACAACAGGCATCTGAGTAGCTAACTGATATAATTAAACGTTTAGTAAATAATCATCAAGTCCGCTTCGATTACTCATTAACAGTGTCAGAACACTGCTTTAAAATTAGAGCACTTCGCTTTTAACTGATTTCACGATTTACTAATGAAAAAAGCAGAGGGATTTCGCTTATCTTCATATGTCGTGTGTAATCTGTGGACTGTCTTTCTCTAAGGAGAGCTACTGTCTACATTCACTTACCAGACAGGATACCCCACTTTAATAGCACACATTTTCCTTAAAGAGAGAAAAATATGCACACAATGACTTTAGAGTCATTTTTCTTCACCCCCCCCCCATGAATGTCTAACGAGAATTAGCACTACAGTTATGCACTGTAGTGATATGAGAACCTCAGAACACTTCCTCCAATTTACATACCATGAAATTTACATACCTTGAATTTACACAATTACACATTTTGGACACTTGAGAACCTAACCCTATTTTAGTTTCCATTTGTCACGCAATTTCTACACTGCTAGCCAATGAGAGCTAGGAAACCACCTATTTGTGTGTAATCACAGGGTCAAGAAGGAATAAGAATTAGGAGATATAGCCTCCGCATCGACAATTGGTGACCAAAATGCATGTCCTTCTTCCACTCTGAACCTAGGCTTAATGTTAGCTTAAGGACATTTCAGAAGAGCTTGCTCCATTTACAGGTTTACATTTTTTTTTTAAACAGTCGAAGCACTTTGATTTTTATTACATCCTTTGCATAACACACACACACACACACACACACACACACACACACACACATTCACAAATCTCACACACAGGGTTTAAATGGCTCTGCTTGTGTTTATACATAAAAAAAAAAAAAAAAAAAAGACTGCTTCTATCACACTGACAGCAACAACAATGTATCATTCTGCTTCAAGAGTCCCTGGTTCTGACAAGCTCAGACAACCCCCCTCTTTGCTTCTGTTGCCATCGGCAGAGCATTTGAAAACCTTGGAGACAGTCCATGTAAACAACTCGAAGACACAGCTAAACCAAACCCATTCTCATCCCATCAGACTAACCTTCCTTTGTCTAGCTCTTACGGTCGATGGTGAAAAAAAAACAAAAAACAAAAAACAAACAAAACCCCAAACAACTCTTTTCATCTACTGCACTTCTCTCCTGAGTCTGACTTTGCGGTGCTTACCTGTTGCCCTGGCTACCCAGAAGCTAGAAATCCTTGTCTGGAAAACAAAGTGAATGCGACAAGACCTCCCCCCCCCCCCCCCAAGAACCAGTGCATCTCCTAAAGCGATCAAGTGACTCTGGGATCATCTGATTACATCTCCTCCCGCTGACATTTGCTTCCAAGGTTCTGGACTCAAGTAGTGTGGAAAGGATTTAGAATCTCTTCTATTTTCTTGACAAGTGTCCTGAGCGCCTTGTGTCGATAATCCCTAGCCTTTAGCCACCGTCGCCAAGAAGCGCTAGAAAATGACATATGTATTATAAAAGGCCTTAGGAGCTTCAAAGAGCTCGACAGGTTGCATCTGAAAGTTAGAGCTGAGGGATCCTTTCTGCATCTAGAGCTGAGGACGCAGCCCTATATCTACAACTAGCTTCCTTGAGGCCAAGCGCAGATTCTCCTGCCAGGCTGGGTGATTCTGCTGTACCCTGCGGGAGAAGCTATAGAGTCCCTGGGACGCCCGAGCAGCAGGTGGGAGAGCGCGAGAGCAGCCTGGGAGCAGAGACCCAGCAGGTGCAGGCGACAAACCCAGCGAGCAAGTCCCCGAGGCCCGGCGAGACTAGCTCCAGTCAGGATGTCTGTCCCCCAAATGCCCCTTGTCCCGGGAAGCGCAAGCGGATCACCTTACCTGTGCCACCTCCTCCCTGGCCGCTCCTATCGGCTGGAAAGATGCCCGAACACTTGTCCCACTCCACCTGGCCCGCGAAGCACAGCTCGGTGATGATGTGCAGCGCCTTCTGGCACAGGCTGCTCACACCGTCCTCCTTGCGGAAACTCATCTTGGCTTCTGCTAGCAGCTTCTCTGATGTCCCTTGGCCGGAGGAGGCTGAGCCCTAAGAGTTGCGAGTTGGCCCCATGGTTGGCAAGGACGCAGGAGGGAGACGCGCGCCGGACGCTGCTGCCAGGTCTGCGCTTCTCCTCGGAGCGCTCGGAGGCGCGCGGAGCCCAGCCGGCGGGGAGCGAGGGGCGGCGGCGCGCAGAACGGCGCCTCGCGGGTGCTGGGCGGCGCGGCCAATGGCAGGCTGGCGCGGGCAGCAGTGTGCAGAGGCGACCCGGCCCTCCCGCGGTTCCCCCACACCTTCCTGAGCCCCTTGTCACACTCGTCCCATTTCCCCTTTTCAACCCAACTTTCCTACTTCCCCTGGTCTCTTCCAGATTCTGTATCTCCTAAAAAGAAAAGAAAGGAAAAGCTATTCGCCGTTCCAGACCTGCTGGTCTTTATTTTTATTTTTAAGTAAAAGTAATCAGAAGACAGGTCATGCGAGGTAGAGAGACACCCGTTTACAATTTGTTTTTAAACGACTTGGAACACTGATGGTTTGGCGGTATTTCATTCTAGGTAAGGACACTTATCACCAGCAGTGAGGTTCACCAGAAGCCGGTTTACCCGGCACTGTGAACAGGAAATTTTGAATTCATTGCATTTAGTCCTCCTGGGTAGATGACAGAATGAAATATATCATCCACCAGGGTTTTATTTATTGAAATCATAACTCGTGACTGAGAGGCACCACTTGATTCCAGTTTCTTCTCTGCAGGTGACTTAAACAATGTGAAGACAAGACTTCTGTGCCAAAGGAGTGTGGGGGACTAGATTCAGTGCCTTCAGCTACAAGCGCACTCTTAATTGTAAAGAATTTGTTTTGAAGTCTTTTTCTCACCCTGTTAGAACAAAGAGCTTTAATTGGGGCATCAAAATACCCCCCCCCCCAAAAAAAAATTCAAGTGGGTGTAAATCACCAATGAAGCTGAGGATACAAAATAAAATTAGAAAACAGTTACCCCAGGCTATGATAAAGTTACCCAGGCTATGATAAAAGCAACTACCTAGCTAAAAAAAACAAAAACCAAAAACCAAACCCTTTTCACACCAGCCTGTGAAGCAGATAGGAGTTCTTCACTCTCTGTCTTCCAATTCCAAGTCACCAGTCTTATCCCCAGCTTCCTAGAAGACCATTTGCTGCGGCCTCAATGTTCTCTCTGCCCCCATTTCCCACAGGTCTGCCCCCATTTCCCACAGGATAAAGCAGAGCCTCTCCTACAGCCTTAGACCCTCACTGTATCCCTATAGCTCAGCCTTCAAACATGGAGGCGCTCCCTGGAAACCCTCTGGCCATACCTGCCTGGGATTCAGGTAGCCAATGCAATCTTGACTTTCCTTCCGGGCCTTCCAATCGTAATTACCCAGACACATCCCGAGACCTGTAGCAGTCCACCTACAGGGAGTCTTTCCTAGTTCTCCGCCCCTATTTCCAAGGAACTACTTTGCTCCTGCCAGCAGAACCAGCCTTCCTCTCTCCAACGCACTCTTTCCGCTCCACCCTGCCTATCTAGCTTATATCTATTTCTTGGGTCAGCTCGCTATACCTAGAAACACTTTCTACCCCAGGAATCCCAGGGACCACCGCTGACAGGCTCTCAGAAACACTACTTACCCGGCATACCTCCTAATCCTTTCAAATAGCGCTACTCTGTGGGGTCCAAGTGTTCAAATCTCTGAGCCTTTAGAGGCCGGTCACATTCAAGTCAACTAGGAGGAGCACTGAACAGATGGTCGAACAGGGAGGAGGAAGAAAGCAGAAGGCAACAGAGGAAATTTGAGGAGGGACACGTAAAACTAAGGGCCATTTGAGGAGTCATATGGAAACCTAATACAGCAGAAGCTTCTAAAATGTAAACATACATGAAGGGGATCTAATGGGAAATCACCAAATAATGGGGGAAACAGAGCTCCATCGGCACAATTAAATGAAGCTTCCAAGTCCAGGGGATAGGTTACACTTAACATAGTTGTTGGTCAAAGAGACTCATAGAAGCCCCCAAACAACTCAAGCTATTGCCAAAGGTACTGGTGGCTCTCCACTAGCTGACAGTAAAGCCATATCGGTAAAGACAACATCTACACAACTCATTGAACATGGAGAAGTCGAGCTATTGCCTACACTGGGCCTTTACTCCTATGGACTAGTGTTCACGGTATTGGAAGGTTCTTGGCATGCCTCTGAAGAAGAAAGATAAAAACCGACCCAGCTACAAACCCTTCCATTTATAATTGTGACCTGTCTGCAAGATACACTGAGAAAGTAATGGTACAAGCGTTGTGGGAGTAACCAGCCAATATTCTATTGGATTTCAGTCCTTCTCCAGGAGATGAAACTCATACCTAACAGTGCTTGGGTGGCTGAGAACCTGAGACTAGATAGACTAGGGACTGGGGTCCTAGTTTGAAGAGAGGTAGAAAGAACCCCCCATCCCTTACCCAGAATATGTATCTCCAACTGATAACTGCTTGCCAATGAAAAATTAGTTTACTCTAACAGAGTCTCATTGGATATACAAAACATGCTTAGGGCCAGGCCACATGCTGAGCAGTGCACAATCAATACAAAGCTAACTCAATGGCGGTTTTGGAAGGTTCTTTGTCTCAGGGCTCCTTTTTTCTTCTTCTCTTGTCCTCCTCTTCTTCCTTCTTCTCTTTTTAAGCCTTACCGTTCCTTTATGTATATATTATATGTACTGGCTGATTTTGTGTGTCAACTTGAAACAAGCTGGAGTTATCACAGAGAAAGGAGCCTCCCTTGAGGAAATGCCTCCATGAGATCCAGATGTTAGGCATTTTCTCCATTAGTGATCAAGGGAGGGAGGTTCCATTATGGGTAGTGCCTTCCCTGGGCTGGTAGTCTTGGGTTTTTATCAGAAAGCAAGTTGAGCAAGCCAGGGGAAGCAAGTTAGTAAGTAACATCCCTCCATGGCCTCTGCATTAGCTCCTGCTTCCTGACCTGCTTGAGTTCCAGTCCTGATTTCCTTTGGTGATGAACAGCAAAGTGGAAGTGTAAGCTGAATAAACCCTTTCCTCCCCAACTTGATCATGATGTTTGTACAGGAATAGAAACCCTGACTAAGACGTTATGCTTTATGGTTTTGTGTTTTGTGGAATTTGTGTGTGTGTGAAGATGTGTGTGTGTATGTGTGTGTCTGAATCTTTATGTGCTTTTTAAAATTACTTTTTCATTGTTCATTGTGTCATATTGAATTATTAAATATTTTTGTTATTATTAGTTTTTTGGTGTCTGTTTTCTGACAAGAAAGAGGAAGAGACAGTGTGGAATTTGGTTGTGATGGGGGGAGAATCTGGGAGAGTTGGGGGGGGTAAAACCATAATCAGAATATATTGTATGAATAGGAAATTTATTTTAATAAAAGGAAAATAGAAAAAAACCATTTTCATGTGATTCATTCCCATGTTGTCTCCCTAGGATTTGATTATCTATTATTAGGCAAATGAGACATAATTTCTGAAACAGAACATGCTGAACATGTTTGTTTGCCCATTCTGGTAAAACACGTAATTTTATTTTAAACTACTAGTCAGTTTATGGTTCACGCCTGCTGGATGGACAATACAGTAACACTCACTGTTAGGATTAGGAACAGCAGCACTGTGGGTAAGCACTCGTTAGCTGAGTCACTTTTACCTGATTCACAGGAAAATTGGGTGGTCTGACACGAGTTTTACCATGATTAAGAAACACTGTAATCTGCAGGGTTCTTTTGATTTTTTTTCTCTGTATTGCATAATGAGTGGTGATTTTTTAAGACCAGAATAAAAAAAATATTTTAACTGTTAGTTTAAAAATATTGACTATCTCCTGTATTCTGGATGTTAATACATTTTAGTAGAGGACTTTCCGGTCATGCTTGCCCTCCATTTATCTATAGTCTGGGCAGAACAGCGTGCAGAGCATCATGTGATTTTGAAAGCACTGGGTGAGCAAAAAGCCATGTGGAGGAACAAATGAGTAATTTATCCTCTATACCACTTACAGACTGCCCTCGCACAAGTAGAGTGATGCGGATCCCTCTAAGAACCCTCTTGTGTTCGATTTCTGCTTTAGTAATAAGTAAACACATTCTGAGAGTAACGTTTCTGGTATTAGTCTATAGATTCCTAGCCCACTGCTAGTCTCAGTGGTGTTTTTGTGACCTGGGTAAACTTCCCTGTGGTTTTCAGCCTTCCTGATGCTGCAACCTTTGATACAGTTGCTCATGTTGCAATGACCCCCAAACCATAAAACTATTTTTGTTGTTATGACATAACTGTAATTTTGCTACTGTTATAACTGTAATGTAAGTATCTGTGTTTTCTGATGGTCTTAGGTGACCTCTATGAAAGAATCCTTTGATGCTCCTCTCCCCCAAATGGGTCACTGTTACTGTAATAGTTTAAAACGGCAGCACTCCATCTGGCTTGTTGTTACAGAGCCGCCTGTTTCTGACTAGACAAGGCCGGGGGCCATAAGCAGCAGTGCGGTGTTTTTGCCGCTGCTCGACCCTGTCACCCACAAGATGTCAGTGTGGGAGATGGCTCTGCCAATCTGCCACGCTGTCTCTACAATGCTTGGCTGAGCCCAGACCATCTCGTCATCCACGAAGTACCCGGTAGAAATGAGACTCTAATGTTTAAAGATTATCCAATGGCTTTATATATTTGGAAATGCTCAGTAACAAGATGCCCACACAATTAGAAGTGCTAACCAATTAACTAACCTAGATATAAGTTGTTACCCAGGACTCTCCAAGGCTCCTATATCTCTTTTCTCTCTTTTCTCTCTTAGCTCCTCCTCTTCCTTCTCTTCTTCCTCTCCTCTCCTCCCACATTAGCTCCTCCCAGATTACCGAGTTTTATTGTAAAATGTAGTGGGGGAAATATTCCACTACAGGTCGCGACCCACAGATGGAGAATCACTGCTTCAGATGGACATCCATTTGTTTGAAGTTATTCTTTCTCCATCTAAAATGAATGCCATGAGGTTCTGCCTTTTCTCTTGGTTGTTTGGTCCTTTTCACAAATCATTTATTAACAAATGGATCAAAACACTGTTATCTGCTGTTTGTTAATAGCTCAGTGCTTTGGTGAAAGGACTGCATTCAAGGGTTGAAGGTAAGATGACCGGAATTTAAACTTATAGTCTTTATTATTCTTGTTTTCTGCCAATTATTTCAGCTTAAAAAGTAAACTAAGCAGTACAGATATGCCTTCCTGTCCCGATCCACACACAGCGAAGGAAATTCTGAAGTAGTGAATTGTTTAGAATAACAGCCATTGACTACTGTTTGCAAGGACAAGCACCGTACTCGACACTGCCAGTTTAAAATACTGCTTTTACCTAACATGGTGGCACTTATATCTGTGAATTCCAAGCTAACCAAGGCTACACAGTGAGGTACTGTCAAACAACAACAAAAAGCAACAACAACAACAACAACAACAACAACAACAACAACACAAAACCATTATGTTGAATGGTCTCTGTTACTTCTCTCTCAGTGGCTTCTGAGACATAAGACAAACTGGTTTGGAAATGAAGTTTCTTTAAAAAAAAAATCTCTAGTGGCAACCTTAAACGTTCAATACTACATTTTCCCCCTCCCCTTATTTGTTCAAGCCTCCCCCATTTCATTCTTTTAAAATGACCATGCCCTATCCAGTTCTCTAGGAGGAAGAATCATAAGACAAGGGACATATGGGAGTCGTTCCCAAGACTAGAGGTTCAGATATTACTGGATGCCTCACCCCAAATGAGAAATAAGAGGATCTTTAGAAGAAATCTCAGCCTGAATGAAGATCAGAGTCAACTGTTTAATTATTTCTTTAAAAAATTTTTTTTATCTATTTGCCTTACATTCTTATTGCTGCCCCCTCCCTGTTCAGCCCCTCCCACAATCTTTTCCCCCTCCTTTTCTTCTCTGAGAGGGTGGGAGCACCCTTGTGTGTTACCCTACCCTGGCACATCAAGTCTCTGCGAGGCTAGGCACATCCTCTCCCACTGAGGCCAGACAAGGCAGCCCAACTAGAAGAACATATCCCACACACAGGCAACAGCTTTTGGGATAGCTCCTGCTCTAGTTGCTCCAGACCCACATGAAGTCCAAGCTGCACATCTGCTACATATGTACAGGAAGTGGGGGTCCTAGGTCCAGCCTGTGTATGCTCTTTGGCTGGGGGTTCAGTCTCTTAGATTGCAAAGGGTTCAGGTTAGTTGACTCTTGGTCTTCCTGTGGAGTTCCTATCTCCTTCAGGGCCTGCAATGCTTCCCCCAACTTTTTCATAAGAGTCCCCAAGCTCCATCCAGTGTTTGGTTGTGGGTGTCTACATCTGTCTGAGTCAGCTTCTGGGTGGAGCCTCTCAAAGAACAACATCCTCCTGTCTGCAAACATAACAGAGTATGATTAATGGTGTCAGAGATTGGTGCTTGTTCATGAGATGGGTCTCAAGTTGGGCTGACTATTGGTTGGCCATTCCTTCGGTTTCTGCTCCACTCCTGCCCCCATGCCTGCATTTCTTGTAGACTAGATAAATTTCAGGTTGAAACTTTCTGGGTGGATTGGTGTCTCTATTGCTTCACTAGGGTTCCTGCTAATAATATAATAATATAATAATATATAATAATAATATATAATAAATATATAATATATAATAAATAATATATAATAAATATATAATATATATAATAAATATATAATAATAATAGATAAGAGGAGGTGGCCTCTTCAGGTTTCATATTCCCAATGTTGTGAGTCACATCTAAGGGCATGGCACTGATTCTTGGGTGCCTCCCCTATTCCAGGTCTCTGTCACATTCTTGAGATGCCCCCCACCTCCCCGCCCCTGTCAGTTGCAGACTTCCATTCATTTTCCTTGCCATCTGGCCGTTAGTCAGGGTTTGTATTCCTGCACAAAACATCATGACCAAGAAGCAAGTTGGGGAGGAAAGGGTTTATTCAGTGTACATTTCCACATTGCTGTTCATCAGCAAAGGAAGTCAGGACAGAAATTCACAGAGGACAGAAACTTGGAGGCAGGAGCTGATGCAGAGGCCATGGAGGGGTGCTGCTTACTGGATTGCTTCCTCTGGCTTGCTCAGCTTACTTTCTTATAGAATCCAGGACTACCAGCCCAGGGATGGCACCACCCACAATGGGCTGGGCCTTCCCCACTGATCACTAATTGAGAAAATGCCTTACAGTTAGATCTCATGGAGGCATTTCTTCAAGAAAGGCTCCTTTCTCTGTGATAACTCCAGCTTGTGTCAAGTTGACACACAAAACCAGCCAGTACACCATCTTTCCTGTTGCTCTCCACAACTGATCCTGACCCCTCCCCCCATTTTCCTCTCCATCCCCCCTCTGATTGAGTTCACTCCTTCCATCTGCCTTCTATGACTATTTTATTTCTCCTTCTAAGTGAGATTCAAGCACTTTGATTATGCCTTCCTTCTTGTTTAGTTTCTTTGGGTTTGTTGAGTGTAACATGGTACTTGTATTTTATGCCTAGTATCCACTTACAAGTGAGTACATACCATGCATATCATTTGGGGTCTTGGTTACCTTACTCAAGATGATACTCTCAAGTTCCATCCGTTTGCCGGCAAAATTCTTGATGTCTTTGTTTTTAATAGCTGAATAGTGTTCCATCGTGTAGACATACAACATTTTCTTTATCCATTATTCAGTTGAGGGACAACTAGGTTATTTCCAGTTTCTGGCTATTATGAATAAAGCTGCTATGAACATAGTTGAGCAAGTGTCTTTGTGGGATGGTGGAGCATCTTTTGAGTATATGTCCAGGAGTGGTGTAGCTGGGTCTTGAGGTAGAACTATTTCCAGTTTCTTGAGAAACAGCCAAATTGATTTCCAAACTGGCTGTACAGTGTGCACTTCCACCCACAGTGGAGGAGAGTTCCCCTCGCTCTGCATGCTCCCCAGCATATGCTGTCACTTGAGTTTTTGATCTTAGCCATTCTGATGGATGTATGATGGAATGAACCCCAGAGTTGGTTTGATTTGCATTCCCTTGATGACTGAGTACTTCAAACATTTCTTTAAGTGTTTCTCAGCCATTTGAGATTCCTCTGTTGAGAATTCTGTTTAGTTTGTAATCCATTTTAAAAATTGGTTTATTTGGGTTGTTGCTGTCTAAATGCTCCAGTTCTTTATAAATTTTGGATATTAGTCTTTTGTCAGGTATAGGTTGGTAAAGATCCTTTCTCAATTTTGTCCTGTTGACAATGTCCTTTGCCTTGCAGAAGCTTTTCAGTTTCATGAGGTCCCATTTATCAATTGTTGATCCTAGACCTTGAGCCATTAGTGTTCTGTTCAGGGAGTTGTCTCCTGTACCAAAGTATTCAAGGCTATTCCCTACTTTCTCTTTTATTAGATTTAGTGAATTGGGTTTTATGTTGAGATTTTTGTTCTACTTGGACTTGAGTTTTGTGCAGGGTGATAGATATACATCTATTTGTATTTTTCTTCATGCAGATATCCAGTTAGATCAGTACCATTTTTTAAAGATGGTTTCTTTTTTCCATTGAATGGTTTTGCCTTCTTTGTCAAAAACCATGTGTCCATAGGTGTGTGGATTTATTTCATGGTCTTTGATTCGATTACATTGATTAACCTGTCTGTTTCTATACCAATATCATGCAGTTTTTATAACTATTGCTCTGTAGTATAGCTTGAAGTCTGGGATAGTGATACCTCTGGAAGTTCTTTTATTGTTCAGAATTGTTTTGCTATCCTGAGATTTTTGTTTTTCTATATAAAGTTGAGAATTGCTCAAGGTCTGTAAAAAATTGTGTTGGAATTTTGATGGGAATTGCATTGAATCTGTAAATTGCTTTTGGTAAGATGTCATTTTTACTATGTTAATTCTACTGATACATGAGCATGGGAGATCTTTCCATCTTCTGATATCTTCCTCAATTTCTTTCTTCAGCTACTTGAAGTTCTTATCATATAGGTCTTTCACTTGCTTGGTTTGAGTTGCATCAGGATATCTTATGTTATTTGGTAGCTATTGAAAAGGATGTTGTTTCCCTAATTTCTTTCTCTTCCTGCTTGTCATTTGTATAAAGGAGAGCTACTTATTTCTTTGAGTTAATTTTGTATTCTGCCACTTTGTTGAAGGTATTTATCAGCTGTAGGAGTTCTGTGGTAGAATTTTTGGGATTGCTTATGTATAGTATCATATCATCCACAAATAGTGATACTTTGACTTCTTCCTTTCCAATTTATATCTCCTTGATCTCTTTTAGTTGTCTTATTATTCTAGCTAGACCTTCAAGTGCTACATTGAATAGATAGGAAGAGAGTGGGCATCCTTCTCTTCTCCCTGATTTTAGTGGAACTACTTTAAATTTCTCTCCATTTAGCTTGATGATGGCTATTGGCTTGCTGTATATTGGTTTGATTATATCTAGGTATGTGCCTTGTATCCCTGATATCTGTAAGACTTTTAACATGAAGGGGTGTTGTTTTTTTGTCAAAGACTTTTTAACATCTAATGTGATGATTATGTGATATTTTCTTTTTCAGTTTGTTCATATGGTGGATTATGCTGATGGATTTTTGCCTATTGAACCATCCCTGAATCCCTGGGATGAAGTCTATTTGATCATGGTGGATGATGTCTTTGATGTGTTCCTGGATTTGGTTTGTGAGTATTTTATTTGCATCAATGTTAATAAGCTAAATCAGTCTGAAATTATCTTTGTTGAATCTTTGTGTGGTTCAGATATCAGGGTGACTATGGCTTCATAGAATGAGTCTGGTAGTGTTCCTTCTGTTTCTATTTTGTGGAATAGTTTGGGGAGTATTGGTAGTAGCTCTTCTTTGAAAGTCTGGTAGAATTCTGCACTAAAACCATCTGATACTGAGCTTTTTTTTGGTTGGGAAACTTGATGACTGCTTCTATTTCCTTAAGGATGTTGAAATAGTTTACCTAATTTTGATTTAACTTTGGTAAGTGGTATCTGTGTAAAAAAATCATCCACTTTGTTAAGATTTTCCAATTTTGTGGAGTATAGGCTTTCGAAGTAAGACCTAATGATTTTTTGAATTTCCTTGCTGTCTGTTGTTATGTCTCCTTTTTCATTTCTGATTTTTGTCTATTTGGATACTGTCTCTCTGTCTTTTGGTTAGTTTGGCTAAGGGTTTGTCTATCTTGTTGATTTTCTCAAAGAAACAGTTATTAGATTTTGTTAATTCTTTGTATTGTCATTGTTTCTAACTGATTGATTTCATCCCTGGTTTTGTTTATTTCCTGTTGTCTACTTCTCTTCTGTGTGCTTGCTTCTTTTTTTTTTTTTTTTTCCTCTAGAATTTTCAGCTGTACTTTTAAATTGCTGCTATGAGGACTTTCTAGTTTCTTTATCAAGTGCTAACTTTCCTCTTAGCACCTTTTTCTTTATGTCCCCCAAATTTCAGTATGTTGTGCTTTCATTTTCATTGAATTCTAGACGGTCTTTAATTTCTTTTCTGACCCAGAGATCAATGAATAGAGAGTTGTTCAATTTCCATGAGTGTGTAGGGATTCTGGTGTTTTTGTTGTAGGTGAAGTCCAGCTTTAATCCATGGTGGTCTGATAAGATACAAAGCATTATTCCAATTTTCTTGTATCTCCTGAGGCTGGCTTTGTGACTGACTAGATGTTTGTTTTGGAGAAGGAACCATGAAGTGCTGAGAAGAAGGTATATTCTTTTTTGTTTGGGTGAAATATTCTATAGATGTCTGTTAGGTCCATTTGATTTATAGTATCTGTCAATTTTATGATTTCTCTGTTTAGATTTTTTTCTGGATGACCTGTCAATTAGAGAGTGGGGTGCTGAAGTGTCCCACTATTAATGCATAAGGTTCAATTTGCAATTTACCATCTCTCTGGTGTGTGTGTGTGGGGGGGGTAGTGGGTGTCTCAATTGTCCTAGCATCCCACCAACCTCTGTACTTTGATCAGTTGTGAGCGAACTTATTTCCACATCACCCACTGCACAGACCACATTTCTGATGAGAAGGAAGAGGTGTTTAAATCTGTGGGTACAGAGATATAAATTTAGATGGCAGTGTGATATTATTTTGACTGTGATAAGGTGAAATCCCAAAGTCATTTTAATTTGTATTTCT
This sequence comes from Arvicanthis niloticus, assembly GCF_011762505.2. Taxonomy (NCBI): domain Eukaryota; kingdom Metazoa; phylum Chordata; class Mammalia; order Rodentia; family Muridae; genus Arvicanthis; species Arvicanthis niloticus. The sequence continues at coordinate 64,442,630 of NC_047670.1, forward strand.
CTGATGGCCAAGAATGGTAAACACTTTAAAAATACTTCTTAGCTATTTGTATTACTTCTTCCAAGAGCAGTTTTTTAATTGGATTATTTATTTTCTTGGCATTTAATTTTTCGAGTTCTTTATATATTCTAGACATGAAACTCCTGTTACTTGTATAATTGCCAAAGTTCCCCCATCCCCACTCTATAGGCTGTCTCTCCAGTTGATCAACAGTTTCCCTTGAAACATAGAAATTTTAATTTTAAGAAGTTCCAGTTGCTGATTATTGGTTTTATTTCATAAACAACTGGAATACTAGTTAAAAAAATTTTATTCATTTAGATGGATTTGTGTTCAAGTAAGAGAAGAATCCTGTTTCATTTTTCTACATGTTAATTTTAAGTTTTCCTAACACAATTTGCTAAAGATGCTGTTTTTAAAATTATTTTATTTATTTACATTTCAAATGTTGTCCCCCTTCCTCTTCCTAGGGAGATCCATCCCTGCCCCCAGTCCCCATCCCTAACCTTATTATTATGCAGAATGTAGTTCATCAATGACAACTCCTACAGCTGAAAAATACTTCCATTACACTAGCAGCATAGAATATTAAGATATAAAAATCAGTAGCCTTTCTAGATACAAATAGACTGAGAAAGAAATCAGGAAAACAATACCTTTCACAAATAGCTTCAAAAACTAGAAAATATCTTGGGGTAACCCTAACCCAACAAGTAAAGGACTTGTATGATGAAAAGACACTGAAGAAAAAGACACTGAGGAAGATATCAGAAGACAGAAAGATTTCCCATGCTTAGTAGCATTAATGTAGTAAAAATGGCCATCCTACCAAAACCCAATCTTTGGATTCAGTGTAATTTCCATCAAAATTTCAAGACAATTCTTCATAGAAATTGAAAGGTCAATTTTATCTTTATTTTGAAACACCCTCCTTCTGATTGCAAAAACATTGCTGAATGATAAAGAACTGCTGGAAAAAAATCACCAGAACTGATCTCAAATTATATTACAGAGTTATAGTAACCACAAAAAGACACATTGATCAATAGAATAGAATTGAAGACCTACACATAAATGCACACACCTATGGACACTTAACTTTTGATAAGGAAGCCAGAAATACACACTGGAAAAAAAAGACATCATTTCAATAAATGATAATTATCAAACTAGATAGCTACATGTAGAAGAATGCAAACAGATCTATAGATATCGTTCTGCATAGAACTCAACTCCAAATGAATCACAGACCTCAATGTAAGACCAGTTACACTGGATCTGAGAGAAGAGAAAGTGAGGATTAGTCTTGAACTTAATGGCACAGGAAAGAACTGTCTGAATAGAACACTAATAACACAGGTACTAAGAACAAGAGTTAACAAATGAGACTTCATGAAACTGGAAAACTTCTGTATGGCAAAGGACACCATCATTTGGAGAAGGCAGCCTCTAGAATTGGAAAGGATCTCTATAGTATATCTGATAGAGGGTTCTGGAAACCCAACGTGTTGAGAAGCACTTAAAGAAGTTTAACACTGTTAATCATTAGGGAAATGCAAATCAAAACTAGTTTGAGACTTTATCTTTCACCCACCAGCATGGCCATGATCAATAAAATAATGACAGCTCATACTGGTGAGGATGTGGAGTGAGGAAAACACTCATCCCACATCAACAACTTAAAGGGAGATGTTCACAGTCTGGCACTGGGATTTTGTTTGATAATCTATGGCTTCTAAGGTAAGCCTTATCACATCATAAGGTAACTCCAATTAAACTATATTTTAAAAACATCTTTCTTACCTACTTACCTACCTTCCTTCTTTCCTTCCTTCCTTCCTTCCTTCCTTCCTTCCTTCCTTCCTTCCTTCCTTCCTTCCTTTCTTCCTTCCTTCCTATATATTTGTAACTTTAGGGAGGTTATAAAACAATAGGTTTTCATTTGGCTTTTTCAATTACATTTAGTTTTATTTATCATTTCTCCAATGCCACCTCTGTTTTATTCTCCACCTCAACAAATTCATTTTAATCTCGGGAATTACTGATTTATATTTTCTTCCTTCCCCTGTTACTATTGTAGTTAGGAGTACATCTGTCTTGGTATATAAGTTGGAATTTTTTCTCTGTGTGTATTTTAATATTGTTTGTTCTATATTTTGATATGGTGATCATGATGCAACATCAAGAAGTTCTTTCCTGCTCTTCTATCTTTAGGGTTCAAAATACCTCTTGTGTTTTTATGTTCAGTTCTAACTCTAGGTTTGGGATGTATACAGTTATAATTCTACTAAAAAAATTCCCGAACCTTCAGATTTTATTCTAGTTCTTTCTTTGATTGAATAGATTCTTGAAGGTCTTCTAGAGTACAAGGAATTAATTTTTCCCGTTTGTTAATATTTTTATACATATCTTAATATGTTATCTTCACCCTGCCTTCCGTTCCTGAATTTCATTTTTCTACTGGTTGCATCTGTTGATGTTTCCATACTTTTGCCGCTATTTATTTATTTACAAATAACTGTGATTGGGTCTTGAGCAGCTTAGGCTTGTCTTGAATTCTGTATGAAGTCAAGATGACTTTAAACCCTTGACCCTCCTGCATTTACTTCTGAAGAACTCAGATTATGAAACCCAAGTGTTTTGGGTTTCTTGCTTTGTTTTTTTTCAGTTTTGTTTTTTAATTAATTCTTTCATTTCCCTAATTTTATGTTATTATTTTTATAGTCTAAATTTCTTTGCTGATTTTTTTATCTTTTGAATTTATTATTATTTATTAGTTTTTCGAGACAGGGTTGTTTCTCTTTGTAGCTGTGTCTGTCCTGGAACTCACTCTGTAGACCAGGCTGGCCTCGAACTCAGAAATCCATCTGCCTTTGCCTCCCAAGTGCTGGGATTAAAGGCGTGCGCCACTACTACTCGGCTCTTTTGAATTTTCTTGTCAAGGTTATTGAACATTTGATTTACTTTGGCAACTTTCTTTCCTAACTTTGGAATTTATTTCTTTATTTAAATTCATCTGCTTTTAAAGTCCTTTATCTGATCACTGAGTGTTTTTTAAAATTTGTACTCTGAAAGAATTTTCTGGCATTTTGGTTATTCCATTGTTTTTGATCCCTGGTGTTGAGGAGTTATAACCTTGTGGAAATAACATGGTGGGCTGCTGTATCGTGTTTCAATTTGCAGTGATTTGATCAGGATGGACCCAATAGGCTCACGTTCTTGAGTGTTGGGTTCTGAGTTGGTAGACTATTTAGAAAGACTTGAGAGGTATGCCTTATTGGAGGATGTGTGTAATGGGGGCTTTGAGGTTTCAAAAGCCCTACCAGGACTAGTCTCTCTCTGCTTCTGTTTGTAGATTAGGTTGTTAACTCTCATCTCTGGCTACAGTGCCATGCCTGCCTGCCACTGCCATGTTGTTCACTACCATGCTGATAATGGATTAACCTTCTGACAATGTAAGCAAGTCCCCAGTTAAATGCTTTCTGTTATAAGTTGCATAGGTCATGGTATCTCTTCACAGCAATAGTTAACCCTAACCAAAACAATTTGTAAAGAATGATTAAAAACATATAAACTTTGGAAGGTAAAGGATCCTTT